>NW_016814114.1:785911-805345 GCF_001698545.2 Rhinopithecus bieti
AATTTAAAAATAAAAATGCAAAAATTAGCCAGGGCTGTTGGTGGGCACCTGTAATCCCAGCTACTCGGGAGGCTGAGGCAGGAGAACAGCTTGAATCTGGGAGGTGGAGGTTACAGTAAGCCGAGATTGTGCCATTGCACTCCAGCCTGGGAGACAGAGACAGACTCCATCTCAAAAAAATAAATAAAAATAAAAAATAAAATCACTTCTCAGGCCCTCTCAGCCACCTCCCTTGTATTCATCCGCCTGGCACTTACCCTCCCAAGTGTGTTTCTCTTTTGTTACTGCTACCACGTGGCAGTCTTCACCTCATGATGAAAGGCAAACTGGACCCAGCACAGTGGCTCATGCCTGTAATCCCAGCACTTTGAGAGGCTGAGGCAGGAAGATTGCTTCAGCCCAGGAGTTTGAGACCAGGCCAGGCAACATAGTGAGACCCTGTCTAATGAAAAGTTTTTTAAAAAATTAGCTGGGTGTGGTGGCATGCGCCTGTGGTCCCAGCTGCTCAGGAGGCTGAGACGGGAGGATCACTTGAGCCCAAGAGGTAGATGCTGCAGTGAGTGGTGGTCACGCCACTGCACTCCAGCCTGGGCCATAAAGTGAGACCCTGTCTCAAAAAAGAAAAGGCAAGAAGAAAACTGGGCTGAACATAGTGGCTCATACCAGTATTCCCAGAACTTTGGGAGGCTGCAGGGGGAGAATCACTTGAGCCCAGGAATTTGAGACCAGCCTGGGAAACAAAGCAAAACCCGTCTCACAAAAGCAAACTGTCTGTCTTTCATCTTATGCAGAGTAAAACCCAAAGCCCTCACAGTGGCCCACAAGGCTCCCGGGCTTTCCCCACTGTCCCCTTCGCTTATTTGCCCAGCCACACCCGCCTCCTGGCTGCCCTTGAGCCTCCTGGCTGCTGCCATCTCCTGGGCTATGCCCCTGTGGCTTCCTCTGCCCCAATTATTCTTCCTCCAAAGGATCTGGGCTGCTCCCTCTCTCAATTTAGGTCTTTGGTGAATGTCACATCACGGAGGCCTTTTCTGGCCACCCTCTTTAACTCGCAACTCACTCCAGAACTTTCTCTGGGCAGAAAAGAGTTAACCTGGCAGGTTCTGCCCCAGACTGCTGTCTTTAGACAGGCCTGGGTGCACAGCTGGTCCTTGGCTGGGAACTTGGGTGTCAGGAGGGGTCTTATCACTTCCTGATAGAGTGGCTCGCTGCATCTATCTAGCCTGTTTGTGCAGGCACAGGCCTTCTTTCTGGGAGCCTGACATTTTGGTATGTGTTGGAGAGAAGGTGCTCTTGTAGCTGTCCCCATGAAACCGAGGGCGCTGAGGCTAGGATCAGAGTGTCCCTGGCTGACATTTCACACATGTCACCATGATCCACTGCTGGAGGAATCAGGTGTGGCCTCTGGAAGGGCATGCCTGGTTCCCTGAGTTCACTCCATGTACCTTTTCTTTTGTCTGACTTGGCTCCATATCCTTTGATGAGAGTAAATCAGAGCTATCAGTGCAATTGCATACTGAGTCCCGAGTCCTAGAGAACCATCAAACCTGGGGTGCTCTCTGATTCCCAAGTCCTAGAGAACCATCAAACCTGGGGTGCTCTCTGATTCCCGAGTCCTAGAGAACCATCAAACCTGGGGTGCTGATTCCCGAGTCCTAGAGAACCATCAAACCTGGGGGTGGTCTCGGGGACCCCCGGCACACTGTCCTTCTCAACTCTTTTCTCCTCCTCAGCACTCACCACCATTGGGCATCCCATTAATATTTTACCTGTTTACCTTATCATCTTGCCCACACCCCAGGTTCCACCCCAACCCTGATCTGTGCAGTATTCCCAGCTCCACCCATAGAGACCCACAGAAGATGCTGGGGGAGTATTTCCTGAATGACACCCGTAACAGCTTTATTTTCAAAGGCGGGATCCCTCCCCGGGCTTGTGATGGGGTGGCACTGTGGGCCCGAGCAGCAGAGCTGTGCAGGACAGGAGTAGGCAGGGGCGGGGCAGCTGGCCAGGGAGGCTGGCAGGTCCCAGAAGACACCTCACACGGGTTCCATCTGCAGCTCCTCCCCGTCCACAGCCTCAATCTGGTGGAAGGCAGCATGGGAGCCGATGACCACCAGGGTGGCTCCTGCAGGAAAGCCAGCAGCTCAGGGCCATGCTCCTGTACCTGGACCCCACCATCCAACCCAGCTGCTCAGACCCTGTACTCACCCAGCACCCAGAAGACGGCCGAGCCCGCACCAGCCAGCCAGAAGAAGGGGAAGGAGATGCCTCCAGCCAGAGCGTATTGATGTGCTGGGCTCACCTCTCGGCCTGGAAGCAGATGGCATTGGAGCGCTGTTCCAACCCTTCATGCACTCTCCCAGAGTAACCCCTGCTGCCCCCCAACAATCCGTATAAGCTCCACGTCCTCGGAATCGAATCCAAACTCCTCATGCCAAGGTCCTCCAGGTCCTGGGGTCACCCTGTTCCCCTGGTGTCCTCACTGCCCTCCAGAACACAGCACACCATCCTCGCCTGCCTCAGCCCCACCCCCTGCCCTCTACCCCACATCCTCCAGGAAGTTCCTGGGATCCCAGCTTCCTGCTCCCTAGACTAAGGCTCTCCTGCTGCAACCCTCACGCAGACCAGGAGTCTCAAACTGGTGGCCCGAGGGCCAAATCTGACCTGTGGATGTGTTTTTTGAGATGTTTTACAAGGATGTGATTTGTGGCTGGCAAAGTGAATGATTTCACATAAAAATACCAACTTCAGGCTTCTCATAGAAGTCTCAGGGATGGGGTCTGCATGCTCTGGTGCCTGTGCTTCAGGCGCTCCCTCCCCCCAAGCCCATCATGCACGTAACTTGCAGGCCTCTGGAGAGCCTGGCCTTCAGGTCTACCTAACTGTCCAATCCCAACTCCCTGACCCCACTCCAAAACTTGATTTTCCCCTGGGGGGAATTTCCCCTGGCACTTTGTTTTCCCAGTGGTCCTTGGTACTAGTCTGGGAACCACATGAAACATAATCCTCAGCTTCCCCAAGTTCCAAGTTCTTTCTGGTCACATCCCAGAAAGCAGGAAAAGAAACGGGAACAGATCTAGGCCAGTGTAAGGTCGCCACCTGGTGTCCAGTGTGGGCACCTGCAGCTGATGTTTGCCGCAGAAAGCGGCAAGGGGAGGAGAGAGAGGGGAGGAGTCATGTGGTTTGAACAGCAGCCAGGTGGAGCCTAGGTTTGAGGAATAGCAATTTGAGGGGGCTGAGACTCGATGGGAGTATCGGTTGTGACTGAGATTTTTAAGGGATCAGGTTTGGGGGATCTAGTGTACATCTAGGCTTGGGCGGACTTGGGTTTTGAAGGACTTGGATTTGGGGTCTGAGGTTTGCATTCCAAAAGACCAAGATTCGAGGGACCAAGGATTCATCTGGGCAGGGGGTTTCTCACCAAAAAGCACAAGCTTGGACTGCAAGGTGCGCAGATAGAGAATGTAACAGGCGCCGAAAAAGACAGCCAGAGCCACCAGCAACATAGGAGACGTCACCCTGGAGGAGGAGTGCAGGGAGGCAGCGGTTAGGCAGCTGGGGCTGGCCAGCCAGGAAGCCCTGGCCTTCTCCACCGGCGGGAGGCAAGCTACATTCTGGAGACCAGGGAGGGCCAGGTGACATTTGGTCACACTGCATCCTGGCCAGGGTGATGGTGGGGTAGGGACCTGGCCCTTTGGTGACAAGGTAGGTCTAGCAGAACCAATCCTTGGGGGCGGGGCCGGCCTGGGCGGTGAGAGGAGGGGCCTGGGCGGTGAGGGGAGGGGCCTGGGCGGTAGTAGCGGGGCCTGGGCGGTGAGAGGAGGGGTCCAGCCGGTCGGGGCTAGTGCGGGTGCAGGGCCTGGGATGCACTCACACGCAGTACAGGATGAGGCCCAGGAACACGAACACATAGTTGCTCTGGTAGTACTCCACGTTGCGTACGAGGCGCTGGCACAGCTCGCCCAGGTTGCGGGGCCGTGAGAAGCGCTGCTGGTCCACGAAGGTGCCCCAGGGCCGGATAGTCGCGCGGCGCCGCTCCAGCCACTCCCGGCCTGCACCGGAGGGAATCAGCTTCGGCAGCAGGGTCCTGCGGGGGGTGGGGCCGGGTCAGTGGTGGACCGGGATGGAGCCCCAGACCCCCGCAAAAGAAGGGGTTTAAGGGGGCCTGGACTCCCTCCCGGGACCCCAGATTATTAGACCGCAGGCGGGGAGGGGGCTAGGGCCCCAGACCCCAGGGTCCCATTAGAGGAGACCCGGGCCAGCACTTGTGCGTGTCGGGGCTGGGACTCCGGGCACTCGAGGGAGGTGGGGGCCGGGGTCCCGGACTCCCGGGCCTTGGGTCCGAGGGCCTAGAGCTGGCTCGCTCACGTGGCGCTCAGCCCTTCCGCCTCGGCATCTTTCTGCTGGTCCTTCTGGGCTGCCATGTCTGCGTCGTGAGGGGTAGAGCTGCTGTAACCAGCCCGGTACCCTGCAGACCCCGCCGGCCCCGCCCGAGGCCGGCCCCACCCAGCGGAGTCGACGTGGCGCCGCTCGGGAGCAGCTGGGGACGGTAGTTCTGCCGCCGATCATTGTGGGAGTTGTAGTCCTGAGGGTGGCTGGGAGGGTGGGCGCCATGATGGCGGTCTGACTCGCAAGACACCTTGGGAGATACAATCCCAGAAAGTGACGGCGCGCGCCTCTGGGCATTGTGGTAGCTGTAGTTTCAGGAGGGTGCAGGTGTGCTGTCAGGAGCGAGGGCGTTATGGGCGCTCTAATGGCAGAAGAGGGTGTTGTGTACTCTCCCAGGGAGGGCACAATGGGGACCGTGCAGAGCTGTCGTTCTGACTCTAGAGGGGATAAAAAAACAACTGGAGGGCTTGCTAAAACAGATTCCTGGGCCCCAGCCCAGATGTTCTCATTCAGCAAGTCTGGGGTGGAGCCCATAATTTGCATTTCTGAGTTCCCAGGTGATGCTGATGCCGCTGGTCCATGGACCACATTTTGAATAGAAAGATTTAAGAGTTTGTGGGAATTGATTCCTTCCTCAAGAGATTGACGCTAGTGAGTGGGCCATGGTTGCTGGAGGGGTATCTGAGGTTGCCCCCTGCCCCACTTTGTGGAGTCCCAAAGATGAATGAGTTGGGACTAGCGACACCTCCGCACCCCCCTACCCCCAAACACACATACCTTTGGACAGCGGTGAGTGAAGTTGGGAAAGAGAAAAGGTTGGGAAGTTTTGTGGGTTTTTTTGAGATGGAGTCTCACTCTTGTTGCCCAGGCTGGAGTGCAATGGCGCAATCTCGGCTCACTGCAACCTCTGCCTCCTGAATTCAAGCGATTCTCCTGCCTCAGCCTCCAAAGTAGCTGGGATTACAGGCGTGCACCACTATGCCCAGCTAATTTTTTGTATTTTTAGTAAAGACGGGGTTTCACCATGTTGACTAGGTTGGTCTCGAACTCCTGACCTTGGGATTCGTCCACCTCAGCCTCCCAAAGTGCTGGGATTACAGGCGTGAGCCACTGTGCCTGGCCCCAAGTGACTCTTTTAGGCCCAGGTCTTGTCTTCCAAGATCTACAGCACTTTAGGGTTTGTGCTTTGAAGCCTGCTGGAAGGCGTTCCCAGAAGGTGTGGGGAAGATGGCCCTGTCCAAGGGGCTGGTGGCGCAATAGGCAGGGAAGCCCTTTGCAAGGGCCCCACTCTTTGGGAAGGGCCCCACACTGAAGATGGAAGAGTTACACTTTGAAGATCAGATTGGCTAGTTACTATTTATTTCCTCTTTGTCACCCCCAGGCTTTTAGTGGAATTGGGATTTCTTTTTCTTTTTTGAGATGGAGTTTCGCTCTGTTGTTCCAGCTGGAGTGCAGTGGCACAATGTCTGCTCATTGCAACCTCCGCCTCCTGGGTTCAAGCGATTCTCCTGCCTCAGCCTCCTAAGTAGCTGGGATTACAGGTGCGTGCCACCATGCCTGGCTAATTTTTGTATTTTTAGTAGAGACGGGGTTTCACCATGTTGGTCAGGCTGGTCTTGAACTCCGACCTCGTGATTCGCCCACCTAAACCTCAGCCTCCTAAAGTGCTGGGATTACAGGCGTGAGCCATCACACCTGGCCTGGAATCAGGTTTTCTAACTAGGGTTCAACCTTGAAAATCCTAGTCTTTTGACTGAAGGGCCGGGTGTGGTGTCTCATACCTGTAATCCCAGCACTTATGGGAGGCCCAGGCGGGCAGATCACTTGAGGTCAGGAGTTCAAGACCAGCCTGGCCAACATGGCGAAAGCCCATCTCCACTAAAAAAAATACACATGCCTGTAATCCCAGCTACTTGGGAGGCTGAGGCAGGAGAATCGTTTGAACCCAGGAGGCGGAGGTCACAGTGAGCCAAGAGCGTGCCACTGCACTTCAGCCTGGGCGACAGAGCAAGACCCTATCTCAAAACAAAATGCCAAACGAGGAGTGCAATTGCACGATTAACCCCGAGCAGGAATGGGGGAGCAGCATCTGAATTCAAAGGGCCAGAGCAGCGGAGGTAGCCCTTGGAAGAACCTCCATGGAAAGACAGAGCTTGGGGAATAGAATTGGGACACAGCTCCAGCTGCCTCTTCCATGGCTGGCTGTGGGAGATCCAGGATTAACTTTTGTTATGAGAGCTATTGGGTTTCCTTATAGGAACTGAATGAAAGCAATTTCATTCCAAAACCCACTGGTCTTTGTTCTGAGCAGAGAATACAGTGGCAGAGGCCTGGAGGTGTCGAACAGTGTGGGCCATGGCAGGAGACGGGGTGGGGGACAGTGGAGTCTGAGGGGCAAGAACATTGCAGGAGGGGCCCTAGGAGTGGGAGGGTGGGGGGGGGGACTTTGAATAAAGGAATTTCAGGAGATGGGGCCTGGACACAGGGGCAATGTGGGACAGGAGGGCCTGAGGCAGATACATCATGAGAGATGGTGAGAGATGGGGTCCCTGAGAGAAGGTGCCTTTGGCAGATGGGCCCTGGATTAAGGGAGTAGGCGGGTGGTGTGCTGGGAGATGAGGGAGCGCCCAAGAAGATTGTGAGTTCCAGGCCAGGTGTGGTGGCTCACGCCTGTAATCCCAGCACTTTGAGAGGCCAAGGTGGGCAGATCACTTAAGGTCAGGAGTTCCTGAGCAGCCTGCCTAACATGGTGAAACCCCATCTTTACTAAACATACAAAAAAAAAAAATTAACTGGACATGATGGTGCACGCCTGTAATCCCAGCTACTCGGAAGGCTGAGTCAGGAGAGTCACTTGAACCCAGGAGGCAGAGGTTGCAGTGAGCTGTTACTGTGCCACTGTACTCCAGCCTGGGTGACAGAATGAGACCCTGTCTCAAAAAAAAAAAAAAAAAAAAAAAAAAAAAAGATAGGTCCCTCCAGCCTGAGGCCTCCTCCCTGCCTCCTGGGATCCCCAAGGAGGATCCCATCCCACGTCTGCTTCCCTCCCTTTCCCCTGTTCTGATTCCACAATCCCATCGCCTGGCGAATTCAAGCTGCTCTGACTTTCGTGGAGTTGAAAACTCTGTGATTAGATGGCTCTGAGATTCCGTGACTTTCAAGCCAGTGCCAGGCTAAGTTCCTGAGGTTTTGCTGGGAGAGCAGGAAGACCTTAGTGCATTCAGCCAGAAACCTGGGGTCACTGTCCCTGCTGTGTGACCTCAAGGAAGGCCCTCCCCTCTCTGGGCCTCAGTCTCTTCCCCTGCACCAGATAGATAAAGCAGTATTTGTGGGTTTCCTAGGAGAGGTCTGGGCTCATGTAGCCCCTACCGGGATCAGACTGTACCCTGGGGTCACGAGGGGTGTCCAGCGCACATGGCCGCTGCTCTCCAACTGCCTTTCCCCCTCAGATTTGGGAGCTTCTCCCTCAGCCATTGTCTTGTGCGGTGGGTGTGTACATGCACTTGCACACTCACCCACTCACACTTGCGCTCAGCATCCTGGCCACCCAGACACTGGCATTGGAAGGCAGGTAGGCCCAGGGCCAGCACCAGCCCCTCCTCTGACTTGCCTCCCTGGGCTATGTTAGGAAGACTGCCTCGAGAGAAATGGATTCACTGCCCCACCAAGGTGGCGAAAATGAAAATGAAAAGGACTGACAATTCCCAGTGGAGAGGGGATATCGAGCAGCTGCTGCTTCCTTACGCTGTTGGACACAGAATGGCACTCGAACTTTGGAAAAGGTCTGGCAGCATCCATGAAACCTAAACATAGTCTATCCCATGAACCAGCGATTCCACTACCAGGCACGTGCGTACCCAACAGAGTACACATCTGTCATTAAAAGACACAACTAGAGGGCTGGGCGAGGTGGCTCACGCCTGTAATCCCAGCACTTTGGGAGGCCAAGGCGGGCAGATCATGAGGTCAGGAGTTCGAAACCAGCCTGACCAACGTGGTGAAACCCCATCTCTACTAAAAATATAAAAATTAGCTGGGTGTGGTGGTGCATGCCTATAGTCCCAGCTACTCGGGAGGCTGAGGCAGGGGAATCACTTGAATCCGGGAGGCAGAGATTTCAGTGAGCCGAGATCGTGCCACTGTACTCCAGCCTGGCAACAGAGCAAGATTCTGTTTCAAAAAAAAAAAGACACAACTAGAGGGCTGGACGCGGTGGCTCGTGCCTGTGGCTCTCAGCACTTTAGGAAGCTGAGGTGGGTGGATCACTTTTTTTTTTTTGAGACAGAGTTTCATTCTTGCCCAGGCTGGAGTGCAATGGCGCGATCTCAGCTCGCTGGAACCTCCACTTTCCGGGTTCAAGCAATTCTTCTGCCCCAGCCTCCCAAGTAGCTGGGATTACAGGCATGCACCACCACGCTTGGATAATTTTGTATTTTTAGTAGAGACAGGGTTTCTCCATGTTGGTCAGGCTGGTCTCGAACTCCCGACCTCAGGTGATCGGCCTGCCTCAGCCTCCCAAAGTGCTGTGATTACAGGCATGAACCACCGCACCCAGCTGTTTTGTTTTTTTCTTTTTAGATGGGGTCTCACTCTGTCACCCAGGCTGAAGTGCAGGGGCGTGACCTCAGCTCACTGCAACCTCCACCTCCCAGGTTCCAGTGATTCTCCTGCTTCAGCCTCCTGAGTAGCTGGGATTACAGGTGCCTGCCACCACACCCGGCTAGTTTTTGTATTTTTAGTAGAGATGGTTTCACCGTGTTGGTGGGTGGATCACTTGAGGTCAGGAGTTTGAGACCAGCCTGGCCAACATGGCAAAACCCAGTCTCTACTAAAAATACAAAAACTAGCCGGGCGTGGTGGCAGGCACCTGTAGTCCCAGCTACTTGGGAGGCTGAGGCAGGAGAATTGCTTGAACCTGGGAGGTGAAGGTTGCAGTGAGCTGAGATGGTGCCACTGCACTCCAGCCTGGGCGGCAAAGCAAGACTCCGTTTCAAAACAAAAAACAAAACAAAACAAAAAACCGACATGACTAGAATGTTCCTGTCCCTAGCAGCACCAATTGTAATAGCCCCAAACTGGAAACCCCAAAGTCCCTCAACAGGAGAATAGACAAGTTGTGTTATAGTCCCACAGTGGAATGATAAGGAAGGGGCCACAGATACAGGTGACAATATGAATGACTCCTATAGACATAATGCTGAGAACAAGGAGCCAGATACAGAGATGACATGCTGTAAGGTTTCGTTTGTATGAAGCTCAAGAACAGGCACAACTGATGTGTGGTGACAGAAACCAGATCAGCNGCTCTGTCGCCCAGGCTGGAGATCAGGTGCCGGATCTCGGCTCAGTGCAAGCTCCAGCTCCCGTGGTTACGCCATTCTCCTTCCTCAGCCTCCCAAGTAACTGGGATTATAGATGAGTGCCACCACGCCCGGCTATTTTTTTTGTATTTGTAGTAGAGACGGGGTTTCACCATGTTGGCCAGGCTGGTCTCGTACTCCTGACCTCAAGTGACCTGCCCGCCTCGGCCTCCCAAAGTGCTGGGATTACAGGCTTGAGCCACCGCGCCCGGCCTTTTTTTTTTTTTGAGACGGAGTCTCGCTTTGTCACCCAGGCTGGAGTGCAGTAGTGCGATCTCGGCTCACTGCAAGCTCTGCCTCTCAGGTTCACGCTATTCTCCTGCCTCAGCCTCCCAAGTAACTGGGATTATAGATGAGTGCCACCACGCCCGGCTATTTTTTTTGTATTTGTAGTAGAGACGGGGTTTCACCATGTTGGCCAGGCTGGTCTCGTACTCCTGACCTCAAGTGACCTGCCCGCCTGGGCCTCCCAAAGAGCCGAGATTACAGGCGGGAGCCATGGCACCTGGCCTGCAGATGCAACTTTTAAAATCATTGAGCTGTAGCCTTAAGATGTGTGCACTTCACTGTATGAAAGTTTATCTCAACAAAATGAGAGAACAGCGTAGTTACCTAGAACTTTGGACAGCCTTGGTTCAAATCCCAGATTTGTCTCTTCTTAGCTGTGTGCAAATCACTTCTCCTCTCTGTGCATATTTAATGTGCACCTTGTGCAGAGTGCTTAGAAATGGGCAGAGCACATAGCGGGCACTCAGTGAATCACTGTCATCACCATCATCATCAGCATTGTGTCCCCTGGGTCCTACTCCTATAGGAGAGGCTCCCAGTCACCATCCCACGTCTGCTTCCCTCCCTTTCCCCTGTTCTGATTCCACAATCCCATCGCCTGGCGAATTCAAGCTGTTCTGACTTTCGTGGAGTTGAAAACTCCGTGATTAGATGGCTCTGAGATTCCGTGACTTTCAAGCCAATGCCAGGCTAAGTTCCTGAGGTTTTGAGAATCGCCTGGCAACGTGCCCCAGCAGAGGGGACGCCATCCCTGCCATCCCGGCCGCAGTCCCTGTCCAGAAAGCAGGCATGACACACACACTGCTTCTCTCTCCCCACTGATATATTTGATAATTGTCCAGAACCAGAGACAGTATCAGCCAAGGGGCTGAAAGGGAGTAAAAAAGAGCCCAGGGAGGTGGCTGGGGCCGGAGGAATGGATAGAGGGGTGAGGAAAGGGAGAGAAACTGACACAGAAAGAGAGGAGAGAGGCGGGGGGGGCAGGGGAGAGAAGCCAGCCAGAGTGGGGGTGTCAGAAGATAGTGGAGGGGTGGGGCCAAGGTGGGGCCATGGGGAGAGAGGGCTCCTCCCCGCAGAATACAAAATGGGGGGGACTGGCAGGGGCGGTCCTAGGCCTGGAGGACAGGGAAGAGACGGGCGATGTGGTGGGGCTGAGGTCAGTAGTAGGTTTCCTTCTCCACCCAACCTGGAGAGACAAAGAAGGAAAGAAAGAGACAGAGTAAGAGATGGAAAGAGACAGGCAAAGCGAGCCACCCAGCAGAGAGAGGGACAGAGAGGGAGAGAGACAAGGAAACCACACAGACAGAGACCCGTGAGAAGACAGAGCGGAGGCCCAGAAAGGTGGGAAGAGAGAGAAGAGTGGGAACTGGGCGGCAGAGCCATCCAGCAGGGTGAGGGGAGCCTCGGACCAGCTGCCTGAGACCCTGCTGTCCCCCGCCCCACCTTGGCCGCCTTGTCGAGCCCCCTCACCCCCTGGGTTCCTGCGCAGGATGAGTTTGCGGATTTCGTCGTAGACGAAGATGAGGAAACTGTAGGGGAAGGCACAGAACCACCAGCTGGGCCTGCGGAGGGGAGAGCAGGAGGGCTTGAGTGCGGGGCCCTAACGAGAGACAGAGCTTCAGGCGAAAGGAGGGGACGTGGCGGGGACGCGGTGGGGCAGTCTCCTTGGACCCTTTGTGCTCACAGGTGGAGGGTGCCCTGGGTACGGCTGGGGCCTGGGGTCTGCGGAGTAACCCATGGTAGGAGCAGCCCATGGGGGAGACTTGGTGGCATCAGAATGGGGACTGCAGTGGGGACACCAGGGGAGGTGGGGCCTGAGGTTCAGGCTGAGTCTAAGGGAAGGCTCCGTGGCAGGCACTGGTGTGGGCAGGGCTGGGGGCAGCGGGGCACTCACTTGAGAGGGTACATGCGCAGGGCCACATCCATGCCGGGGCAGTAGGACAGGAAGGCAGCCAGGGCCGTCTCCTCAAACAGCCCAAAGATCAGGATCTTGTTCCTGGAGGCACAGAAGGGCAGAGCTGGGCCCAGAGAGCACCCACCCTGCACCTGCCACCCCGCAGAGACAGGGAGAGGCACAGTGCAGACACCCAGAGACAGCAGCACAGACACAGAGACAGAGGCAGAGACACAGGAAGAGAGACAGAGATGGGGAGACATGCCCCGACAGAGAGAGACAAACATAGAAACAGAGCAATGGTGACACAGAAAGAGACAGAAAGGCAGGGACACAGAGACAGACGCAGAGACAGGGACAGACACAGAGACAGACACAAAGGTGGACAGACACAGAGATAGGGACAGACACAGAGAAGCACTGGTATAAAAAGAAAAGGACAGGAGCACCTCCACCACACACAGAGGCTGAGAGAGAATCAAGGACACACAGGACCCCTTGAGAGAAAATCAGTGCAGTGGCAAAACCCAAAACGGGCTGGGCATGGTGGCTCACACTTGTAATCCTAACACTCTGGGAGACTGAGGCGGGTAGATTGCCTGAGCTCAGGAGTTTGAGACCAGCCTGGGCAACATGGCAAAACTCTACTAAACATACAAAACATTAGCCGAGCCTGGTGGTGCACACCTGTAATCCCAGCTACTTGGGAGGCTGAGGCACGAGAATTGTTTGAACTCAGGAGGTGGAGGTTGCAGTGAGCTGAGATCGTGCCACTGCACTCTAGCCTGGGCAACAGAGCAAGACTCTGTCTCTAAATAAATAAACAAATAAACAAACAAATAAAAATTAGCCATATATGATGGTGCACACCTGTAGTCTCAGCTACTCAGGAGCCTGAGGTGGGAGGCTCACTTGAGCCCAGTAGGTCGAGGCTCCAGTGAGCTATGTATGATTGCACCACTGAACTCCAGTCTGGGTGACAGAATGAGACCCTGCCTCAACAAAACAACAAAAAACCAAAGCAAGGACACAAGAGGAAGTACACAGACAGACAGACAGACAGGCACTCGGACAGGACGGATGGCTGTACAGCTGCCGTGTGCCCCCAGCCCTCACTTCATGCCCTGCTGGAAGACCGAGTTCCTCCGGGTCTTGCAGATGATCAGATCGGCCCACTGGACGACTACGATGCTCACAAAGAAGGCCGTGTGGCAGGTGAACTCCACCACCTTCCTCTGCTCGTATGTCTGCAGGAGCGGTGACCGGGGCATGGTACGTCAGTTGGTGGCACTGCAGCCCTAGCCGCCACCCTGACGTTCCGGTGCTCTTTGCCCCACCCCATCCTGCATGGGGTCCCCAGGGCCTCAGGTGTGTCTTCCTTCTGTGGGCTCATAGTCCCAAGGGAGGAGGCAGGAGATGTACAAGAAAGGAGAAAGGTTAATGGTGACCTCACCGTCCACCAGGGGCCAGGAGGATGAGGACCCTGTGGTCCTCCCAAGGATAGACAGCAGCTGGAATTTGAAGGGACAGACAGAGGCAGGGAAGAAGGCCCAGCAGGGCAGAGAGCTCAGGCAGTGGGAGACAAGGCTCCAGATGGGCTGGGCAGGGGCATCCAGGAAGCCCCAAGTGCCCAGCAAAGGCCTTGACACTGCCATGGGGGACTGAGGAGCCATCGTAGGAAGTGGCCATGCATGGCTGGGACAGCTCGCCCGGGGATCTTATGGTGGGTAGGAACACAGCACCCTGCCCCACTCACCCACTGCTGCCCGTAACTGTCCTCCAGGTCGTTGACAGTGCGGTCATCCCAGTTTAGCCGGATGCCCACCAGGTTGCCAGGCAAGAAGCCATTTTCTGCCAGGATCACAAAGTAAGAGAAGAAACCACCGAGAGCCTGGATCATTCCTGGAAGGAGAGAGGAAGCAGAGGAGAGGCTCAGGTTGGGGCCGGCAGCCAGCCCAGGGCACCTCGGAGGGCCCAGAAGCCCCCTTGGAGAGGGAAGTGTGCCCCTCTGGCCGTTATCTGGACACCGGTTCCCAGAGGGTGACCTGAGGTCTCACTTGGTGGTGAGGCCCTGAGATGGATGGGCCACCTGGGACAGGGGCTTTGGAGGGGGGGCTCTCCCAGAGGGATAACCCGGAGCCCCTCTCCCACCCAACCCAGGTCACCTAAACATCATGAATTCTTGGGGGATCCCCAGCTTGAGCTCCCAACACAGGAATGACCTCCCTGGGCCTAGGACCACCGCCATGAAGCCTCTGCTTGCTGGGACAGCTCCCAAGTGTGGCTGCTTCACACACCTCTGGGGCTCTGCACACATCAGCAGCAGAGAGGAGGAGGTGGAGAAGGATGGGGTGCAGACCCCGCCCTCAGATAGCTCACTGGCTGGTCCTGTCCACGTCTGCTCCCCTGAGTCAACACCAGGGTCCCAAGCACCCACGGTGGGCCAGGCACTGCTCTAGGCCTGGCATTGGGCCATAAGGAGATGGAGTCCCCGGTGCCTCACCGATCTGCCCATAGGCCATGCTGATGAGTCTCTCATTGACCAACTTGTCCGTCCGCGGGTTCCTGGGCTGTCTCTTCATGATGTCGCTTTCAGCAGCCTCGTATGCCAGTGAGATGGCAGGGACCTGGGTGGAAGAGGCCAGGTGAGCCGGGAAGGGGAGGACTCCACCCTCCTGGGCCCCAAGGGTGGCCGCCAGGGCTCACCATGTCGGTGCCCAGGTCGATGCAGAGGATGGTGATGGTACCCAGGGGCAGCGGGATGTTGGCCATGATGAACAGCAGGAAGGGCGTGATCTCTGGGATGTTGCTGGTCAGGGTGTAGGCGATGGACTTCTTCAGGTTGTCAAAGATCAGGCGGCCTGTGGCACGGGCGGGCTCAGAGCAGGCACCCATCCAGGGAGCTCCACTCCCTCTGTCCCTCCTCCGCCCCATCCAGCGTCCTTTTCTACCTCCTAGCCCACCCACCATTTTTTTCTTTTTGGGACAGGGTCTCACTCTGTTGCCCAGGCTGCGGGGCAGTGGCACGATCAGGGCTCACTGCAACCTCGACTCCCAGGCTCAAGTGATCCTCCCACCTCAGCCTCCCGTGTAGCTGAGACTACAGGCATGTGCCACCACGTCCAGCCAATTTTTGTATTTTAGTAGAGACAGGGTCTCACCACTTTGCCTAGGCTTGTCTCTAATTTCTGGGCCGTGATTCCACCTTGGCCTCCCAAAATGCTGGGATTACAGGCATGAATCTCCACACCCGGCCTCTCACCCACCCACCTTTCCACATAAACATCCAACCACATCGCCTTTGTCGAAACATTCTGAAAATAACCACTTTGGAAGATGGTTTGGGAGTTTCTATCAAACAACCCCCACCCCACTGACCCAGTAATCTGACTCTTAGGTTTTATACCCGAGAGAGAGGAGGACTGTTTATGCCCAGCAAAAAGCAAGTACAAGAATGTTCATCATAGCACCACTCATCACACTCAAAAGCCAGAGTCAACCTCATGTCCATCAACAGGTGAGGGATGAATAAACCACTGTTGCACTCTAGCCTGGGCAACAGAGTGAGACCTTTCTCTAAATAAATGAACAAGTAAAATGATTAGCCCATAAACAATGAGGTCAATCATTAAGAAAGAACAGGCCGCACGAGGTGGCTCACACCTGTAATCCCAGCACTTTGGGAGGCTGAGGCAGGTGGATCATGAGGTCAGGAGATCAAGACCATTCTGGCCAACATGGTGAAACCCCATCTCTACTAAAACACAAAAAATGAGCTGGGCATGGTGGCGCACGCCTGTAGTTCCAGCTACATGGGAGGCTGAGGCAGAAGAATTGCTTGAAGCTGGGAGGCGGAGGTTGCAGTGAGCTGAGATCACGCCATTGCACTCCAGCCTGGCAACAGAGCAAGACTTTGTCAAAAAAAAAAAGAGAGAGAGAGAAAGGAAAGAAGGAGGGAAGGAAGGAAGGGAGGGAGGGAAGAAGAAGGAAGGAAGGAAGGAAGGAAGGGAGGGAGGGAGGGAGGGAGGGAGGGGCAGGCTGCCTGCGGTGTGGCTGTTTTGATAGCTTTGATGGCTCTTGCGTAGCAATAAGAGCTTCGGCCACTCCCACCTGATATTCTCGTTCCCTGCATTGTGCTCTTCTCCACAAACTAGTGGTTTCTCGTCCTAAAATATTTATGGATGAAACGATGACTTAAATGCACATCAGCATAATCCAGTGTGTGTTCCAGGGGGTGGGGAAGAAACAAGGTGTGCCGTGCGCTGATGGCTGCTGCAGCTGGGATGGAGGCGCAGGCAGGGGCCCACTGTGCCTTTGCTCTACTTTTGGGTATATCTGGAATGCCCTCTGATGGAAGTTATTTTGTTTGTTTGTTTGTTTGAGACAGGGTCTCGGATCTCTATCTCCCAGGCTGGAGGGCAGTGGCACCATCATGGCTCATGGCAGCCTCGACCACCCAGGCTCAAGTGATCCTCCTGCCTCAGCCCCCCGAGTCGCTGAGACTACAGGTGTGTGCCACCACGCCCTGCTAATTTTTTAAATTTTCTGTAGAGACGAGGTCTTAATTTGTTGTACAGGCAGGTCTTGAACTCTTGGGCTCAAGCAATTCTCCCGCCTTGGTCTCCCAAAGTGCTGGGATTACAGGCGTGAGCCCCCGTGCCTGGCCCCTGACAGAAGTTAGACATTTCTTCCCTCCCTTCAGAGAGGCCTTCCATGTCCACCCCATCTGGGCAGGACTCTCATTATTATCTATTGCAGCGACCTGCTTTCTTCTGGGCATATATCACAATTTGTAATTATGTATCTGTTAACTTGTTTAAGGCTGTCTCTCCAGCCCCAAGAGAACAGGGATGGTGCCTGCTCTGCTCACAGCTGCCTCCCAGCTTCCAGCATGATGCACAAGATTCGGAAGGAGCGGATGGCTGTATCTGAGACAGTGTGTGTACTGTGTATGCATAAGATGCCTTGGGGAGGCCAGGCGTGGTGGCTTACACCTGTAATCCCAGCAAATTGGGAGGCCAAGGTGGGAGGATTGCCTGGCCGGGTAAGGTGGCTCACACCTGCCATCCCAGCACTTTGGGAGGCCGAGGTGTGGGGATCACTTCAGGTCAGCAGATCAAGACCAGCCTGGCTAATATGGTGAAACCCCATCTCTACTAAAAATACAAAAATTAGCTTGGTGTGGTGGCATGCACCTGTAATTCTAGCTACTCGGGAGGCTGAAGCAGGAGAATCGCTTGAACCCAGGAGGTGGAGGTTACAGTGAGCCTAGATTGGGTGCCTGTACTCCAGCCTGGGAAACAGAGCAAGACTCTGTCTCAAAAAATAAAAGACTAGCCTGGGAAACATGGTGAAACCCCATCTCTACAAAATCTTAAAAATCAGCCAGGTGTGGTGGTGCATACCTGTAGTCTCAGCTACTTAGGGGCCTGAGGCAGGAGGATCGATTAAGTCCAGGAGGTGGAGGCTGCAGTGAGCCGTGATTGTGCCACTGCACTCCATCCTGGGCGACAGATTGAGACCCTATCCCTGCCCCCACTCCCCCCAAAAAGATGTCTCCTGGGGGGATAAGAAGATGTTAACCATGGTTTCCTCTGGGACATAGGAAACAAGGGCTAAGGACATTTAATCTGTTACTCTGGGCTCAGCTTTGCTGTTTGAATTCTCTTTTACCATAAACTACTTTTTACACTAGAGACATTTCAAATAGGAGAGAGAAATTGCAAGAAAATCCACCAAGGCATGAATCGTGATTATTTCTGGATGGCGAGGTTATGGGTAATTTAATTCCAATTTTTTTCCTGAATGCCTTTTTGCATTTGTTTATAATTATCATGAATTAATTTGATGATCAGAATAAATCTGAATGTGAACCAGCCCTTCTGTGGCCTCTTCTGGGCCTGTCAGGAGGTGGTGCCTGTGGGCTCTACGGCCCGGGCTCCCAGTGCCCCCACCTCAGCAGCAACACCAGCCTCAGACCCAGTCCCTCACACCGCCTTGCCTGTGTACCAGCTCCTCTGCCTGTGACTCCCTGGCACTAGTCTACGTGGACATCACAGCATGGCCCCTGACTTGGCTCAGCCATCCCTGTACACTCTGGGAAGCTCCCTTGACCTGCAGCCCAGGTTGGCAGAGAGGCCCACTGAGGCCTCCCCCAGGGTCCCTGACTTCCCTCTGGTTTGGCTTGAGAATTTTTTTTTTTCTTTTTTTTTTTGAGACGGAGTCTTGCTCAGTTGCCCAGGCTGGAGTTCAGTGGCACGATCTCGGCACACTGCAAGCTCTGCCTCCTGGGTTCACACCATTCTCCTGCCTCAGCCTCCTGAGTAACTGGGATTACAGGCGCACACCACCATGCCTGGCTAATTTTTTGTATTTTTAGTAGAGACGGGGTTTCACCAGGGGTGTTAGCCAGGATGTTCTCGATCTCCTGACCTTGTGATCCGCCTGCCTCAGCCTCCCAAAGCGCTGGGATTACAGGTGTGAGCCACTGCGCCCAGCCGATAATATTTTTAAAAAGTCTCCAAGTCAGCTTCACCCACCAGATGGTACCTGGGCTGGATGATGCGGGGACCCTGAAATATGTCAGCTCAGTCCTGCCCAGGGGAGCTTCTGACCCCACAGGGAAGGAAGACAGAAAAGGACAGTCTCAAGCTCCTCCAGGGCCAAGGGGGCTGTGGTCTCTGCCACACATCCCCCTGCAGCCCTGGCCAGTTCCCCTTGCTGGTCTCAGGCCTCTGTCAGTGACCCTGGTCTCCAGGGCCAGCCCTGGCCAACTCACCCTCCTCTACCCCTGTGACAATGGAGGCAAAGTTGTCGTCCAATAGGATCATGTCGGCTGCCTGCTTGGAGACATCCGAGCCAGCGATGCCCATGGCCACCCCAATGTCGGCCTTCTTCAAAGCGGGGGAGTCGTTCACACCATCCCCGGTCACAGCCACAATTGCACCCTGGAGGGAGAGAGGGTAAGGATGACACCCAGAGGCCAGGCCCCAGAGTCTCCTCCCTCAGATCCAGAAGCCCAAGACCCCAGCCCTGTTCTCCTTCAGAGCCAGGAGTTCAGGTCCCCAACCTCCTCTTCCCCTCAGACTTAGGAGTTCAGGCCCGCAGACCTTCCTCCCTCAGACCCGGTCGTCCAGACCCCCAGACCCTCTTCCCTCAGACCCAGGGGTCTAGGCCCCCAGCCTCCTTCTCCCTCAGACCCAGGGTCCAGACCCCAGACCCTCTTCCCTCAGACCCAGGAGTCCAGGCCCCAGCCTCTCCTCCCTCAGACCCAAGGGTCCAAGCCCCCAGACCCTCCTCCCTCAGATGGAAAGGTCCAGGCCCCCAACCCCTTCTCCCTCAGACCCAGGAATCCAGGCCCCAAGCCCCTCCTCTTTCAGACCCAAGGGTCCAGACCCCCAGCCACCTCCTCCCTGAGACCCAGGAGTCCGGGCCGCCAGCCCCTCCTCCCTCAGACCCAGGAGTCCAGGACCCCAGCCCCTCCTCTTTCAGACCCAAGGG
>NW_016814114.1:805788-812397 GCF_001698545.2 Rhinopithecus bieti
ANACCCAGGAATCCAGGCCCCCAGCCCCTCCTCCCTCAGACCCAGGAATCCAGGCCCCAGCCTCAGTGAGGACCCAGGAGTCAAGGCCCCATCCCCTCCTCTGCGGGAGCGCAGCACACCTGTCTCTGACAGCCCTCCACAATGATAAGCTTCTGCTGGGGGGACGTGCGGGCGAAGACGATCTCGGTGTGATTCTGCAGGATCTCATCAATTTGCTCGGAGGTGAAGTCCTTGAGGTCGGTGCCGTGGATCACACAGGCCTTGGCATCCCTGGGAAGAGCAGAGAGGGTGATGGCTGAGGTCAGGGTGTGTGAGGAGTGGCACAGTGACCCCTGAAGGACAGAGAAACAGAGGGGCCAGCTCCACAAACAGGAGAGCCAGAGGACCAGGGGCTGTGGGAAGGGGCCTCTGGGGGAAGCAGGGGAGAAGGGGGCTACTGCAGCAGGGCATGCGGGCAGACCTGAGGAAGGACTTCCGGGCAGTGTATGTATGTATGTATGTATGTATGTATGTATGTATTATTTTTGAGATGGAGTCTTGCTCTGTCACACAGGCTGAAGCCCAGTGGTGCGATCTCAGCTCACTGCAACCTCTGCTTCCTGGGTTCAAGCAATTCTCCCATCTCAGCCTCCCTAGTAGCTGGGATTACAGGTGCCCACCATCACGCCTGGCTAATTTTTTTTATTTTTTAGTGGAGTTGGGGTTTTGCCATGTTGGCCAGGCTGCTCTCGAACTCCTGACCTCAAGTGATCCACCTGACTCGGCCTCCCAAAGTGCTGGGATTACAGGCATGAGCCACTGCGCCCAGACAAGGGGCAGTGGATTCAGAGGAACGGAGATATATGGACAAATGGAGGGGAGGCAGAGTCGGAGATAGGCATGAGGATGGAAAAATTGAAGAAGTCGGAAAAACAGAACAGAAAAGAGAGAGACAAAGAGAGACAGGAAAAAAGAGAGACAGACACAGAAGTACTGGATTCTACTGAATCCTCTGAGATAGGAATTATTAGTAGCCCATTTTAGAGATGGGCCAACTGAAGTTCATGGATGCTAAAGGACTTGCCCAATGTCACACAGTTTGTGAGCAGTAAAAGCTGGGATGCAGGCAGGGCACGGTGGCTCACGCCTGTAATCCCAGCACTTTGGGAGGCCGAGGCAGGTGGATCACCTGAGGTCAGGAGTTCGAGATCAGCCTGGCCAACATAGTGAAACCCCATCTCTACTAAAAGTACAAAAAAAATTAGCTGGGTGTAGTGGAGGGCCCCTGTAATCCCAGTTACTCAGGAGGCTGAGGCTGAGGCACAGAACTGCTTGAAACTGGGAGGCAGAGGTTGCAGTGAGACACGATTGCGCTACTGCACTCTAGCCTGGATGACAGCGAGACTCTGTCTCAAAACAAAAAAAACACTGGGATGCAAACCTATGCCTGGCTACCTCTGTGGCTGCAATGTCCCCACACTGGACGGAGGGCCGGACCCAGGGCCTGGTCCATGGAGAAGTCCCAGAAAGAACGGGACGGGCAATGCAGAGGGAGGTTGCGGGGAGGCAGTCCCCCTGTGTCAACACTCTAGAGGGATGTCCAGGGTCCTGGTTGGGATGGGTGGCTCACCGGGGGTTAACCTGGCTGACGGGAATGTTGAGACGGGCGGCGATGTCTTCCACAGTCTCATTGCCCTCAGAGATGATGCCCACGCCCTTGGCAATGGCCTTGGCCGTAATGGGGTGATCGCCGGTGACCATGATGACCTGCAGGCATTGATTTTTAGGGATGGCCTCCCCCGCCCCATGCCTGGCCTCACCTTCCCCAGCCACCCCAAGCCACACCTTGATGCCTGCACTGCGACACTTGCCCACCGCGTCAGGGACGGCTGCCCGGGGTGGGTCGATCATGGACATGAGGCCCACGAAGCAGAGGTTGTCTGTGGTGAAGTTCACATCATCACAATCAAAGGCAAAGCCCTTGGGGAACTGCTCCTCGGGCAGGTAATAATGGCAGAAACCTGGCGGCAGGGAAGGGTTGGGGTGTAAGGGTTCCAGCCTCGGAACCTCTGCCCCATGCCCCTAGATGTCTGCATTGCCCGCATTCCATCTCCCCATCGGCAAGACGGCTGGTCAGCATTCATTTCCTAGGATGCCTTCCTCTCTCATTCATTCATTCATTCATTCATTCATTCATTCATTCACACTACATTCTGGGAGGCCCTGGACTGAGCCAGGCTTTGGGCAGCATCACAACCCTCCTTGCCCTCTAGGGACCCCAGAGCCCGCCCGGCAGCCTCGCACCAAGCACGCGCTCGCCCAGGCCGCCGAGCTCGAGGTAGGCGTTCTGGAAGGCCTCCTTCATCTCCTCATCCAGAGGCTGCTCCTTGCCCTGCAGCAGGATGGTGGAGCAGCGGTCCAGGATGCGCTCGGGGGCACCCTTCATCACCAGGAGGTATCGGTTGTCGTTGGGGTCCTCAGTCTCATGGATGGAGAGCTGGGGACGGAGCAGAGGGTGGCGTGCCTGAGCCACGCAGACACCAGGAAGCTCCCTGCCCCATCCTGTCCCTGGTCCAGAGCCAAAGGCGCCAGGTCAGACCCACACCAGGGCTCTCCCAGAGGGGACACTCTCTCAAGAGACCTCTGCTCATTCCTGTCCGCTTCTGTCTATCTCATGGATATTTCTTTCTCTCTTTTTTTTGGAGATGGAGTCTCACTCTGTTGCCCAGGTTGGAGTGCAGTGGTGCGACCTCAGCTCACTGCAACCTCCGCCTCCTGGGTTCAAGCGATTCTCCTGCCTCAGCCTCCCGAGTAGCTGGGATTACAGGCACCACCACCACACCCAGCTAACTTTTGCATTTTTAGTACAGACGGGATTTTGCCATGTTGGCCAGACTGGTCTTGAACTCCTGGCCTCAAGTGATCTGCCCTCCTCAGCCCCTCAAAGTGGTGGGACAACAGGCGTGATCCACCACGCCCATGCTCCCCTCCCCCTACCATTTTTTGTTTTTGTTTTTTTTTTAAAGACAGGGTCTTATTCTGTCACCCAGGCTGGAGAACAGTGGCGAGATCACAGCTCACTGCAGCCTTGACTTCCCAGGTTCATGTGATCCTCCCACCTCAGTCTACCACGTAGCTGGGACCACAGGTCCGCACCACCATGCCTGGCCAATTTTTTGTAGAGATGTGCTCTCCCTATGTTGCCCACGCTGGTCTCAATTTCCTGAGTTCAAGCGATCCTCCTGCCTCGGTCTCCCAAAGTGCTGGGATTACAGGCGTGAGCCACCACGCCCGGCCATATGCTTCCATTTTTATGAAATGTCCAGAATAGGCAAATCCATACAGACAGAAAGTAGGTTAGTGGTTGCTTAGGGCTGGGAGTGTGGGGGAGGAGGGGGCGGGTGACAGCTGAGCGATGTGGGGTTTCTTTTTGGAGGTGATGAAAATGCTCTAAAATTGACTATGTGGATGACTGCCTATATCTGCAAACATACTAAAACTATTATACACTTAGAGGGACGAGCTACGGTATGTTAATTATATCTTAATAAAGTTATTCTAAAAGCTCTGAGTCAACTCCTGTGTCTCTTTGGCTCAGAAGCCCCTGGAGGCTTGTGTGCTCCTCAGAGTCACAGCCAAGTCCTCTCCATGCCCGTGAGGTCTGACAGGATCTAGCCATCACCCACCACTCCCACCACGCTCCCTGGCTCCCAGCCCCTCTGCACTGGCTGGCTGGCTGGCTGGCGTTCAGATGCGCCAGCACACTCCCGCCTCTGTGCCTTTGCACAGGCTGTGCCTGCTACCCAAGTGCTCTTCCCCCAGACACCTGAAGGGCTCCCTCCCTCAGCACCACAACCACTATGATTACCTCCTCATGCCTTTGTTATTGCCTGTCTTCTGGAGCCAGAGCGTAAGTCCCAGAGAGTGGGGGACTTCACCATTTCACTCACTACTGTGTATACACCCAGCACCCAAAACAGCGCCTAACATGTGGTGGCTGCTCAAAAAATGTATACTGAATGGGCCAGGCATGGTGGCTTATGCCTGTAATCCCAGGACTTTGGGAGGCCGAGGTGGGTGGATCACTTGAGGTCAGGGGTTCAAGACCAGCCTGGCCAACATGGTGAAACCCCATCAATACTAAAAATACAAAAATTAGCTGGGCGTGGTGGTGCACGCCTCTAATTCCAGCTACTTGGGAGGCTGAGATACAAGAATCACTTGAACCCAGAGGCAGAGGTTGCAGTGAGCTGAGATCACACCACTGCATTCCAGCCTGGGCGACAGACCGAGACTCCGTCTCAAAAAAAAGTTTGCTGAGGCCGGGCGCGGTGGCTCACGCCTGTAATCCCAGCACTTTGGGAGGCTGAGGCGGGCAGATCACGAGGTCAGGAGATCGAGACCATCCTGGCTAACACAGTGAAACCCCATCTCTACTAAAATACAAAAAGTTAGCCGGGCATGGTGGCGGGCGCCTGTAGTCCCAGCTACTTGGGAGGCTGAGGCAGGAGAATGGTGTGAACCTGGGGGGTGGAGCTTGCAGTAAGCCAAGATCGCACCACTGCACTGCAGCCTGGGCAACAGAGTGAGACTCTGTCTCCAAAAAAAAAAAAGTTTGTTGAATAATTGAAAGTTGCTGCTCTGCCCCAAGAGGTCTCCCGCTTGTTCCCACTCTCTGCTGTAGGAAAACTTTTTTTCTTTTTTGAGTCAGGGTCTTGCTCTGTCACCCAGGCTGGAGCGCAGTGCATGATGTAGGCTCTCTGCAGCCCCAACCTCCCCGGCTCAGGCAATCCTCCTGCCTCAGACTCCCAAATCGCTGAGCTCACGGGCACATACCACCACACCTGGCTAATTAAAAAAAAAAAAAAATTCATACAGATGGGGTTTTGCCATCTTGCCCAGGCTGGTCTCAAACTCCTGGCCTCAAGTGATCCTCCTGCCTCAGCCTCCTAAAGTGCTGGTGTTAGAGATGTAAGCCACCACGCTTGGCCTGCAGGAAGATCTTGATTCCTCAGCGTCTCACTCCAACAGAGATCTGGCTCCTACTCTCAGGTTCTCCCTGTTCCTCTCCCCACCAGGTAGGTATTATCATTACCATTTTACAGATGGGAAAATCAAGGCTCTATGACACCTCTTTACAGGCATCATAGGGAGCCTGAGGTCCAGGTTGGCTCTCCCGGAAAGCCCAGAGTACCTGGTATTTGTTGGTGGAATTGAAGGGAATCTCAGCCACTTTCTTGTTGCGTTCACGCATCAGCTTCACGGAGCCAGAGGACAGCTCGATGCACTTGAGCAGGGCAGATTCAGAGGCATCCCCGGCCACATCCCTCTGCAGGGAGAGAGAGTTGTCAGAGCAGGGACAGTGGAGGGGAGGACACAGGCGGGGCCCAGGTGAGGCCAGCAGCTGAACCCACCTTGAGCACAGGGATGTTGTCCTGACCACCCTTGAAGACGGCGCGATTGCAGAGCCCGGCGATGTGGGACAGGGCCACCCAGGTGTGTGAGCTCTTGTCAAATGAGGTCCCTGGGGGAGGCACATGTGAGGGCCAGGGGCTCCTGGAGCCAGGCGCCCATGGTCCTCACCTGGGGCCTGCGCTCACCTGACTGGTCCTCAGTGGTGTCAGCCTCATGGATCTGGTTGTCAAACCACATGTGGGCGACTGTCATGCGGTTCTGAGTGAGGGTCCCTGTCTTGTCCGAGCAGATGGTGGACGTGGAGCCCAGGGTTTCTACAGCCTCCAGGTTCTTCACCAGGCAGTTCTTCCGGGCCATGCGCTTGGCAGTCAGCGTCAGACACACCTGGAGGACGAGCAAGGGCAGGCAAGTTACAGGGACAAGCCCGGCGGGCAGGGTTGGATGAATGACACAAGGGCCATAGCCCAGCTGCCCGGCCCCTGGAGAATCTTGAAGGCCTGGAAAAGAACAAGGCAGCAACGCCACCCTCAAGTTCAGACCAACAGAAACAGGGCAGAGATACCCAAAGACAGGGACTAGAATGCTCATAGCAGCCACATGCATAATAGTGCAAAATGGCCAGGTGCAGTGACTCACGCCTGTAATCCCAGCACTTTGGGAGGCCGAGGCGCAAGGATTGTGTGAGCCCAGGAGTTTAAGACTAGCCTGGGTAACACAGTGAGACCTCAACTCTAGAGATTTTTTGTTTTTTCAATTAGCCAGGCATGGCGGCACGCACCAGTAGTCTTAGCTACTTGGGAAGCTGAGGCAGGAGGATCGTTTGAGCCCAGGAGTTCAAGGCTGCAGTAAGCTACGATGGCACCACTACACTCCAGCCTGGGCAACAGAGTGAGACTCTGTCTTAAAATATTGTCCAGTCCAGACACGGTGGCTCACGCCTGTAATCCCAGCACTTTGGGAGACCAAGGTAGGCACATCACTTTAGATCAGGAGTTTGAGACCAGCCTGGCTAACATGGTGAAACCCTGTCCCTACTAAAAATACAAAAGTTAGCCGGGCATGGTGGTGAACACCTGTAATCCCAGCTACTTTGGAAGCTGAGGCACGAGAATCCCTTGAATCCAGGAGGCGGAGGTTGCAGTGATCCGAGATCGTGACACTACACACCAGCCTGGGCAATAGAGTGAGACTCTGACTCAAAAAAAAAAAAAAAAA
>NW_016814114.1:814282-822243 GCF_001698545.2 Rhinopithecus bieti
CTCCCGAGTAGCTGGGATTACAGGCATGCACCACCACGCCCAGCTAATTTTGTATTTTCAGTAGAGACAGGGTTTCACCATGTTGGCCAGGCTGGTCTTGAACTCCTGACCTTAGGTGATCTGCCTGCCTCGGCCTCCCAAAGTGCTGGGATTACAGCGTGAGCCACTGTGCCCAGCCTCATTATTTTATTTTATTTATTTATTTATTCATTTTTATTTATTTATTTATTTATTTTTTGAGATGGAGTCTCGCTCTGTGGCCCAGGCTGGAGTGCAGTGGTATGATCTCGGCTCACTGCGAGCTCCGCCTCCCGGGTTCACACCATTCTCCTGCCTCAAGCCTCCCGAGAGCTGGAACTACAGGCGCCCGCCACCACGCCCAGCTAATTTTTTCTTTTTCTTTTTTTTTTTTTTTTAGGCAGAGTCTCGCTCTGTCGCCCGGACTGGAGTGCAGTGGCCGGATCTCAGCTCACTGCAAGCTCCACCTCCCGGGTTGACGCCATTCTCCTGCCTCAGCCTCCCGAGTAGCTGGGACTACAGGCGCCCGCCACCTCGCCCGGCTAGTTTTTGTATTTTTAGTAGAGACGGGGTTTCGCCGTGTTAGCCAGGATGGTCTCGATCTCCTGACCTCGTGATCCGCCCGTCTCGGCCTCCCAAAGTGCTGGGATTACAGGCTTGAGCCACCGCGCCCGGCCCATTTTGTAAGTAAACTTAACAAGCGATAGGATTGTTGGCTCTTTATGGCTTGCCAGTGTTTCTCCAGATTTTTGTTTGTTTCTTTATTTGCTTTGTTAATGAGGCCCTCTGAGTCAGGCCCAGGTTGTCTTTCACAAGAACACTGTGATCCAGGCCCCCAGCCCCTTCTTTCCCAGCCTCACCTCCCCTAGACACATGGGTCCAGGCCTCCAGCCCCTCCTCCCTCAGACTCAGGGGCCCAGGCCCCCAGGCCCTCCCCGCCCAGACGCAGGAGCCCGGCCTTACAGTGACAGTGGCCAGCAGACCCTCTGGGACATTGGCCACGATGATGCCGATGAGGAAGATCACAGCCTCGAGCCAGGTGTATCCGAGAATGAGGGAGAGGATGAAGAAGGAAACGCCCAGGAAGACAGCCACACCAGTGATGAGCTGGATGAAGTGCTCAATCTCGATGGCGATGGGCGTCTTGCCCACCTCCAGCCCTGAGGCCAGGGTGGCAATGCGGCCCATGACAGTACGGTCGCCAGTGGCCACCACCACGCCCCGAGCCGTGCCTGCAGGCCAGAGGGGTTAGGCTGAGGTGGGGTGGCTCAGGGAGGTTCCAGAGGCCCTGACCCCTTGGGACACGTCCCTGTGTCTGCCCCAGCTGTGTGTCTTCTCTGCACCAGCCTCACCTTCCACACAGTTGGTGGAGAAGAAGGTGATGTTCCGAGTCTCCAAGGGATTGTCGTGTGTGCAGTCGGGAGAGCGAGTCTGGGGCTCGGATTCGCCAGTCAGGGAGGAGTTGTCCACCTAGGGGTAGGTGCAACAGAGACGGGGTTCAGTCCAGGGCCTGGGACAGGAGGGTGTTTGTGCAGAGGGCTTGGGGCTGAAAGCTGTGTGCCTGGAGATCAAAGCTAGAAGCCTGGGTGCCCAGTGGGCAAGTGGTGTGTGGGAGGCCAGAGGCTGGAATCTTGAAGGTGGGGAGGACACAGGGCTGCTGGCCAAGGTCTGGGGTCCCTAAGGATCTCCAAAGGGTGAGGGCTAGGCCTGGACTCCTGACTCTTGGGTAAGGAGGGGTCCCAGGGTCTAAACTCCTAGGTCTGAAGGAGGAGGGCCTGGGGGCCCGGACCCCTGGGTCTGAGGGAGGAGGGGTTGGGGCCTGGACTCTTGGGTCTGAGGGAGGAGGGGTTGGGGCCTGGGCTCCTGGGTCTGAGGGAGGAGGGGCTAGGTCTGGACCCCTGGGTCTGAGGGAGGAGGGGTTGGGGCCTGGGCACCTGGGTCTGAGGGAGGAGGGGCTGGGCATGGACTCCGGGGCAGCCTGAGGGAGGGTAAAGCCCGGTCCCAGGCCCAGGCCCAGGCCCACCTTGCAGCCGTGGGCTGAGATGATCCGCAGGTCAGCTGGCACTCGGTCTCCGCCCTTGATCTCCACCAGGTCCCCGACCACCACCTCCTCAGCGTTCACCTGCATCTTCTCACCTTCCCGGATCACCAGGGCTTGCTGGGGTGGGATGGAGTAATGTGACCTCCAAGATTCCCTCTGCCTGGGGGTCATTGGGCCCAGCCCCCAGCCCATACACTAACACCCCTGTCTGACCCCTTGCCGGGCACCCTTCACCTGCGGCACCATGTTCTTGAAGGACTCCATGATCTTGGAGCTCTTGGCCTCCTGGTAGTATGAGAAGCAGCCAGTGATGATCACCACGGCCGCCAGCACGATGCCCAGGTACAGCTGTGGGGAGATGTGGGGATGTTGATCAGGGGCCGCCCAAGCCGCTCCCCACCAGTCCCTGCACGCCTGGGAAGGGAGCTTTGTGTCAATGGGGGTCTGTATTTGTGTGTCTGACCCCAGATTGGTTATGAGGGTTGGTGTGTCTGAGTCTCCCCTGTCTGTGCTTGAGTCCCTCTTTCTGTAATGGTTGTGTCTGAATCTAAGGGTCTGTCGATTTTTTTTTTTTTTTTTTTTTTGAGACAGAGTCTCGCTCTGTCACCCAGGCTGGAGTGCAGTGGCATGATCTCGGCTCACTACAAGCTCCTCTTCCTAGTTCAAGCGATCCTCCTGCCTCAGCCCCCTGAGTAGCTGGGACTACAGGCGTATACCAACACACCCGACTAATTTTTTGTATTTTTAGTAGAGATGGGGTTTCACCACATTGGCTAGGATAGTCTTGATCTCCTGACCTTGGGATCCACCGCCTTGGCCTCCAAAAGTGCTGAGATTACAGGCATGAGCCACCGTTCCTGGCCTTTTTTTTTTTTTTTTTGAGACAGGTCTCGCTCTGCTACCTAGCCTAGAGTACAGTGGCGCAATCTCAGCTCACTGTAGGCTCAACCTCCCCAGATTCAAGCAATCCTCCCACCTCAGCCTCCAGAATAGCTAGCACTACAGGTGTGCACCACCAGGCCTGTTTTTTTGTATTTTTTTGTATTTTTTTAGAGATTGGGTCTGTCTGGGAAACTCAGGTTTCTGGAACTCCTGGCCTCAAGTAAGCCTCCTGCCTCGGCCTCCCAAGGAGCTGGGGTGACAGGCGTGAGCCACCACGCCCGACTTGTCCATCTATTTTGTGTGTGTGTCTGTCCTCCTGCACATGTTAAAGAGTCTAGGATACGGCTGTCTGTCCGTGTGTCTGTATGACTGGCTGCATGCCTGACTTTACATTCTATAAGGCAGCTTCTTTGGTTCTCTGTGTGTGGGTCTCTGTCTCTGTGTCTCCAGCTTTGCCTCTCTGTGAGAGCTTATGTCTGAGATTGTTTAGATTTGAATATCTAAGGACACTGTCTGTGCCTGACTCTCACATCTCTCAGTCACCAGGTTATGCCTGCATTGCTGTGTGTGTGTGTTTGAGTTTCTCTGTCAATGTATGTCTGAGTCTGTGTCTGTGTTTCTGAATTAGGTGGCCATGTTTGAATCCATATCCTGGTGTGGTGTCTGTGTTGACCCTCCACAGGCATGCATGTGTGTGCACCTAAGCAGGTGAGCATCTCTGTGTGGCTGGTGTGTGGGTCTGTGTTACGTGCATGGGATCTGAGGCTGCATCTCGAATGTGTCCTTGTGTTATGGGGATGGGCCCTGATGTATCAGCAGCGGGGTGTGCCTGGATCTCTATGTGATACTCTGGGTACCTGTCAGGCCATAACCACCTGCTGGTGTCTGTTCTCAAGGCCACTGAGGTCACACAGCCTTAGGACATAGCCCTGGGTCACACGTCCTGCTGCGGGGCCTTGGACAAGTTACCTGGCTTTTCTGAGCCTCAGTTTGCCTTGTATTTGATCTGGTTCTCCTGCTGGGTGATTGTGAGTTAGATGGGAAAAGGGAGAGAGTGGGCTGTGAAAAGCCTGAGGGATGGGAAGAAGTTGGGGGGTGGTATCCATAAATAAATGTGTAGGGCCTTGCGTAGGGCAGGGTCCAGGCACTCACGTTGTCACCAGAGGGGTCGTCCTCGGTGCCCGCCTGGATACCGTAGGCCAGGAAGCAGAGGATGGCCCCAATCCACAGCAGGATGGAGAAGCCCCGAAGAGCTGCCGGCAAAACTTGACCCACTCTGGGGTGGTAGGCGGTGGCGTGAGTGCGTTCGGCCCGTCCCGGGCCAGGATCTCCTGGGCTTTGCTGTGGGTCAAACCCTGAGGGACAGAGGACTCACATAGAACCCTCCCTGGGCAACCCTGGCACCCCAGACCTTCACCAGACCCCAGAACTTAAGACACCAGCCCCAGCCCCTCCTCCCTCAGACCCAGGAATCCAGGCCCCTAGCCCCTCCTCCCTCAGACCCAGGAGTCCAGACTCCCACCCTGCCTCCCTCAGACCCAGGACTCCAGGTCCCCAGCCCCTNCTGGCTAACATGGTGAAACCCCGTCCCTACTAAAAATACAAAAGTTAGCCGGGCATGGTGGTGAACACCTGTAATCCCAGCTACTTTGGAAGCTGAGGCACGAGAATCCCTTGAATCCAGGAGGTGGAGGTTGCAGTGATCCGAGATCGTGACACTACACACCAGCCTGGGCAATAGAGTGAGACTCTGACTCAAAAAAAAAAAAAAAGGCCGGGCGCGGGGTCTCAAGCCTGTAATCCCAGCACTTTGGGAGGCCGAGACGGGCGGATCATGAGGTCAGGAGATCGAGACCATCCTGGCTAACACGGTAAAACCCCGTCTCTACTAAAATACAAAAAAATAGCCAGGCGAGGTGGCGGGCGCCTGTAGTCCCAGCTACTCGGGAGGCTGAGGCAGGAGAATGGCATAAACCCGGGAGGTGGAGCTTGCAGTGAGCTGAGATCCGGCCACTGCACTCCACCCTGGGTGACAGAGCGAGACTCCGTCTCAAAAAAAAAAAAAAAAAATTGTCCAAAACTGCAAACAACTCAGATGTCCACTAACAGCAGAAAAGATAAATTGTGGACAATGGAATGCTATACATTGATAAAAACAAATACATTACTGCTGCCTGCACCCGCATGGGTGAAGGTCAAAAACATGTTCAGCCAAAAAGGGCCAGAAATGAGTTCATACTGAATTATTCCGTTAATACGAAGTTTCAACAGAGGCAAAGTTAATCTATGCTGTTAGCAGCCAGATTAGGGGTTACCCTTGGCTGCGGGGGCAGTGGCTAAATAAGGTCTTGAGAGGGCTTCAGGGAGATGCAATCTCGATGCAGCTGACGTGATTGTGTTCAGTTTGCCCCAAATCATCAGACTATATGTTCACAATATGCTTAATCCGTTGCGTATAAAAGTCCCTTTGACATAAGGTAGCATTCAACATAGCTAATACAGAAAACGGTAAACTTGTTTTTTTTGTTGTTTTGTTTTGTTTTTGTTTTTGCTTTTTTAAAGACACAGTCTCGCTCTGTCGGCCGGGCTGGAGTGCAGTGGCTCAGTCTCAGTTCACTGCGAACTCCGCCTCCCAGGTTCAAACGATTCTCGTGCCTCAGCCTCCTCAGTAGCTGGGATCACAGGCATCCACCACCACGCCTGGCTAATTTTTGTATTTTTAGTAGAGATGGGGTTTTGTCATGTTGGCCAGGCTGGTCTTGAACTCCTCATCTCAAGTGATCCACCCACCTCGGATTCCCAAAGTGCCGGGATTACAGGCGTGAGCCACTCTGCCTGGCCCTGATATGTAAAACTTTGCATAAAACATTAAGTCAAAGAATGAAAGAGGAAAATGATACTTTCAGGATAGTCCCTGGCATGCACCTTGAAGACAGCATTTAGTCAATATGCTCACAGCTGTCAGGAGGACCTCACAGAGAATGGACTTCTGGGGTGAAGCAGGCAGCAAAGCAGCCAGAGGAAAACTTTTAAATTATTAGTATTAGTATTAGTATGACAAACAAGCTGGAGCGCAGTAGTGCAATCATGGCTCACTACAGCCTCAACCTCCTGGGTCAGCCTCCCGAGTAGCTGGGACTACAGGCATGTACCAACACGCCTGGCTAATTTTTAAATTTTATTTTATTTTATTTTTTTTTTTTTGAGACAATCTGGCTCTTGTCATCCAGGCTGGAGTACAGCGGCATGATCTTGGCTCACTGCAACCTCTGCCTCCTGGATTCAAGCTATTCTCCTGCCTTAGTCTCCTGAGTAGCTGGGATTACAGGCACCTGCCACCAAGCCCGGCTAATTTTTTTTTCTTTTTTTTCTTTTTTTGAGACGGAGCCTTGCTCTGTCACCCAGGCTGGAGTGCAGTGGCACGATCTCGGCCCACTGCAAGCTCCACCTCCTGGATTCATGCCATTCTCCTGACTCAGCCTCCCAAGTAGCTGGGACTACAGGTGCCCGCCACCACGCCCGGCTAATTTTTTTGTATTTTTAGTAGAGATGGAGTTTCACTGTGTTAGCCAGGATGGTCTCGATCTCCTGACCTTGTGATCTGCCCGCCTCAGCCTCCGAAAGTGCTGGGATTACAAGTGTGAGCCACCGGGGTTGGCTACGCCCAGCTAATTTTTGTATTTTTAGTAAAGATGGGGTTTTGCCATGTTGGCCAGGCTGGTCTCGAACTCCCGACCTCAGGTGATCCGCCCGCCTCAGCCTCCCAAAGTGCTGGGACTACAGGCGTGAGCCACCGCACCAGCCTTTACATTTTTTTGTAGAGATGGGGTCTCACTCTGTTGTCCCGGCTGGTCTCAAACTCCTGACCTCAAGCAGTCCTCCTGCCTTGCCTGGGCCTCTCAAACTGTTGGGATTACAGGCATGAGCCACTGCACCAGGCTTATTATTTTATTTATTTATTTATTTATTTATTTATTTTTTAAGATGGCATCTCACTTTGTCACCCAGGCTGGAGTGCAATGGCATGATCTCGGCTCACTGCAACCTCCGCCTCCCGGGTTCAAGTGATTCTCCTGCCTCAGCCTCCCAAGTAGCTGAGACTACAGGTGCCAACCACCATGCCCAGCTAATTTTTATATTTTTAATAGACACAGGGTTTCACCATGTTGGCCAGGATGGTCTTGATCTCTTGACCTTGTGATCTTCCCGCCTCGGCCTCCCAAAGTGCTGGGATTACAGGCGTGAGCCACTGTGCCCGGCCTATTTTATGTATTTTATATTTATTTATTTATTTTTGAGATGGAGTTTCACTCTTGTTGCATAGGCTGGAGTGCAATGGCACGATCTCGGTTGACTGCAACCTCCGCCTCCTGGGATCAAATGATTCTCCTGCCTCAGCCTCCCGAGTAGCTGGGATTACAGGCATGCACCACCACGCCCAGCTAATTTTGTATTTTTAGTAGAGACAGGGTTTCACCATGTTGGCCAGGCTGGTCTTGAACTCCTGACCTTAGGTGATCTGCCTGCCTCGGCCTCCCAAAGTGCTGGGATTACAGCGTGAGCCACTGTGCCCAGCCTCATTATTTTATTTTATTTATTTATTTATTCATTTTATTTATTTATTTATTTATTTTTTGAGATGGAGTCTCGCTCTGTGGCCCAGGCTGGAGTGCAGTGGTATGATCTCGGCTCACTGCGAGCTCCGCCTCCCGGGTTCACACCATTCTCCTGCCTCAAGCCTCCCGAGAGCTGGAACTACAGGCGCCCGCCACCACGCCCAGCTAATTTTTTCTTTTTCTTTTTTTTTTTTTTTGAGGCAGAGTCTCGCTCTGTCGCCCGGACTGGAGTGCAGTGGCCGGATCTCAGCTCACTGCAAGCTCCACCTCCCGGGTTGACGCCATTCTCCTGCCTCAGCCTCCCGAGTAGCTGGGACTACAGGCGCCCGCCACCTCGCCCGGCTAGTTTTTGTATTTTTAGTAGAGACGGGGTTTCGCCGTGTTAGCCAGGATGGTCTCGATCT
>NW_016814114.1:823141-834339 GCF_001698545.2 Rhinopithecus bieti
AAAAAAAAAAAAAAAAAAAAAAAAAAAATCCAGCATTTTGTTACCATATAGCTTCATATTCATTTCTGAGACACTATTAGAGAGTATACGATAATAAGTTCTAGAGAGTCAATGCTAGCTCACACAATCTTGGCCTATTTTTTTTAACCAGAGTTTATGATTTTACTAAATATGATAGTGCTCTGAAATTACTAAGTGGAGAACTACCCTTTGTAAATATTAGGGTTCATTGATCTTTGTATACTGCCATTTAAAATCAAGAGAAGCATTTTCTTTTGGAGCAGTAGGGCCTTGAATTGTGTACTTTATAGTAAGACAGTAGGTTCTGGTTAATGGAAAAATTAGCCAAGGGTGGTATAGTTACCAGTTAATACTGAATGCAGAAGAATAAGGTGGAAGATTTATAATTTTAATAAATAAAAATAAAATAGGAATTTTGGAAGTAGTTTGGAGGACTTGATACATGTGAATCTGAGACACAGATATTTAACAGTCAAAGGGATTCTTGGAAAATTATTGCTCCAAGTTTGTAAATCACAAATATACTGTATTTAGAAGTTTATTTGACCTGGAATTTTATTCTGAGGTATCTCCACTCTTAATTGCTTAATCTTACATAATACATCCTCCAGGTTCCCTGTAAGTCAAGTAACCATAATTCCCATCTTGTGCCTATTGCCCTGTCAGAATTATTAATAGCACCCCTTTCACTCTCACAAGTATTCAGGTTTGGATGACAAGTTATATGGTTACCTTACCCATAAGTGTAATTTATTCTCCCGGGCATTTAACGTGATGAAGGCTTAGGAGATTTCCTCCTATAACATTCTTTTCCCTACCATGGGAGATTTCTGTTTAATGGAGTTAGAAGGGCATTAATTAAGATAGCCTGGTGGAAGTCTGATAGATCTTAAGGTTTAAGAGTCCCATGTTTTCTTTTCTTTTTTTTTTTTTTTTGAGACAGGTCTCGCTCTGCTACCTAGCCTAGAGTACAGTGGCGCAATCTCAGCTCACTGTAGGCTCAACCTCCCCAGATTCAAGCAATCCTCCCACCTCAGCCTCCAGAATAGCTAGCACTACAGGTGTGCACCACCAGGCCTGTTTTTTTGTATTTTTTTGTATTTTTTTAGAGATTGGGTCTGTCTGGGAAACTCAGGTTTCTGGAACTCCTGGCCTCAAGTAAGCCTCCTGCCTCGGCCTCCCAAGGAGCTGGGGTGACAGGCGTGAGCCACCACGCCCGACTTGTCCATCTATTTTGTGTGTGTGTCTGTCCTCCTGCACATGTTAAAGAGTCTAGGATACGGCTGTCTGTCCGTGTGTCTGTATGACTGGCTGCATGCCTGACTTTACATTCTATAAGGCAGCTTCTTTGGTTCTCTGTGTGTGGGTCTCTGTCTCTGTGTCTCCAGCTTTGCCTCTCTGTGAGAGCTTATGTCTGAGATTGTTTAGATTTGAATATCTAAGGACACTGTCTGTGCCTGACTCTCACATCTCTCAGTCACCAGGTTATGCCTGCATTGCTGTGTGTGTGTGTTTGAGTTTCTCTGTCAATGTATGTCTGAGTCTGTGTCTGTGTTTCTGAATTAGGTGGCCATGTTTGAATCCATATCCTGGTGTGGTGTCTGTGTTGACCCTCCACAGGCATGCATGTGTGTGCACCTAAGCAGGTGAGCATCTCTGTGTGGCTGGTGTGTGGGTCTGTGTTACGTGCATGGGATCTGAGGCTGCATCTCGAATGTGTCCTTGTGTTATGGGGATGGGCCCTGATGTATCAGCAGCGGGGTGTGCCTGGATCTCTATGTGATACTCTGGGTACCTGTCAGGCCATAACCACCTGCTGGTGTCTGTTCTCAAGGCCACTGAGGTCACACAGCCTTAGGACATAGCCCTGGGTCACACGTCCTGCTGCGGGGCCTTGGACAAGTTACCTGGCTTTTCTGAGCCTCAGTTTGCCTTGTATTTGATCTGGTTCTCCTGCTGGGTGATTGTGAGTTAGATGGGAAAAAGGGAGAGAGTGGGCTGTGAAAAGCCTGAGGGATGGGAAGAAGTTGGGGGGTGGTATCCATAAATAAATGTGTAGGGCCTTGCGTAGGGCAGGGTCCAGGCACTCACGTTGTCACCAGAGGGGTCGTCCTCGGTGCCCGCCTGGATACCGTAGGCCAGGAAGCAGAGGATGGCCCCAATCCACAGCAGGATGGAGAAGCCCCCGAAGAGCTGCCGGCAAAACTTGACCCACTCTGGGGTGGTAGGCGGTGGCGTGAGTGCGTTCGGCCCGTCCCGGGCCAGGATCTCCTGGGCTTTGCTGTGGGTCAAACCCTGAGGGACAGAGGACTCACATAGAACCCTCCCTGGGCAACCCTGGCACCCCAGACCTTCACCAGACCCCCAGAACTTAAGACACCAGCCCCAGCCCCTCCTCCCTCAGACCCAGGAATCCAGGCCCCTAGCCCCTCCTCCCTCAGACCCAGGAGTCCAGACTCCCACCCTGCCTCCCTCAGACCCAGGACTCCAGGTCCCCAGCCCCTCCTCCCTCAGTTCCAGGGGTCCAGGCCCCAGTCCCTCCTCCCTCAGTTCCAGGAGTCCAGGTCCCAGCTCCTCCTCCCTCAGACCCAGGGATCTAGACCACAGCCCCTCCTCCCTCAGATCCAGGGATCCCAGCCCCTAGCCCCTCCTCCCTCAGACCCAGGGGTCCCGGCCCCCAGCCCCTCCTCCCTCAGATCCAGTGGTCCAGACTCCAGCCCCACCTCCTTCAGACCCAGGAGTCCCAACCCCCAGCTCCTCCTCCCTAGTTCCCATGGTCCCAGCCCGCAGCCTGGCCGCACCTGCACACAGTCTGTGTTGTATTTCCGGCAGACCTCTTCCACTGACATCTTGTGCTCTGTCTGAGGAACAGGAGTTTGGGGAAGACGATGAGTGCCTAGGCCAGCCAGGAACTGGTGAGGCTCTCTGGGAGGGTGTGCGGGCAGAGGGCAAGGCTTACCATAGCCACTTCCTTCTTGAGGTCATCCAGGTCCCGGCGCTCCTTGCCCTTGTTCTTCTTGGGCGAGTCCTTGTCATCTTTCTTGTCCTGCGAGGTGGCGATACGATAGCTGTCAGAGTCACCAGACTGCGGGCGAGAAGGGGTTCCAGGGGGACACCGGCCCTCCGTGCCCTGGCTATCCTCCTGGCCGGTACCCCTGCATCTCTGGGTGGGGGTCTCTGCCTCTCGGAGTCTCCCTGTGTCTCCCGGCACCTCTGGATGACTTCACCTCCTTTCTGCCTCTGGTGACTCTCAGGCCTCGGTGAGTCTCATCTGCTCTGATCGGCTTCCCTGTCTCTGGTTCTGTGTGTCTCTGAGTCTCTGTCCCTAAAGGTCCCTGTCTGGCTTCTGCCTATGTTTCTGTCTCTCTCTGTTTCCGTGCCCATCTTTGCGGGTCTCTCCCCTTCTGTGTTCTGTGTCTATGTGACTTTGTTTTTGTTTTTTGAAACAGTGTCTCACTCTGATGCCCAGGCTGGAGTGCAGCGATCACAGCTCATTGCAGCCTCGACTTCTGAGGCTCAGTGATCCTCCTACCTCCGCCTCCTGTGCAGTTGGGACTACAGGTGTGTGCTAATTTTTAATTTTTTTCTAGAGATGGGGTCTCACTATGCTGCCCAGGCGGGTCTCTAACTCCTGGACTCAAGCGATCCTCCTGCTTTAGCCTCCCAAAGTGTTGGAATTACAGGCGTGAGCCACCGTGCCCCGCCTCTATGTGACATTTTAACTGCTTCTGTCTCTTCTTCCCTCTCCCTGGCCCTGTCCAATCTTCCTACATATCTGTCTTTTCTATGTCTCCATCTGTATCTCTCTCTATCTCTTTCTCCTCTGTCTGTCTCCCTTGATGTGTCTCTCCAGGTCTGTTTGTGGCTCTTGATCTTATTGTTTTGTTTCATCATCTCTCTGTCTCCTATCTCTTTATCTCTCCATCTCTGTATCTGTATCTCTGCAAGGCTGTTTCTCTCCCTCGATAGCTCTCTCTCTCTCTATCACTGTGATCTCTTTATGTTGTCTCTGTCATTCTCTATCCTGATCGCAGTCTCTGGGTCTCTCTGCATATGTCTTTCTATGATTTTGTCTCTCTCTGATCTCTGGTTCTTTCTCTATGTCTTGCATGATGTCTGTCTCCATCTCTTGGCTGTCTCTCCCCAGGTCTGGCTGAGTTTCTCTCTCTCTGGGTTCTTATTTCCCTCTGAGTTGGCGTTTCAAGGATCAGTACTTTCTGTCTTTTTCCACCTTTCGGTCTGTCTCCCTCTGTCATTGTGTCTCTATCTTCATCTCTCAAGCTGTCTCCTCTGGGACGCTCACATCTCTCCCTACCTGTCTCTTTTCCTGTTTCAACCTCTCTGTTTCTCTGATATCTCTCTCTGGGATCTTCCTATCTCTGTCTCTCTCCCACTCTCTCTGGGATCTCCTCTCTATCTCTGAATCTCTCCTCTCTCACTATCACTAAGATCTCTTCTCTCTCTCTCTCTCTCTGTCTCTCTTTGGAATTTTCCTTTCTGTCTCTCTCGAATCTTCTGTCCCCCTCCTTCCCCATATATCTCTCATTCTTTTTCTCTCTCTCACTGTCTCATCCTGGAATTTTCCTCTCTATCTCTGTCTCTTTCTCCCACTGTCTCCCTCTGGGATCTCCTCAATACCTCTCTCTCTTAATGTCTCTCTCTGAGACCTTCCCCTCTCTCTCTCTCTCTCCATATACATATATATATATATGTGGGGATCCCCATATATATATGGAGATCATATATATATATGGGATCTTCCTCTCTCTTTCTGTCTCTTTCTCTCACTTTCTCTCTGGGATCTTATTCTCTATTTCTGCCTCTCTGAGATCTCCTCTCTCTGTCTCTGGGATCTGCCTTTCTATCTCTGTCTGTCTATGTATCTCTGTCTCTGTCTCTCTGACTGTCTCCCTCTGGGACCTTCCTCTATCTCTGTCTCTGTCTCCCTGTCTCTGTCTCTCTCTGGGATCTTCCATGTGTGGGGCCCATGGAGCGTCCTTAACAGAGGCTGGGCATGGCCAGGTCCCTGGAGGACACAGCAGGAGAGCGAGAGGCAGAAGCCCTAGTCCTGGCTTGAACTGCGCATGGTGTGAGTGCCTGAAGTTCCAGTTTGGGAGCCTGGGCGGATGGGGAGGGCAGTGTCTGAGGCTGGTGGGAGGGGTGGGGCGAGGCTGGGTGCTGCGAGGGCTGCTGACAGGTCCTGCAGGCCCAGGGCCAAGCTGGGATCCGAGGCTCAGCGCGGCTCAGCACTAATCTCCTCGTGACCTTGCAGAGGGCCTGAGCTGCCTGCTGTCTGCCCCCAGACCCAGACGCTGAGTTGGAGGGTGGGGGTGTGCAGGGAGGGGCAGCAGGCTGGAGATCTGGGAGCCTCAAGAAGGGGTGCAGGGGGTGGGAGGGAGGCTTGGCCCTACGCCAGCCCTGCAGCAGCACTGCGTCTCAGACGCAGAGGCACAGAGGCTTGGGAGACGGGGAGACCATCTTTCATACTCCCCTGCAGTGCCAGGGGTGGTCTCAGCTTTCCCTGACAGGGTAGACCCGGGGATGGAGAGACATGGAGAGACGGAGAGTTGTGGAGCTACAGAAGCCTGGGGTCAAGTCCTGTGCAGGAGGCCAGGAGAGGGGTGAGATGGCAGTCAGGAGAGAGAGAGGGAGAAAATCAGCTGCCCACCCAGAAACCTTAGTGAAGGCTGGGAGCTGATGCTTGGGGCCCCATAAAAGCTAAGGGCAGGGCCGGACTCTCAGATCCTGAGAGAGGCGGGGTCCTGGACCCCTGGGTCTGAGGGAGGAGGGGCAGGGACCTGGACTCCTGGTCTGAGGGAGGACGGTTCTGGGGGCCTGGACTGCTGGTCTGAGGGAGGAAGGGCTGGGGCCTGGACTCCTGGGTCTGAGGGAGGAGTGGCTGGGCCTGGACTCCTGGTCTGAGGGAGGAGGGATCTGGGGGCCTGGACTCCTGGTCTGAGGGAGGAGGGGCTGGGGGCCTGGAATCCTAGGTCTGAGGGAGGAAGGTCTGGGGGCCTGGAATCCTGGGTCTGAGGGAGGAGGGGCTGGGGCCTAGACTCCTGGGTCTGAGGAGGGGCTAGGCCTGGACTCCAGGGTCTGAGGGAGGAGGGGATGGGCCTGGACTCCTGGTCGGAGGGAGGAGGGATCTGGGGGCCTGGACTTCTGGTCTGAGGGAGGAGGGTCTGGGGGCCTGGACTCCTGGGTCTGAGGGAGGAAGGGCTGGGGGCCTGGAATCCTGGGTCTGAGGGAGGAGGGGCTGGGGCCTGGACTCCTGGGTCTGAGGGAGGAGGGGATGGGCCTGGACTCCTGGTCGGAGGGAGGAGGGGTCTGCGGGCCTGGACTCCTGGTCTGAGGGAGGAGCGGCTGGGAGCCTGGACTCCAGGTCTGAGGGAGGAGGGGCTGGGGGCCTGGACTCCTGGGTCTGAGGGAGGAGGGGCCGGGGGCCTGGACTCCTGGGTCTGAGGGAGGAGGGGCTGGGCCTGGACCTCTGGGTCTGAGAGAGGAGGGTCTGGGGGCCTGGACTCCTGGTCTGAGGGAGGAGGGCCTGGGACCTGGACTCCTGGATCTGGGGGAAGAGGGGCTGGGGCCTGGACTCCTGGTCTGAGGGAGGAGGGTCTGGGGGCCTGGACTCCTGGTCTGAGGGAGGAGGGCCTGGGGGCCTGGACTCCTGAGTCTGAGGGAGGAAGGACTGGGGACGTGGACTCCTGGGTCTGAGGGAAGAGGGGCTGGGGCCTGGACTCCTGGTCTGAGGGAGGAGGGACCGGGAGCCTGGACTCCTGGCTCACCCTGGCCCTGGCCCTGGCCTTGGCTCCTGCTCACCCTTGCCATGACCAGACCCCAGCGGGCTCCCATCTGTTGGAGTGCAGAGCTGAGGCTTTCCCAGTCAAGGCAGGAGGCCCAGATGGGCACGCTGTGGGGCGGGAGCACCTCCAAGTGTGGGGGCCATGCCTGTCTCGCTGTGGCCGCCTCTGCAGCTCCTTGCCATTTTCCATGCTGTCCGCCTCTCCCTGATCTGGCGCCAGCTTCCGCAGCCTCTCTGCGCCTGGGCCGGCCTCCCCTCCCCCTCGCAGGGGACCTGGCCCACATCTCTGGCTGTCTCTCCCTTGACCTCCCCCTTTGCCCTCTGCCTCTTCTTCCTTTCCCTCAGACTGACTGTGGTTGCCGCTAGATAGGAAATTTCTGTCCTTGTGTCTCTTTCTCTGAGCCTCAGTTTCTCATTTTCTCTCTCAATGTCTCTCCATGTGTCTCAGACATGTCTCTCTGCTTGTCTCTGTCTCTTTCTCTCTATGTCCATGTCTCTTTCTCTGTCTCTTTCAGAGCATCTCTGTCTTTCCATGTGTCTCTGTCTTTCCTTCCCATGTCTAAACTGCCTTCATTTCTCTTCTCGTCCCCACTCCTTTTCCTAAGACCACCCTCCCACCACTTCCTTCTCTAGGGCTTTTAGCATCAGTCTTCTCCCAATCCATCCATAGCTTCCCTCACTCCATCCCACTTACCTGACAGCCATCACTGAATACCCCTTTCTCCCTTCTCTCCCCTAGTCCTGCCCCAACCCAATCCTCCTTCCCAGCCCCTCTGGCCCACCCTGCCCCACCCCACAGAGCTGCACCCCCATCCCCCGCCTCCATCCCTGGGCCCATCAGCCTTTATCCGCCATCTTTCTCCCTAGTCCTCATATTCTCCCTCCACTGGCCTCTCCCGCCCTCTTCATCCCACCTACCTCCACCCACCCACTCCTCTCCTGATTTTCCCTCCCTTCAGTCCCGCCCCAGACACACAGGGAGGAATCCAGGGCTGCAGCAAGGGTCAGGTGGTCAGCCAGGGAGGGAGGCGGCATCTGCTGGAGAGACTCACAGACAGACAAGGACACACGGACACAGAAGCAAGGACACAGCCAGGCATGCACACTCCCCACTACACAGTTGCACACGCACACCCTCATGTGTGCACTCAGTCTCCCCACCTTGGCTCTCCCGCTCCTCTCCTCCTCCCAACCTCCCATGCCTGCTCCTCTACATGAGGGGCTGTACACACACACACACTGCAGCCCCACGCTGCGACACTGCGGAGCCTACACACACACACACACACACACACACAAACACACACACACTGCGGAGCTCCCCCATCCAGGCCTGGAAGGAGAAAGAGAGGTCATCTGGTGTCCATCCCAAAGCCTGGACCTATCTGCACCCTGCCAGGGAAGCAGGAGGGCCTCAATAACCCCAGACGCACTAACATGAGCTCTCACAGACACACCCAGACGCGATCGCAGACTTTCAGACACTACGGGGCCCACACACTCGCTGCCAGGGCCTGACCGAGCCAGCAGCTCTCATACACACATGCAGCCGTGCACATGCAATCGCACAAGGTCAGGCGGAGATGCTGAGGGCTGGCCCACGACCTCGCGGATCCCCGCACACAAAGCCATGTCAACGTGCGCCACAGACCCCCCGCCGCCCCCTGCGGCCCCGCGCACACATTCGCAGCAGCCCCACGACCACATGCATTGGACGGGTCAGCCGGCTTCCCGGGTCTTGCAGGCCTGGCCCCAGAGCGCAGGGGTTCCGGCGCCCCCGCCCCCCGCGCACACCCAATGTCACCAGCCCCACAATGTCACACGGAAGCGGCGCCCAGCCGGCCCAGCACCTACCCCCATCTTGGCGGCTCCGCTGGGAGAGAGCCGGGCGGGCGGGGCGGGGGCCTCTGGGAGGGCTCAGGCGCAGGCTTGGGCTGGGGGGCCTCTGCAACGCCCGCGCCTCGGTCGGTGCGCGCGTCCGTTAGTCCGTCCGTTGGTCCCACAGCACAGAGGCTGCGGCGGCCGCCGCCTCCGCCTCCTCATATGCCCGCGTCCACGGGAGGGGGGCGGCGCTGGCCAATCAGGGGCGCCGCCGTGCAGACTGACGGCCCGCGGCCCCACCCCCGGTACTGCAGCTGTCCTCCTCCTGGGCTCCGCAAAGTGGCGGCGCGGCCGCGAAAAAGGATCGCTGCGGGGTGGGGGGATTCCCGGAGACCCCGCAATAGGGGACCTGGAGACCCCCTCAATACGGGGTAGGGCCTCCAAGGAGGGGCGCTCAGGGAAAGAGAACCCCGGAAATCCTCTCATTGTGGGGGTGTGCCACCACCGAGAAGGGTACGCTGTGGGGGGGCGGGTGGTGACACGGGGTGGGAGGAAAGCCCGGTGAATCACTGCAGTGTGGCACCAGGGCCCCTGGAGACGGTAGGAGGTGGTGCTGTTCAGGGAGAGGGCCCTGCAGGAGGTGAAGTTGGAGCGGAACACAAGAGACCAAGAAAGGCAATTGAGGAGGGGAGATGGGGGGAGGAGCCCTGAGATTCCTTCACTGTGGGTGCCCCCCTACTCCGCCTGAGCTATCCAATGAGCCACAACCACACAGGGTATACGGGAGACACAACACGGTGGAGGACGGCCCCAGGAGACCCAGAAAATGCCCAGTGTCACAGTTACACAGGACCATCACACTCATAGCCCAGACGCTAGGGACATGCACACACCACAGGGTTGCACTCACATTCCATCACATGCCAGCATGTGCCCTCACACACACACCACCCCATCACACACAGAGTCTCAAACATACAGGAGTGAAACACACAAGGCACACACCTTACACACCCATCATACCACAAGATAATCACAATCACAGTCACAAAGTGCTGTGCAGACTAACACGGACACTCCGAAAATCACAGACTCACACATCACACACTCTACCACACCTGACCTCCCACCATTTCACATAGAGACCCACACCGTGCAACCCAGAAACCAAAACACTCAGCACCATCACACACGCACAGGCCTCACACTGCCTCCAGACACACTACATCAGTCTTTGTGGACATCGTTGCATCATCCCACAATGTCGTACACATCCTCACACACACTGCTCCCTAGTGTGTCTGGGCATGAGCAACGGCCCACAGTGCAAAATTGCCAATGCTAACTGTGAATGACAGACAAAAAGGTGCACATACTTACACACAGCACAATAATTCAAACACAAGTCACGCGACACCCACACACCTCCCACACATACATCACGTTATTGCAGCACTATCGCAGACATTTTTGTTGCACCTCCAAACACACCCCAACGCACTCGCCCACATGACACACAGCCCTCATCACAGTATATGTACACACACAGACGCACAGCCGGCACCCACACCCCAGGCCTGCCGCCGACACACAACACCCCATCAGTTACCCCACTGGAGCCCAAGAAGTTGAGGCCTCCCCACTCACTCCAACACCACTTTGTTCTAGGAGGAACACCCCAGACTCTCCCTGGGGATGGTAGAAGGGGAAGAGAGAGAGAGACAGAGAGCATTTGACCTTGTAGCTTTCTCAGAATGTGGGTATCCTCTCCACCTGTGGGAGAGGAGATGTGGGGGATACAGGCAAGGGATGGGGAGTGAGCTTGGTGTGTGAGGGTGGGTGGGTGAAGGTCGAGGACCTGGTGCAAGGAAATGTGTGAAAGGCTGAAGGCCAGAGAGAGGTACAAAAACAGAGACAGAGATTCAGAGCCACAGCATATGAACAGAGACAGGGTCAGAGAGTGAATGGAGACTTTCCCCAGTGCCCAGAGCCCCATCCCAATCCTGTCCTCTGACCCGTCCCCATCTTTCTCGCTGTCCTTTGTTGCCATGGTAACAGGGAGGCTGCCTCTGCAGCAAAGGAGGTTGGGCCTGCAGACTGGGCTGTTGCCATGGAGACTGGGAAAGGGGGAGGAGCCACATCTTTTAACCCAGATGCCTCGCCCCAGATGCCCCTCCCCAACTCTGCCCTCTTCCTGGGGAGGGGGAGCCTATCAACACATACTCCGTTCCTTCTCTTGACACCTTGGCCTAGAGGCATGGGCCTGGACCATCGAGAATGGGATTGGGGAGATGGAGAAGCCTGGGGAGGTGGGAGAGGCCTGGATTCCAGGAGATTCTAGGCTCTCTCTACTCTTGCTCTCCAGCTGGGCCGGGGGAGGCCTCAAGTCCTTCCCATCCCACCTCAGACACAAGCTCACGTCCCCCTTCATGCACTTCCTCCTCAGGCACAAGCCTGAGACTGATGACTGTGCATCGTGCTCCGGGTGAGGCTCTGCAGAAGTTGGTGGTGGTGGTGGGGGGGGGGGGGCGAGGGGGAAAGACTGAGAGGGCCA
>NW_016814114.1:834676-846103 GCF_001698545.2 Rhinopithecus bieti
GGGGGGGGGGGGGGGTGAGGAGGAAAGACTGGGAAGGTCACAGGGATAAAGGGGGATAGGGGAGATAGATGTGAGAGGCTGAAGGAGAGACACAGGGGGAGAAACAGACAGGCAGCCCAGAACCAGAGAGAGGCAGATACAGACAGATTGAAAAAGAGAGATTGGCAGATGCAGAGATGAGAACATGGAGACAGAGCAACGGAAGAGTTCAGTGAAGGTGACAGAGACAGAGGGAGGTAGAGAGCCAGGCAGAGACAGGCTTGGTAAACTAGGGAGACTCAGAGATAAAGGCCAGGGGGAGACTCTGAGCAGAAACCTGGTAGGGGATGGGGGACTCAGAAATAGGGGAGAGACCCCAGAGGGAACTGGCCTTGAGGCATTGAGACAGAGAAGGGGGAGAAACCAAAAATGTCTGTAATCATGTTCTAGTCACCTCGACAGAGAGTCCAGCCCAAGGGCAGAGACATTGATTGGAGTGTGTAAGAGACAAAGATGCGAGACAACAAAGAGAGGCTACTGCCCGCCCCCACACCTGTCCGAGGGGCACACAGCCAACCAGGGTCTGAGACGCAGAAAGGGACGGGTGGCGACGGGGGCCGCTGTGTGCGGGGAGGGGTCTCCTGAGGTGTGGCCGGCCTGCCAGGACTGCGCAGGGCAGGCGGGCCCTGGAGGACAGTCGGGCGCGCTGGGCTGAGCCTGGCCAACTGGGTGCTGAACGGACAGCTCCCAAGCCCCGGGCCGCAGCCCAGGGATGGGCCCAGCCTCGCTCTCTCTGGGACCCTTCCAGTCAGGCTTTCCTCTCCGTTCCAGCCCCCTCCAGGCTCCATTTAGTTTTTTATGGCTTCCTGTCTCTCGCCTCAATTCCGGGTGTCTCTTACCCTCCCGCTTCACCTCTGGTCTCAGCCCTTTATTCCTTCTCCACCTCACCCAGCCTCTCTCCCTGTCTCGCCGGCTCTGTGTCCCCTAGCTCTCTCTCTCCCCATCCCTCTCCCGCCCACTCTGCCCCCTTCGTTGTCTCTCCCCATCTCTGTCTCTCGCCATCCCTCCATCTCTCCCTTTCTGCTCGGCCTCGTTTTGGCTCTTGCTGTGTGACCTTCACTCGTCCTTCCTCAGCTGCAGTTTCCACAGAAACCTCCGGCGAGGCGAGGGAGGGCGGGGACAGAAGGCGGACCCACCTTTCTCCAGCGCCATCAGCCCTTCAGCCTCTCCCACCCCTGCCGGCCCGCCCACCCCCCAGTCTACTGAGATTCCTCACTTCCTCTCTTGGGGGCTGGGGAGGTACATTTTCAACAGAAACACGGGGGTCACAGTCAGTTGAAGATGGCCTCGTGGATACGTGCACACACGATCACAACGTCACTGAACCACCCCGGCCCAGGCACACACTCGCCACCCCAGGCACGGCCACACTCAACAGCTCACTGGCCCTCCCCTCCCCCAGCCCCATCTGCTTTCTGTCTTTCTGTGTCACCGCTTCCGGTGTCTCCGTGTCTCCAGATCCCTACATTTGTCTCAGGGTCTCTGTCGCAGCCTCCCTCTGTCCTGAGAGAAGGTCAGTGGAGAGGGGCCAGGTGCTGGAACCCCGGCTGGCCTGCAGCCTGTAGGCAGGGCCGAGGGTGGAGAGAGCATGGAAGTAACCATCGAGGCTCACTCCGGTTCTCAGCAGGTGCCCCGGGGACCCAAGCCTCCAATGCCCTCACACCCCCAGGAAATGAGAGCCGGTATCCCCAGTTCTGGGGTTTTGTTCTTTTTTTTATTCCAACAGGGGCTGAGATGTGGCAAGGGGAGGGATGGGGCCCAACTGACCCCTCCCTGGGGGGGGGTCTCATAGAAATTCCGAGGTTTCTCCCCCCAAAAAAGAGAGGAAGAGAAGAGTGGAGGGGCACCAGGGGACACCCATCTGTCCAGAGGCCCTCCCCACCTCCAGAAGCGTGGGGGGCTGCGTCAAGTCTTGGGGAGCCTGAGCAGTTCCAGAATGGGGTCCTCCCCGCTGACTGCTTTCCGCTTCCCAGAGCGGCCCCCGAAGTCCCCAGCCCCTGGAGTCCTCGGTTCCTGCGCCCTTCTCGCCCGCGGCACCCTCTTGCGAGTCCACTGGAGGGCGCAGGCGGGCTCCAGAGCCGGGCCTCGGACTTCACCAGGAACTAAAGGCAAAATCGTGGCGTCCGGGGCGCCAGCGCACAAGTCCTGTCCCGCGCCCGCTGGGGGAGCGGGGACTGCTGGGGCCTGGGGCAGACCCCGTCCCTGCGGTCAGTTCGGGCGCCCGAACGGCCCCGCCCGTGATCACTCGTGCTCCGCCAGCTCCCGGGAACCGGCGGGGCCAGGCCGCGGCCGGGGCGGGCTGGTGGCTTCCGTGGGGGCGCCCAGGCTACGCGGGGCGCCGCCAGCCCCGAGGCCCGCAGCGCCCTGGATGCAGCCGGCACTCCTGGCAGACCGCACGTGGGTGCAGGGGGTGGGGGCAGCGGGTCGGCTCGCGCTGGGGTCCCCGGGTCCGTCCAGGACAGGCGCTGCGGCCCCGTGCGCGCCGCCCGCATCCCCGCCCGCGCCGGCCGAGTACAACTTGCCGTTGCTGAGGCGCATCTCGCGGACTGCGCGCAGCGACAGCAGGGCCCGGCTCGGGCCGCCCGGGCGCCGGCGCCGGCGGGAACGCGACGTCTTGCGGCAAGACACGGCGTGGCGCAGCTCCTGCAGCATCTCCTGGCACACCGACACCTGGGGGCGGCGCGGGCGGTCACCGTCCCGGTGCAGTCCGCCTCCCGCCTCCCCCAGCTCCTCTCCACACCCCACTCCTCCTCCTCCTTTACTCGGCCGGGTCTTTATTCCTTCTGCCCTCGCTTCCCTTCCCACTTCTCTTCCCTTTATCCGCCCCCGTGTTTTCTGCCTCCCCTCTCCACCTCTCCCTTCCTGTCTCCCCACTTATCTCCAATGTCTCCATTCTTCTCTGCGTGTGTTCCTGAATCTGCCCTTCACCTTCCACCTACGCTCCTCTCTTTCCTCTGGTCTTTTCACTCTAAATTTTCTCCAGTTCTTCCCTCCTGATTTCCCATCCTCTGCCCCTCATCCATGCGTTCATTATTGCAAGGCATATTTACCCGTGGCCTGCTGTGTGCCTGGCACTGTTCTGGACACTGGGGATATATGGCAGAGAATGAAACAGACATAAGTCCCAGCCTTCGTGGAGGTTATACTCAAGTGTGCAGACATAAGATAACAAACATTAATGTAGTATGCTGGGCGCAATAAGTGCTTTGGAAAGAAAATCGGGAAGAGGCCTAAGGTGTATGGGTAGGGAGTGATGATGAATTCTGAGACAGGGCAGTCAAGGAAGACCTCACTGAGAGAAGGATCCTTAAATAAAGACAGGGTGAGCCACGTGGAGACCTGGGAGGCCAGCATGCTGGGCAGATAACCAGGCAGGGCTGAAGTGCCCAGGTGGGAGCGACTTGGCACGTCTGAGGCACTGCAAGCAGGTCAGCGTGACTGGAGGGCGGCGTGCACAGGGAAGACAGGGAAATGAGGTCAAAGGCGGCTGGCTCTGCTAAGGCCCAGAAACCATTGGAAGGATTTTTGGCTTTCATTCTGACAATCAGAATGGAAGAGTCAGATGGGAGTCATTGGAGAGCTGTAGATACAGGACTGCTGTGTTTTCACAGGATCGCTCTGGAGCTGTGTTGAGAACAGATTGTAGGGAGGCCAAGGGTAAGAGCAGGGAGTCCGTGGAGGAAGCTACAACAATAACTCGGGCAGGAGATGGGGGTGGCTGGACCAGAGCAACATGAGAAGGGGCTGGATTCTGGACATATTCTGAAGGTGGAGCCAACAGGATCTGCTAAGAGATCAGGTACGGGGCATGGAAAAGAGGGAATAGTGAAACAAAAGTCCAATATTTTGGCCTGAGCCACTGGAAGGACCAAGTTGCCTCATGGGTGGGCAGAAGCCCAATGTTGGACACATTGTGTCACGTGCACACCTATCAGAAATCCAAGTGGAGATGCCAAGTGTGGAGCTGAAGTTGCAGACCTTGGCTTCAGGGGAGACACATATTTGTGGGTTAAGGCAGGCAGCCCTCAAGATCCCACCTCCCACATCCATACCCCTGTGTAATCCCCTCTGACAGCGTATCAGAGCTGGTCTGTGTGGCCAACAGAATTAGGCTTGGCAATTGCACATTCTGTTTTCACCTTGCTCTCTCTGATTACTCGCCCTGGGGGATCTCAGCTGCCATGGTATGAGGACACTCAAGCAGTCCTTGGAGAGGCCCTTGTTTGAGGAACTGAGGCCTCTTGCCAACTGCCATGTGAGTGTATTCATCGTGTTTTTTATTTTCTGTGTCTTAGGATGTTTTGACACTTTAAACATCTTGCAGGCTGGGGAGAGACTACCCCTCCCAGAACTAGCCAAGCCTTAGAGATAGCAGAGAGCTCAGCTGCCTTTCATGTGCAAAGCAACCAATCCTGAGTCTATACCCCCAACCTCCCCTTTTACCTAACTCTCACATACCAAGCCAATATTCTTCCTGCCCTAAATCAACCCAGGGGCCAGGTACCAGATAACTAGGGCCAGCCCCTATAGCCCAGAGTCCACTGACATTATTCAGACTGGTCAGTCGTAAGCTGTTTCCCCTGCCCTGCCTTGCCTTTCCCGAGGAAACCCCAATAAAGGCTGTGGGCTGCTGGTTCCTGCTTCTAGTGTTTCCCTTGTGCCCCCTTCTCCTGGGAAATGTTAAGGAATAACAATCATTTTTCTTTCTTTTCTTTTGAGACAGTCTCACTCTGTCACCCAGGCTGGAGGCAGTGGTGCGATCTTGACTCACTGCAACCTCCGCCTCCCAGATTTAAGTAATTCTCCTGTCTCAGCCTCCCGAGTAGTTGGGACTACAGGTGTGCACCACCACGCCTGGCTAATTTTTGTATTTTTAGTAGAGACAAGGTTTCACCATGTTGGCCATGCTGTCTTGAACTCCTGGCCTCAGGCGATATGCCCTTCCAAAGTGCTTGGATTACAGGTATGAGCCACCACACCTGGGCAAAAATCATCTTTCAATGAAATTGGTCTCTCCATGTTGTCACTTGGCTACTTCCAGAAACTAAAATCCCATAGGGACATTTGGGACAATGAGCCATCTTAGAAGGGAACCCTCCACCCCTTGTTCAGCCTTCAGACCACAGCAGTCTGGTCAAAAAACATGACTATGACCTCACCAGAGACCCACGGCAGCCAGAAACATTCAGCTAAACTGCTCCCAGGCTCTGGACTCACAGAAACTGTGAACCAATGGAAGCTGGCTTTTTAAAGCTGTTAAGGTCATTTGTTATGATAGCAATAAATAACTAACACAAGAGTCACCAGCACATAGGGGGTCTTAAGAGCCATTTGGCTGGTGGGATCACCGAAGGAGTAGAGAAGAAAAGCAGTATAAGGACTGAGCCCTGGAGCCCCACAACAGAGGCTGGGGAGAAAGAGGAACCCAACGAGGGAGCCTGGGAAGGAGTGACCAGAGAGGTGGGAGAAGGGGAAGAAGGGGCTTTGAGGATTGAGAGTGACTGGCTGTGCCGAAGCCCATTGCTACCTCACATAGATTAGGCCTGAGACTGGGAATTTCAGACGTGGAAGTTGGTGACAAGAGTGGCTTCAGTGGAGTGGCAGGGACAGATGCCAGACTGGAGTGGGGGCAAGAGGAAATGCGGGGAAAGAAGAAACTGGAAACATCAGGGAGACCCCCCACCGCTGCCAAGGCTGTAAAGAGAAGGGGAGAAAGTGGGTGGTGGCTGGGAGGGAAAGTGAGGTCGGGAGAGGGTTTCTTTAAGACTGGAGAAATGACAGCACATTTGTATGTTGGTGGCCTGAATCCAATAAAGAGAGGATAACTGATGCTGCAGGAGGAAAGGAGAGACTTGCTGGAGGGATGTCCTTGGAAAGGCAACGTGGACACGGGTGGAGGGCACCTTTACTAGCAGCATGGACAGCTCCTTCAGAGGAGTCCTCGCGCCAAGCGCAGAACACTGGCAGGCAGCTGGATGCAGAGCCAGGGTCTGAGGAGTAGATGTAAGGTCAGCCGCTGGATGTGAGGAGGGGAAGAAGGGCTGGAGGCTGACAGAGAGAGGGGAAGTGGGGAACCAGCAGTCTAGGGGTGCAAGAGCACAAATGGGTCTGAAAATGCAGGGGTGTGGCTGGGCAGCCCCCAGGGACATGGAAGCAGCCCTCCTGAACACGGTGTGGGACCAGACCAGGGCTATGTCCCCTTCAGGTTCCATCATCTACTGTTTCCTCACCTGTTTCTCCTCTTTTTTTTTTTTTTTTTTTATTTGAGACGGAATTTCCCTCTGTCACCCAGGCTGGAGTGCAGTGGCACGATCTCAGCTTACTTCAATCTCCACCTCCTGGGTTGAAGCGATCCTCCCACCTCAGCCTCCCGAGTAGCTAGGATTACAGGTGTGCACCACCACACCCAGCTAATTTTTGTATTTTTAGTAGAGATGGGGTTTCACCATGTTGGCCAGGCTGATCTTAAACTCCTGACCTCAGGTGATCCACCCGCCTCGGCCTCCCAAAGTGCTGGGATTACAGGCGAGTCACTGCACCTGGCCCTGTTTCTCCTCTTATTTCTTCTTTTCTGCCTCTGTGGCTCCCCACATCCTGTCCCTCACCTCCTCTCCCTGCATCCTCATCATTCCCTGTACCTACTTTCCCTCCTGTTCTTCCTCATGCGCTGATTCTCTGGCCCCATCAGCTCTCTTACTTCCCCACCTCCTGCATTCCTCCGTCCTTCTCACGATCCCCACCACCCCCCAGGTATGGCTCCCAATGCCACGATCTTCACGTACCTCAGCCCCTGGGGGTCCCTGTTCCTGCCCATCCCCACCTCCAGCCTCCTCACCTCCTCGGACTCTGCTGACCTCCGTGTGGACCATATGAATTCCATGACCGCCACGAAGACAGCAATGATGAGGCCACAGATGAGTACAACAAAAATGCCGCCAATGTTCTCCATGCCCAAACCTGGGGGGCAAAGGGAATTGGGGAGTCACGGAGTCGGGGCCATGTGGGAAGGGGGCTGGGAGGGGGCTGTGGGAAGGGGACACCACATGCGGAAGCTGACCTTTAGCTCGATGGTCCTCCTCCTTGGGGCACCGGCCCCCCTCCCACCACTTGCGCTTCAGTATCTCCAGCCTGTTGTTCTCCTGAAGCTGCAGGATGGCCAGTGTGATCTCATCCCGGAACGGGGAGCCTGGGCGGGCACATGAAGGGCTGGACCAGCCATACATCGGAGCCCCGCAGCCCTGCCCGCCCCAAACCCCAAACTGTGCCCTCACTACAGCCTTCCCCCGCTTCCACCACGTGCCCGGGGTCTTCCCCGTGGCCTCCCCTCACCCACCCCCACCCCACCTAGTCTCCTCTCAACACAGCAGCCAGAAAGACAGTGCTAGGAAGAGTCAGAGGCCACGCCTTTCCTGTGCTCAGGACTCTCCGTGGCTTCCTGTTGCAAGCTCCTCCCCTCAGCCACTCTGAGACACCCTCACCCGCACGGCTCTCAGCTCTAGCCCCACCAGCCTCCTGGCTGCTCCCCAAATCCATCACACACAGTCCTGTCTTAGGACCTCTGCCTCTGCCTGGAATGTTCCTCACCGCACTTCATCCAGGTCTCTGCTCACATGCTGGCTCCCCAGGGAGTCTATTCTGATGACTTTATTTAAAATGGCACCAAGCGCCCCACTCCCTGTCAGTGTCTTCCCCTTAATTTACTTTGGAGCAGCTGTTACCACCTAACACTGTATTATATGGCTATGTGTTTATCATCTGTCGTCTGCAGCCCCGTCAGGGTATCACAGCATCCAGTACAGGACTTGGTATGCAGTAGGACACCAGACGAATCCCCATCCACACCTCTCCCTGGACCACCTCTTCTCCCCACCCTCAAGTCCTGCCCTTAAGCCATCCTTGGGTTTCAACACCCCACACACCCTATTCTATACTTATTTCTTCATTGACTAAGATACTTCCTGACCATCTACCACAGAACCAGAGACATGGGCAGGTGAAGGTGATTAATATCTACCAGGCACCAACTGTGTGCCAGACCCTGGGTTTATTCAGGTCTTATGATGATCCTGTGGGGCAGGTATTCCCACCTGAGGCAAGTGTTTCTGAATGAGGAAAGCGATACACTTGCTTAAGGCTGTGCGCTGAGTCAGGGAGGAAACTGGGATTTCTTTCTTTTTTTTTTTTTTTTGAGACAGAGTCTCACTTGGTTACCCAGGCTTGCATACAGTGGCATGATCATTGTTCACTGCCACCTCCACTTCCTGGGCTCAGGTGATCCTCCTACCTCAACCTGTAGCTAAGACTACAGGTGCATACCACACCTGGCTAATTTTTAAATTTTTTGTAGAGACAGGGTCTTGCTATGTTGCCCACACTGGTCTCAAACTCTTAGGCTCAAGTGATCCTTCTGGCTTGGCCTCCCAAAGCACTGGAATTATAGGCATAAACCACAGTGACCAGACAGAACTGGGATTTGAATCCAGGTCGGTGTGACTCCTGGGCCTGTCCTCCAAGCACCAAGCTACACTGCTTCCCTGGCACCGACTCACCTACAAAGCTGCTAAGATCTGGGGCAATTTGCTATGCAGTAATAGATAACTAATACAGATGTCATCAGTACGTGGATGATTTTAAAAGCCAAAATGCCAAAATTTGGTGACAATTTGGTCGTGATTTCCAGCACTGAGTCCTGGAAAAACATGTCGTGGGCCACGTGACGTGGCTCATGTCTGTAATCCCAACACTTTGGGAGGCCGAGGAGGGCGGATTACCTGAGGTCAGGAGTTTGAGACCAGCCTAGCCAACATAGTGAAACCCCGTCTCTACTAAAAATACAAAAATTAGCTGGGCGTGGTGGCGGGGGCCTGTTATCCCAGCTACTCGGGAGGCTGAGGCAGGAGAATGGTGTGAACCCAGGAGGCAGAGCTTGCAGTGAGCCGAGATCATGCCACTGCACTCCAGCCTGGGTGACAGAGCAAGACTCCGTCTCAAAAAAAAAAAAAAAACAAAAAAAACAAACGTGTCCTGAAATGTAAATAGGCAATACAAGTCTCCCTACCAGATCCCTTCATCCTTCCCATCCATCTTACAAGCATTTTTCAAGCACCTGCTCTGAGCCAGGCTATAGGTTTTATGCAGGAAATAGAAAACAAATAAGACCAGGTCCTCACCCCCTCAAGGGGCCCTTGAGGGAAGACAGCAAGCCCCACCACCCACATATACTGAATTGTACACACAGTCTCACTGAATTCTCCCAATAGCTCTGCGAGGGCTGGATTGCTGCTAGGCCTGGTTTTGTAGGTTGGGGGCACAGAGCCTCAGGATGGTGGTGTCACCTGTCCAAGACCATACAGCCAGGAGGCCACATGCGACACACCCAGCCTGCCTCGGGGGTGCCTGGCCCAGTCCTGGGCCTGCTCACAGGTGGTTTCGGATGCCCATGGCCCCGTTGTGTTCCACACCACGCTGTGCCGTACCCAGCGGCATGCCGATGCCGTAGCCCTTGGTGTCGAGGAGTCCCCCGATCTGGGTGAGGTTGCAGTTGAGGCGCCGGTGGTACTCGTTCATGGTGGACTCGAGCAGGAAGGCATAGCGGGAGTTGAGGACGCGGGCGATGCCCTCTTCTGTGCTCTTGACGAACACGCTGGGCTGCTTCGACTGCATGTAGTTCCACATGCGCTGGTACGTTTGGTACCGTGAATTCTGGGCAGGGGACGACAGGGGAGGGTCTTTCCAGCTGCTTCCTTTCCCCGAGCCCTCCCCGTCCTCCAGGAAGTCTCCCTCAACCCAGGAGAGTTCAAGGTGATCAAAGGAAGACAGAAAGAGCCAAAGCAGAGGAGAGAGATGAGACAGACAAACTGTCCAGGCCAGGTCCAAGGCATCCCCACAGCCACTGCGCCCACCACCCACCTGGGGGCCCGGTGAGTGCACCTCCACCTCCTCCCCCTTAATCCTCCAGCCAGTGACCCCTGCCCAACTGAGGCCTCCTTTAGACCACTAGGACCTCCCTGCCAAGCTTGCTTTCCTTTTCTTTCTTTTCCACCACCCCAAAATACAAAGGATCAAGCACTTTTCACCTTGAAGGGCCTTCCCTTCTCTCTGTCAGCCCATATTCCTGGTCCCGACCCTTCCAGCAGCCTCCTTGATCCCATTTGGCCCATATGACATTGACATTTGATACCACATATGCCTCCCTGCCCTCATTCCCCAGTTCCCTAGCCAGCCAGCTGCAATCCCTATGACAGAATGTTTTCTGCTCCCCAGCCTCCAAAGCTGCTACTGACAGTCAGTCCCTCTGACCCAGGAGACCCTGCCCAGACCTATCCTGAGCTGCTTTGCATGGCGGGGATCCCAATACCATGCCCAAGAGGTTCTGGTGGCCCCACCTGGAAGAAGGTCATGGTGGAGCCAGCATGGATGGTGCCGTACTCGATGTTGGTCTGATCTGCCAGGTCATCGGCCGACTCCACAGGCACCTCCATGCGCTGCACGGTGAGGAAGGCGGCCAGGTTGGCCGTGTAGGAGGAGATGATGATCAAGGTGAAGGCCCACCTGAGGGATGGGAGGGGTGAGCCGAGGGGTGAGCCATGGGCTGGAGCCACCCCTGCCACCCTGCCCCCGTGACCATGCCCCCCATTGGTGGTGCCCCTCCCAAGTGACCCCAGCATCCAGAAGGCTCAGTGATTGCTGGGTGCAGAAGCAGGGAGTGTGGATTCTGAAGCCAGACTCCCTGGTTGTAAATATTGCATCTGGAGATTTCTACTTCCAGATATAAAAGAGTAAGATGGTCTGGAAATACCCTCCCACCATAAACAGCTAAAGAGCTGGATAGAATACAGGAAACTTTTTTTGTTTGTTTGTTTTGAGACGGAGTCTCGCTCTGTCGCCCAGGCTGGAGTGCAGTGGCGTGATCTCGGCTCACTGCAAGCTCCGCCTCCCGGGTTCACTCCATTCTCCTGCCTCAGCCTCCTGAGTAGCTGGGACTACAGGCGCCCGCCACCACGGCCAGCTAATTTTTTGTATTTTTTAGTAGAGATGGGGTTTCACCGTGTTAGCCAGGCTGGTCTTGATCTCCTGACCTTGTGATCCGCCTGCCTTGGCCTCCCAAAGTGCTGGGATTACAGGCATGAGCCACTGTGCCCGGCCTGTTTTGTTTTTTTGGTTTGTTTTTTGTTTTTTTGTTTTTTTGAGACAGAGTCTTGTTCTGTCACCCAGGCTGGAGTGCAGTGGCATGATCTCGGCTCACTGCAAGCTCTGCCTCCTGGGTTCACACCATTCTCCTGCCTCAGCCTCCCGAGTAGCTGGGATTACAGGTGCCCTCCATCACGCCCGGCTAATTTTTGTATTTTTAGCAGAGACGGGGTTTCACCATGTTGGCCAGGCTGGTCT
>NW_016814114.1:848854-919476 GCF_001698545.2 Rhinopithecus bieti
AGAAAGAGAAAAAGAAAAGAAAAAAAGCTAGGCACAGTGGCTCACGCCTGTAATCCTAGCACTTTGGGAGGCCGACACAGATGGGTTGCCTGAGCTCAGGGGTTCTAGACCAGCCTGACCAACATGGAGAAACCCTGTCTCTACTAAAAATATAAAATTAGTCGGGCGTGGTGGTGCATGCCTGTAATCCCAGCTACTTGCAAGGTTGAGGCAGGAGAACCGCTTGAACCCAGGAGGTGGAGGATGTGGTGAGCTGAGATCGTGCCACTGCATTCCAGCCTGGGCGACAAGAGTGGAAATCCATCTCAAAAAAAAAAAAAAAAAAAAAAAGATTAGAGAATTTGAAGACTGCAATAATCTATCCAAAATAAAGCACAGAAAGGAAAAGTGACTGAAAATGAGCACACAGCCTCAATGGCAAAAAAAATCTGATGAAGTAATGGCCTACAACTTTTCAAATTTGATGAAAACCATAAACTTGCAGATCTAAGCTCCATAAACCCCAGGTAGGCTAAACACACATATTTATAAAACACACCAAGACACATTCTAATCAATTGCTGAAAACCAACAATAAAGATAAACATCTTAAAAGCAGCTAGAAGGGGGGAAACAAATTACATTCAGATAATCAAAGATAACATGGGTGCCAGTCGACTTCTTGTCAGAGAGTGTGCAAGCCCAAAGACGATGCAACATGCTGAAAGAAAATCAAAACAAGCTGTCAACCTAGAATTCCTCAGCAGGCAAAATATCCCTCAAAGAAGACACACTAACACATTTTCATACAAAACCAAAGCTGGGAGAATTAATTGCCAGCAGACCCGCACAGCAAGAAATATTAAAGGAAGTTCTGCAGATAAAAGAAACACACCACCAGATAGAAACGTGGATGTACCAGAAGGGGTGAAGGGTACCCTCTTCAAATGGTAGATTTGTGGGTAAATAAAAAAGATATATTCCTCACTTTCAAATTTCCTTATGAAGCATTTAGTGGTTTTGTTTTGTTTCTGAGACAGGGTCTCGTTCTGGGGTGGAAAGGCGTGAACATAGCTCACTGTAGCCTCAGCCTCCTGGACCCAAGCAATTCTCCCACCTCAGCCTCCCACGTAGCTGGGACCACAGGCATGCATCACCATGCCTGGCTAATGTTTCTTATTTTTTTGTAGAGATGAGATCTCGCTATGTTGCCCAGGCTGGTGTTGGACTCCTGGGTTCAAGCAATCCTCCCACCTCAGCCTCCCAAAGTGTTGGGATTATAGGCGTGAGCGGTGCACCACACCCAGCTGCATTTACTGTTTAACACACACACACACACACACACACACACACACACACAAACCTAATGTATTGTGGGGTTCATAAGATATGCAGAGCTCAAAGGATGGGAGGGTGAGAGGAACATATGTTGTCAAGGTCTTATATATATATATATATATNCCTTGGCCTCCCAAAGTGCTGGGATTACAGGCATGAGCCACTGTGCCCGGCCTGTTTTGTTTTTTTGGTTTGTTTTTTGTTTTTTTGTTTTTTTGAGACAGAGTCTTGTTCTGTCACCCAGGCTGGAGTGCAGTGGCATGATCTCGGCTCACTGCAAGCTCTGCCTCCTGGGTTCACACCATTCTCCTGCCTCAGCCTCCCGAGTAGCTGGGATTACAGGTGCCCTCCATCACGCCCGGCTAATTTTGTATTTTAGCAGAGACGGGGTTTCACCATGTTGGCCAGGCTGGTCTCAAACTCCTGACCTCAGGTGATCCACCTGCCTCAGCCTCCCAAAGTGCTGAGATTACAAGCCGTGAGCGACCATGCCCGACTAGGAAACTATTTAAAGACATAAGACAATAGACATTGTAGAACTGTGATTCCTGAGAAGAGAAACAAAATGAGTCTTATTATTGTCCAGGCTGTTGGCTGGATTTAATTTATAGGAAGGGAAGCCCAAACAGCCCAGCAATCCTGCTGAGTTGCAGAGATGGAGACTGGCGCAGGCAGGCCAAGATGGCTGCAATCTGGGGGACAGAGTGCCTGAGAGGAGGGAGGTGCGAAGAGAGAGAGGGTTCAGAAACCGGTGGTCCCCTTGAATCCTTGACTGAATATCAATCTGTGCATGCATGGGGTGAAACTCTGTGGGGCTGGACAAGAGCAACTTTCAAGGAGAGAATAATTCCTAGAGTTCACACAGGGCTGAGAGCCTTTTGAGTTCCCTCCAGCCAGAGTAGAAATATTTCATTGAATATATGAGACATTCAGTAGAGTCCCAAAAGTTTAACATACTAGAAATAGGATTGTTAGCCCTAGAATAAAGGCAATGCTAAAGTTGTCCTAAAAGAGTTTAAAAACAGGCCTAGAAGGATCAAAGTAATTCACAAGTAACTAGATTCCAGGAAAAGTCTCTAATACACTTTAGAGAAATATATTCAGTAATGTAAACAATGTCTGTTATGTAATTTTTCTTTTTTGAGATGGAGTCTCACTCTGTCGCCCAGGCTGGAGTGCAGTGGCACAATCTCAGCTCACTGCAACCTCTGCCTTCCAGGTTCAAGCATTTCTCCTGCTTCAGCTTCCTGAGTAGTTGGGATTACAGGCACTCGCCAGCACACCTGGCTAATGTTTGTATTTTTAGCAGAGATGGGGTTTCACCATGTTGGCAGGTTGGCCTTAAACTCCTGACCTCAGGTGATCTGCCCGCCTTGGCTGCCCGAGGTGCTGGGATTACAGGCATGATCCACTGAGCTTGGCCTATTACGTAATTTTTTTTGTTTGTTTGTTTTGAGACGGAGTCTCGCTCTGTCACCGAGGCTGTAGTGTGGTGGCACGATCTCAGCTCACTGCAAGCTCTGCCTCCTGGGTTCACGCCATTCTCCTGCCTCAGCCTCCCGTGTAGCTGGGACTACAGGCGCCCACCACCACGCCCAGCTAATGTTTTGTGTTTTTAGTGGAGACGGGGTTTCACCATGTTAGCCAGGATGGTCTGGATCTCCTGACCTCATGATCCGCCTGTCTCAGCCTCCCAAAGTGCTGGGATTATAGGCGTGAGCCACCACACCCAGCCTATTATGTAATTTTTTTTTAAAAAGACCAGGTTGGGCAGGGTGGCTCACACCTGTAATCCCAGCATTTTAGGAGGCCGAGGTGGGCAGATTGCTTGAGGCCGGGAGTTCAAGGACAACCTGGTCAACACGGCAATACCCCATCTCTACTAAAAATACAAAAATTAGCTGGGTGTGATAGTGCACGCCTGTGATCCCAGCTACTTGGGAGGCAGAGGCACGAGAATCGCTGGAATCCAGGAGGGGGAGGTTGCAGTGAACCAAGATCACCACTGCACTCTGGCCTGGGCCACAAAGCAAGACTCATGTCTCAAAAAAAAAAAAAAAAAAAAAAAAAAGACCAGGTAAACAAAGGTGCAGGAAAATGTGACCTATAACCTATAACCAAGAGAAAAATCACTCAGTTGAAACAGACCCAGAATTAACATAGATGATGATGGAATTAGCAGACAAGGACATGAAAACAGCTATTATAAATATATTCAGAATGCTCACGAGTCTAGAGAAAAACATGAACATAATGAAAGGAACAGAAGACATAAAAAAGAAGTGAACAGAACTTTTAGAGAATGAAATACACACATCTGAAATAAAAATTTTACTGAAAGGGATTACACAGATTAGACACTGGCAGCAGAAAAGCTGAAAGAATTTGGGCAGGCACAGTGGCTCATGCCTATAATCCTAGCACACTGGGAGGTTGAGGCGGGAGCATCACTTGAGGCTGGGACTTTGAGATAAGCCTGGTCAACATAGCCAGACCCTGTCTCTACAAAAAAATAAAAAAATTAGACGGGTGTGGTAGTGCCTGCCTATAGCCCCAGCAACTTGGAAGGCTGAGGTGGGAGGATCATTTGAGGCCAGTTTAAGGCTGCAGTGAGCCTGATCGTCACTGCACTCTAGTCTGGATGACTGAGTGAGACCTTATCTTTAAAAAAAAAAAAAAAAAAAAATCCCAGCACTTTGGGAGGCCAAGGTGGGAGGATAAACTGAGTTCAGGAGTTTGTGAACAGCCTGACTAACATGGCGAAAACCCGTCTCTACCAGAAATACAAAACTTAGCCAAGTGTGGTGGCGCATGCCTGTGATTCCAGTTACTCAGGAGGCTGAGGGAGAAGAATTGCCTGAACCTGGGAGGCGGAGGTTGCAATGAGCTGAGATTGTGCCACCATACTCCAGCCTGGACGACGGAGTAAGATTTTGTCAAAAAAAAAAAAAAAAAAAGAAAAAAAAAAAGAAAGAAAGAAAGAAAGAAAGAAAGAAAGAAAGAAAGAAAGAAAGAAAGAAAGAAAGAAAGAAAGAGAAAAAGAAAAGAAAAAAAGCTAGGCACAGTGGCTCACGCCTGTAATCCTAGCACTTTGGGAGGCCGACACAGATGGGTTGCCTGAGCTCAGGGGTTCTAGACCAGCCTGACCAACATGGAGAAACCCTGTCTCTACTAAAATATAAAATTAGTCGGGCGTGGTGGTGCATGCCTGTAATCCCAGCTACTTGCAAGGTTGAGGCAGGAGAACCGCTTGAACCCAGGAGGTGGAGGATGTGGTGAGCTGAGATCGTGCCACTGCATTCCAGCCTGGGCGACAAGAGTGGAAATCCATCTCAAAAAAAAAAAAAAAAAAAAAAAAAAAAAAAAAAAAAAAAGATTAGAGAATTTGAAGACTGCAATAATCTATCCAAAATAAAGCACAGAAAGGAAAAAGTGACTGAAAATGAGCACACAGCCTCAATGGCAAAAAAAATCTGATGAAGTAATGGCCTACAACTTTTCAAATTTGATGAAAACCATAAACTTGCAGATCTAAGCTCCATAAACCCCAGGTAGGCTAAACACACATATTTATAAAACACACCAAGACACATTCTAATCAATTGCTGAAAACCAACAATAAAGATAAACATCTTAAAAGCAGCTAGAAGGGGGGAAACAAATTACATTCAGATAATCAAAGATAACATGGGTGCCAGTCGACTTCTTGTCAGAGAGTGTGCAAGCCCAAAGACGATGCAACATGCTGAAAGAAAAATCAAAACAAGCTGTCAACCTAGAATTCCTCAGCAGGCAAAAATATCCCTCAAAGAAGACACACTAACACATTTTCATACAAAACCAAAGCTGGGAGAATTAATTGCCAGCAGACCCGCACAGCAAGAAATATTAAAGGAAGTTCTGCAGATAAAAGAAACACACCACCAGATAGAAACGTGGATGTACCAGAAGGGGTGAAGGGTACCCTCTTCAAATGGTAGATTTGTGGGTAAATAAAAAAGATATATTCCTCACTTTCAAATTTCCTTATGAAGCATTTAGTGGTTTTGTTTTGTTTCTGAGACAGGGTCTCGTTCTGGGGTGGAAAGGCGTGAACATAGCTCACTGTAGCCTCAGCCTCCTGGACCCAAGCAATTCTCCCACCTCAGCCTCCCACGTAGCTGGGACCACAGGCATGCATCACCATGCCTGGCTAATGTTTCTTATTTTTTTGTAGAGATGAGATCTCGCTATGTTGCCCAGGCTGGTGTTGGACTCCTGGGTTCAAGCAATCCTCCCACCTCAGCCTCCCAAAGTGTTGGGATTATAGGCGTGAGCGGTGCACCACACCCAGCTGCATTTACTGTTTAACACACACACACACACACACACACACACACACACACAAACCTAATGTATTGTGGGGTTCATAAGATATGCAGAGCTCAAAGGATGGGAGGGTGAGAGGAACATATGTTGTCAAGGTCTTATATATATATATATATATTTTTTTTTTTTTTGAGACGGAGTCTTGCTGTGTTGCCCAGGCTGGAGTGCAGTGGCGCGATCTTGGCTCACTGCAAGCTCCGCCTCCCGGGTTCACACCATTCTCCCACCTCAGCCTCTGAGTAGCTGGGACCACAGGTGCCCGCCACCACGCCCGGCTAGTTTTTTTTTGTATTTTTAGTGGAGACGGGGTTTCACCATGTTAGCCAGGATGGTCTTGATCTCCTGACCTCGTGATCCACCCGCCTCGGCCTCCCAAAGTGCTGGGATTACAGGCTTGAGCCACCGCACCCGGCAAGGTCTTATATCTTATGTGAAATGGTATAATGTTACTTGAAAATATTTTGTAATAAAGATGCATATTGTAAACCCAGAAAACCACTAAGAAAAATAGAACAAAGAAGTATAGTTAACAAGTCAAGAGTAGAGATAAACAGAATCTTTTTTTTTTGAGACGGAGTCTTGCTCTGTCACCCAGGCTGGAGTGCAATGGCCGGATCTCAGCTCACTGCAAGCTCCGCCTCCCAGGTTTACGCCATTCTCCTGCCTTAGCCTCCCGAATAGCTGGGACTACAGGCGCCCGCCACCTCACCTGGCTAGTTTTTTGTATTTTTTTAATAGAGACGGGGTTTCACCAGGTTAGCCAGGATGGTCTCGATCTCCTGACCTTGTGATCCACCCGTCTTGGCCTCCCAAAGTGCTGGGATTACAGGCTTGAGCCACCACGCCTGGCAACAGAATCTTAAAAATCCCAACAGGCCAGGCACAGTGGCTCATGCTGTAATTCCAGCACTTTGGGAGGCCAAGGTAGGCAAATTGCTTGAACTCAGGAGTTTGAGACCAGCCTGAGCAATGAAGTGAGATCCTGTCTCTACAAAAAATCAAAAAATTAGCTGGGCATGGTAGAGCACACGTATGGTCCTAGCTACACAGGAGGCTGAGGCAGGAGGATGGCTTGAGCCCAGGAGTCGTATTCGTGCCACTGCACTCCAGCCTGGGTGACAGAGTGAGACCCTATCTCGAAAGAAAAGAAAAGAAAAAGTCCCAGTAAACCCTCAAACATAGAAAAAGAGGAAAAGGGGAACAAAGAACAGATGGGACAAATAGCAGGTTGGCAGATTTAAACCTAACCATACCAGTAATTACATTAAGGGTAAATGGTTTGAACCAAGGATTGGCTAACTATGGCCCACAGGCCAAATCTGGCCTGCTGTCTATTTTTGTACAGCCCCATAAGCTAAGAATGGTTTTTACATATATATAGTATATGTATATGTACATACATATATACATATATGTATATATACACATATACATATACTATATATATGTAAAAACATATGTATAACCACTCCAGCCTGGACAACAGAGCGAGACTTCGTCTCCAAATCGGAGTCTCGCTGTGTCGCCCAGGCTGGAGTGCAGTAGCACGATCTCAGCTCACTGCAACCTCTGCCTCCCAGGTTCAAGCAATTCTCCTGCCTCAGCCTCCCAAGTAGCTGGAACTACAGGCACACACTGCCACACCAGGCTAATTTTTTGTATTTTGGTAGAGACGGGGTTTCACCTTGTTGCCCAGGCTGGTCTAGAACCCCTGAGCTCAGGCAATCTGCCCGTGTTGGCATCCCAAAGTGCTAGGATTACAGGCGTGAGCCACCACGCCCGGTCGGTTTTCACATTTTTAAATGGTTAAAATGAAATCAAAAGAACAGGCTGGGTACAGTGGCTTACACCTATAATCCCAGCACTTTGGGAGGCCAAGGTGGGTGGATCGCTTGGGCCCAGGAATTGAGACCAGCCTAGGCAACATGGCGAAACCCTATCTCTACAAAAAGCCAGATTTGGTGGCACGTGCCTGTGGTTCCAGCTACTCAAGAGGCTGAGGTGGGAGGATTCCTTAAGCCTGGGAGGTTGAGGCTGCGGTGAGCCAAGATTGTACCACTGTACTCCAGCCTGGGCAACAGAGAGAGATCTTGCCTCAGAAAAAAAAAAAAAAAAAAGGAATATTTTATGACACATGATTTATATAAAATTCAAATTTCAGTGTCAGTATCCATAAATAAAGTTTTATTGGAACACAGCCACACTCATTCATTTAATGTATCATCTACAACAGCTTTTATACTATAATGGAAGATTGAGTAGCTGGAACAAAGACCATATGACAAACAAAGTCCAGAATATTTACTTAGGGCCAGAGCAGTGGCTCATGCCTGTAATCCCAGCACTTTGGGAGGCCGAGGCAGGAAGATAGCTTGAGGCCCAGGAGTTCAAGACCAGCCTGGGCAACAAAGTAAGAACTCTCTCTCTACACACACACACACACACACACACACACACACACACACACGTAATAATAATAATAATAAATTAGCCAGGCATGTAGTCCTAGCTACTCAGTAGGCTGAGGCAGGAAGATCCCTTGAGCCCAGGAGATTGAGGCTCTAGTGAGCTATAGTCACACTGCATTCCAGCCTGAAGACAGAGCAAGACCCTGTCTCTAAAAAAATAAGGATAAAGATAAAGATTTAAAAACATCTTTACTTAGAGAAAATATAAATGTTTGAGGTGATGGATTTCCCAATTACCCTGATCCCAGCATTTCAGGATGCTGAGGTGGGAGGACTGCTTGAGCCCAAGAGTTTGAGACCAGACTGGGCAACATAGTGAGACTTCATCTCCACCAAAAACAAAAAAATTTAGCCGGGTGTGGTGGTGCACGCCTGTGATTTTGATTCCAGATACTCAGGAGGCTAAAGTGGGAGGGTCACTTGAGTCTGGGAGGTTGAGGCTGCAGTGACCTGTGATCACACTACTGCACGCCAGCCTGAGTGACAGAGCAAGACTCCATCTCAAAAAAAAAAAAAAAAAAAAAAAAATCACCTGTACTCCCAAAAATATGTACAACTATTGCATAGAAATAAAATTTAAAAGAAAAATTACTGGCCAGACATGATGGCTCACACCTGTAATCCCAGCACTTAAGGAGGCTGAGGCGGGTGGATTGCCTGAGCTCCAGAGTTCGAGACCAGCCTGGGCAACATGGTGAAACCGTCTCTACTAAAATACAAAAAATTAGCCGGGCGTGCTGGCGTGCGCTTGTAGTCCCAGCTACTTGGGAGGCTAAGGCAGGAGAATTGCTTGAACCCAGGAGGCGGAGGTTGCAGTGAGCTGAGATTGTGCCATTGCACTCCAGCCTAGGCGACAGATCAAGAGTTCATCTCCAAAAAATAAAATTTACCATCTGGCCCAATGCAGAAAAAGTTGGCCAAACCTTGCTCTAAGGCCTAAGCGTACATTGTTTATAAGAAACACACTTGGGGTGGGGCATGGTGGTTCATGCCTGTAATCCCAGCACTTTGGGAGGCAGAGGCGGGTAGATCACTTGAGGTCAGGAGTTCAAGACCAGCCTCGCCAACATGGTGAAACCCTGCCTCTGCTAAAAATATAAAAATTAGCTGGGTGTGGTGGCATGTACCTGTAATCCCAGCTACTCAGGATGGTGGCATGTACCTATAGTCCCAGCTAGTCCGGAGGCTGAGGCAGGAGAACCACTTGAACCCAGGAAGTAGAGGTTGCAGTGAGCTGAGATCACACCATTGCACTCCCTGATACTCACCACACACTTGGTCAGGTGTGGTGGCTCATAGCTGTAATCCCAGCACTTTGGGAGGCCAAGATGGGAGGATCACTTGAGCCCAGGAGTTCGTGACCTGCCTGGGCAACAAAGTGAGACCCTATCTCTATTTAAAAGAAAAGAAAAGGAATGCTCTTTAAATATAATAATCTAGATGGGTCGAGAGTAAAAGAATGGGGAAAAGATATGCTATGCAAGCATGAAGCATCAGAAAGGCAGAGTGCCTATATTAGTATCAAATAAAGTTAACTTCAGAACAAGGAATGTTAACCAGGAATAAGGAGAGATATAATGACATGGGTCAATTCATCTAGAGGACATAACAGTCCTAAACATTTGTGTGCCTAATTACAAAGCTTCAAAATGTTTAAGGCAAAAATGGATAGAATTGAAGAGAAATGGATAAATTTCCTGCAATCACAGGGTTAGATTTCAAAACTCCTCTCAATAATTGATGGAACAAGTAGAAAATCAGTAACGATAGAGAAAACTTGAATAATGTGACCAACCTACTGGCCCCAATTGACCCTTATAGAACACTGCACCCACCAACAGCAGAAACACATTCAATGCAACTTCACATAGAACATTTACCAGGACAGACCATATGCTGAGCTCAAAAGCAAGTCTCAATAAATTTAAAAGGATTAAAGTCCTCTACAGAATGTTCTCTGACCATGATGGAGCTAAATTAGAAATCAGTCATAGAAAGATCTCTGGAAAATCCCCAGATCCCGTCTCCATCACTGCCTTGCGTGTGACCTTGGAATTGTGCTGCAGCTTCCTCACCTGTGAAGTTAGTACAATTGTAGGCGCTTCCTCACTGGGTTTTGTGAAGAGTGACTGAGTTCATCTGGCACACAGCAAGTGCTATGCAAGTGTTTGCTCTCATTGTCTTGGTGACACAGGACCGGCCGAGGAGAACAGGCTCCCACCAGCCTGGCTGCAGGACCCCAGAGCAACCGCTTATCTTACCATGGCCCTCTCTGTCCTCCCTGCTGGCAAGTAAGAATGGCCAGGGTCCCTGTAGACCATATAGATCTGAGGGGCCTGAAGGCAGAGAAGATGCTGAAAAGGGCCTCCCAGACCTCCCACCCTCACATTCCCAGCACATGATAATGAAAACAGCAGCTGTCCTCCGCAGAACACATGTGCAAAGTGCTATGCTAGGCACTGGGATGGGGATGGAGTGAGGGCTTGATAGAGAGAGATGAATTATACAGCCTCCTGCAAAATAAAACCAAAACCCCAAGGCACAAAGACCCAGGGTCTGACTCAGCCTCTCCAGAAACCAAGTCTCTCCAAACCCATCTTACTGGTCAATGCTGTCATTCATGCAAAACAAAACTATTTGGCCAGGCGCAGTGGCTCACGCCTGTATCCCAGCACTTCAGAAGGCCGAGGCGGGTGGATCATCTGAGGTCAGGAGTTCGAGACCAGCCTGGCCAACATGATGAAACCCCGTCTCTACTAAAAATACAAAAAATTAGCCAGGCGTGGTGGCTGGCACCTGTAATCCCAGCTACTTGGGAGGCTGAGCCAGGAGAATCGCTTGAACCCGGAAGGTGGAGGTTGCAGTAAGCCGAGATCGTCCCACTGCACTCTAGCTTGGGCAATAAGAGCAAAACTCCATCTTGAAAATAAATAAATAAAAACAAAACAAAACAACAACAAATATTACTCAGTGCCTAGTACACACCAGAAATGCACCTCTTGTTTTAATTGAGGGATGACTGAGTGTTGTTTTGTTTGGAACTTTGCTGAGAGCTGCTCACTGTTGAGGGAAATCATGTCTCTGACAGCAACTCCACTCAAACTCGAGACCCAAGTTAAGACCCTTGCACTAGCTGCATTAGCAAATCATCACGTTCACAGTGACTTGTATTTGCACAAACATACTCATTCGTCAACTATTTCGATGTGTCAGATATCGAGTGGCAACATAATTCTGTTAAATGATCTTACTTCTCATCATGCCACTTACTCATTCTAAGCAGGCACCGACTGTTGCATTTGTCTTCTGGTGTAGCCACACCCAGGCATTTGTGTATTGCCATAATATTACTTTATTAGAAGTCACTTCCCTGCTTTTTCTCCTTCATATTGAAATTAGGGTGTTATATTGATTTTTCTGCAAATTATGCATGTAGGAAGATATATTAGCCTTGAATTTCAGCTCATGGTGGAAAAGGATGTATTAAAAAATATTTGTTATAAAAAGAGGGTGTTGGGTCTGCAAGCACTGAAAACTCACTGGTGTAAGCGAGAAGCCCCATTTGAGGGGTGGCAAGGGCAGAAGGAACCCACAGCAAATGAAACAGGACCAGAGAGGTTGGAGGAAACCAGGAGGACACAGAGCCTAGAAGCAAGGAGAGAGTTTCTAGAAGGGTGGCTAACCTGGTGAAATGCTCCCTGGAGGTAAGACAGAGACTGGAGGCATGGATAAGGGGTTGTATGTGCCCCTGGTGCAGCTGGGGTTGGGGGAAGGCGGGCAAAGCCCAACTACTGGCTAGATCTGAGGTTTTGTGGTTTTCTGGCCAGGAGGGCGTGAGGAAAGGAGGACCTCGGGAAAAGTTGAGGACAATGGCTGCAGAGACAGCCTAGGAGCCACCTAGAGATGGACGAGTGAAAGCAGGAAGGGCTCAGAGAATGGGAAGAGGGAGGTCAGAGGACTCATCGCACCAAGTGACCAAGGGAGAGTCGGGAGGGATGGGGGCCATGGTCAGAGTGAAACCTTAGAAATGCTGACTCCCGGCTGGGCGCAGTGGCTCATGCCTGTAATCCCTGCACTTTGGGAGGCCAAGGCGGGTGGATCATGAGGTCAGGAGATCAAGACTGTTCTGGCTAACATGGTGAAACCCCATCTCTACTAAAAATACAAAAAAAAAAAAAAAAAATTAGCCAGGCGTGGTGGCAGGTGCTTGTAGTCCCAGCTACTTGGGAGGCTGAGGCAGGAGAATGGCGTGGACCTGGGAGGTGTAGCTTACAGTGAGCCGAGATCGCGCCACTGTACTCCACGCTGGGTGACAAAGCAAGACTCCGTCAAGGAAAGGAAAAAGGAAAGGAAAGGAAAGGAAAAAGGAAAGGAAAGGAAAAAGGAAAGGAAAGGAAAAAGGAAAGGAGAGGAAAGGAAAGGAGAGGAGAGAAAAGAAAAGATGACTCCCAGACAGGTGCCATGGCTTACACCTGTAATCCCAGCACTTTGGGAGGCCGACCCAGGTGGGTGGATCACTTGAGGTCAGGAGTTAGAGATCATCCTGGCCAACATGGAAACACCCCATCTTTACTAAAAATACAAAAATTAGCCAAGTAAGGTGGCGCACACCTGTAATCCCAGCTACTTGGGAGGCTGTGGCAGGTGAATCACTTGAACCCGGGAGGCGGAGGTTGCAGTGAGCTGAGATCATGCCACAGCACTCCAGTCTGAGCGACAGAGCAAGACTCCATCTCAAAAACAAAGGGGTAAAAAAAAAAGAAACGTTAACTCCAGAGGCAGTCCTGAATGGTGACAAGACCTCAAGTGTGGCTGCAGGAGGCTGTGGGCTGAGGGGGCCTTGGAGAGGAGGGGCCCAGTTGGTGGGTTCTGGCCAGGCTGCTGCAGGTCAGCTACCAGCCAAGTCCTCAAGGGTGATGGCACCAAATCCCACCCCCTACACTGGACCCTGAGTCCCACAAGGGCGGGGACTGGCCTGCTGAGTCATGTTGCTACGTCACATCTGAAGATTCTCAAACATCTGCTAAATGAGTGAATGTGTGGGAGGACTTTGGGTGCAGAAGAGAGCGGGCCCCAGGGCCAAAGTCTCCGATGAGGGAGGGAACACGAGTGGGAGCTGTCCGGGTGATAGCGATGGGAAGGGGCAGAAAACAGCTGGCTAGAGAGTGTGACCCTCAGGAAAAGGGCCCCTGGCTGGGCGGCAGAAGCAGTGACCAGCAGAGAGGAGGCCACTGGTCTTCCCCAACCCTCCTGTGAGGACGCCACCATATTTGTCACGGCAGGTCTCCTGGGTGCCCTCTCAGCACCTCACACACCTGGCCCTCTCCCTCTGTCTAAAATGCTCCTCCCTCTCCTTGGCATGGACGACTCTGTTTCTGCCTTTAGGACTCAGCCCACTTCACCTCCTCAGGGGACCCTCCTCTGACTGCCCCCATGCTCTACTGTTCTGTTACTGTATCCTGTTTCGTTCCTCAGTAGCACATTTTATGTGCATCTGCAACATCATTATATAGAAAATATTAGTACATTTCACGTGGACTGTGTGACTGGCAGAATAGGCCCCGCCCATCAGCACCAAAGAAGTCTCTATTATAATCCCCAGAACACGTGAAGATGTGACCTTACTCAGCAAAAGGGACTTTGCAGCTGTGATTAAGTTAAGGATCTGGATATGGGGGGGATTACTCTGGATTATCCAGGAAGGCCCAAAGGAATCACAAGGGTCCTTATGAATGGAAGAAGGAAGTTAGAGAGAGAGATTTGTAGATCCTATGCTGCTGGTTCTGAAGATGGAGGAAGGGGCCACGAACCAAAGATGCAAGTGGCTTCGAAATGCTGGAAAAGGTAAGGAAACAGGTTCTCCCCATAGAGCCTCCACAAGGAGCCAGCCCTGCCAAGAACTTGATTTTACCCCATTGAGATCTATTTCAGACTTCTGACCTCCAGAACTATAGGAGAATAAATGTGTATTGTTTTAAGCCACTAAATTTGTGGTAATTTTTTGCAGTAGCAATAGGAAACAAATAGGGCTATAGGGCTTTCATTGGATTTTTTGGGTTTGTGCTTTTTTTTTTTTTTTTTTTTGGAGACGGAGTCTCGCTCTGTCGCCCAGGCTGGAGTGCTGTGGCCAGATCTCAGCTCACTGTAGCCTCAACATCCTGGGCTCAAGCAATCCTCTACAGGGGTATCATTTGAAATGATGCCCATCCAAAACCATTTAAAAAAACCATCAATAGGCCAGGCGTGGTGGTTCAAGCCTGTAATCCCAGCACTTTGGGAGGCCAAGATGGGCGGATCACGAGGTCAGGAGATCGAGACCATCCTGGCTAACATGGTGAAACCCCGTCTCTACTAAAAATACAAAAAACTAGCCGGGCGAGGTGGCGGGCGCCTGTAGTCCCAGCTACTCGGGAGGCTGAGGCAGGAGAATGGCGTAAACCCGGGAGGCGGAGCTTGCAGTGAGCCGAGATTGCGCCACTGCACTCCAGCCTGGGCGACAGAGCGAGACTCCGATCTCAAAAAAAAAAAAAAAAAAAACCATCAAAGACTTGCAGAGTGTCCAAAAGTGACCAAGTGAATGCTATGCCTGCATACGCTGAGTTAATTCCCTTTAAGAGAAGGAAAAAACTGCACCTATTATGGTTAGTCTTGAATTGCAAAAGGCACAAATTAGGTAATATCTTTGGGAGCCTATTCTTTGAATAAAATAGGATGTCCAGTGATGATTTATACTGTTTACTTGTTTACTTATCAGACTCCTCTGCGCTCTCCACGGCAGGGATGGGGGTAAGCTGATTACTCACCTGAGTGTGTGCACATGGACAGGCTCACAGGCATGCTGTGAATTTTTAGAGGCATGTGAACCAGAGCAACTCGCATCTTGAATAGGAACTGAGTAAATGAGGCTGAAACCTACTGGGCTACATTCCCAGAGGACGGTTAAGGCATTCTAAGTCCAGGATGAGACAGGAGGGTTGAGCCAAGAACAGGGTCATAAGACCTTGCTGATAAAAAGGGGGTTGTCAGTAAAAAGAAGACAGCTAAAACCCACCGAAAACTAAGATTGGCACGAAGTGACCACCCCCCCCCCCATCAGGTGTTCCTCAACTGCTACACTCCCACTGGAGGGCCCATGACAGTTTAGCAATGGCCATGGAAACGTCAGGAGTTATGGCTATATGGTCTACCAAAGGGGGAGGAATGAATAATCGCACCGCCTTGTTTACGCATGTCATCAAGAAATAACCATGAAAAAATGGGCAACCAGCAGCCAACGCAGCAGCCTCGGGGCTGCTACTGTCTATGGAGTAGTCATTCTATTTTTATTTATTTATTTATTATTAAATATTATTTATTTTTTGAACAGAGTTGCTTGGTCACCCAGGCTGGAGTGCAGTGGCGAGATCTCAGCTCACTACAACCTCCGCCTCCTGAGTTCAAGCAATTGGAGTAGCCATTCTTTTATTCCTTTACTTTCTCAATAAACATGCTTTCACTTTATGGACTCGCCCTGAATTTTTCCTTGTGAGAGATCCAAGACCCCTCTCTTGGGGTCTGGATCGAGATCCTTTTCCTATAAAAGAATGACCATGGGTGAGTGAATTATGTGGTGGGGAGGTGAGGAAGAAGTGTTCCTCAAGAAGGCCAGATACCTGGGGTTGCCCTGGAGAGACTCCCAAGGGCCTTGAGGGCTAGGCTGAGCTTGGACAGTGCTGAGGGCCCACTGGCATGGGGGAAGGAGCCTGGTCCTGGCCCCAGCCCGGCCCTGCCTCTAGCTGACTACACAGTCTTTAGCAAGCTATTCCTTCTCTCTGGGTCTCAGTCTCCTAATCCATAAACAGGGAGCATATTCCCTGTTCCAAGCATTCTCCTTGGCTCTCCATGGTTCTTGTGAGGAACAGGAGGTGAGAAGAATTGCAGGAACAGCAACCAAGTCCAGCTGCTATTTAAAGCCCAGGGTAGCAAACGTGGATGCTTACAGAGGCCAGGCCAGCAGGCGACTGCAGTGGGCAGTGGGAACGGGGGTGGATGGGAGCAGACGGTGACACCAGGCAGGAATGCCAGCCAAGCGCTGCCAGATCTCCCAGATTTTCAAGGAAAGCAAGAAATCTAAATTTGTGAGTGAATGTGCTCCAAGTGTTGGCATTCAATTCCCAGTTTCTTAAAACCGTGGGCCAAGGCTGGGCACGGTAACTCACACCTGTGATCCCAGCACTTTGGGAGGCCGAGGCGGGCAGATCACTTGATGTCAGGAGTTCAAGACCAGCCTGGGCAACATGGTGAAACTCTGTCTCTACTAAAAATACAAAAATTAGCCAGGTGTGCCAGGCGCGGTGTCTCACGCCTGTAATTCCAACACTTTGGGAGGCCAAGCCAGGTGGATCGCGAGGTCAGGAGTTTGAGACCATCCCGGCCAACATCGTGAAACCCCATCTCTACTAAAATACATAAAGCTAGCTGAGTGTGGTAGTGCACGCCTGTAGTCCCAGCTACTCAGGAGGCTGAGGCAGGGAAATCTCTTGAACCCAGGAGGTAGAGGTTGCAGTGAGCCAAGATCACGCCACTGCACTCCAGCCTGGCAACAAAGCGAGGCTCTGTCTCAAAAAAAAAAAAAAGAATCACTTGAACCTGGGAGGTGGAGGCTGCAGTGAGCCAAGATTGTGCCACCACACTCCAGCCTGGGTGACAGAGGGAGACTCTCAAAATAACAACAACAGCAACAATATCAAACCTGTGGGCCAGACACCACAAGCTGTGGGTGTTTGCCGTCTGACATGTAGTTTATTGGGGCTTGGGACGGGGGCAAAGAAGTTCTGTCTGAGATACTGGGTCCCAGTGGGACTTTGAGAAAACATCTAGGCAGTGACGGCTGTCCTGGCTTGGAGATTCTATGTCCCTGTGATGACCAGGGCAACGTCCAAGACAGTGACACTGATCCTGTTACAATTGTACCCCTCCTGCCCACACAAGGCTGTAGGGCTCACAGAGCACTCTTCCATAGTAGCCTCACCGAATCCTCACAACCCTGAGACGTGGGCATCTTTCTCCCCGTCTTTCAGGGAAGGTCACTGAGACAAGGGGAGGAGTGCGGCCTGGCCAAGCTCACACAGCTAGTGAGCAGCAGAGCTGGAGCTCAGCTCTCCCCACCCCATTCCTCGTCTTTCAGCTCTGCAGGGGAAAACGAGGAATCAAATCTGCCAGGAGATGCCACAGCCCCAATCCCACCCAGGCCTCAGATGGGTCCCTCCCCCACCCCGGGCAGAGGCAGATAGAAAGCTTCTCACCAGACTCCGCTGACACAGCGCGTAGACAGCGCCCGGGGCATGATCTCCGAGCCCTGCTGCATGAAGCCCCCCACGGGAAACCACAGGCTGTTGCCCAGCGTGTACTGGTTCTCCAGGATGTGGGGGCGTGCGCGCAGGCATGGGTGCGGGTTATACCACTCGTAGGGGCTCAGCCTGTGGAGAGACGTGCAGCGGGTGGATGGAGCCCAGGGCCCAGGTGGGGAGGAAAAGGAGAGAAGCAAAGGAAAAAGATGAAGTCACGGTGATCAGAAGAAAAGGGGGAGAGATGGAAAAAGGAGTGAGATGGACAGAGACACACAGAGAAGAGGCAGAGAGAGATGCACAGAGATGGAGACAGAAGAGGCAGAGACAGACACAGAGATGCACAGAGAGAAATAGAGAAAGGAGGAGGTAAAAAAGGGAGAGGAGGGAAGGGGAGAGACCTGAACACAGAATCACAGAGCACAGTCAGAGCCACAAGGGGAAGAATGAGACTCAGACACAGGGTACAAAATTGAGAAAGGAGGGTGCAGGGAATCCAAGGCCCCAAAGGGGAGGCCAAGGACAGTTCTGAGAGAGAAGGGGCAGGTCAGTCCCAGAGGCCCCGGCTCATGCCTCCTCCAGCCCCTTCCTTCCCAGTAGGCAGTGGACTCACCTGGCAGCCAGAAACAGGACACAGCTGACAGCCAAGTAGGCAAGAAGCATGAAGAGCCACACGGCAGGGGAGAAGGGGTCCAGGAAGGAGAAGTAGCCAGGCTTGCGGCCCTGTGGGGAGAGGGAGTGAGACCCGGAGCCACCCCTGGCCTGAGCCTCACACCCAGCCCCTGCCCCACCAGGGACTTGGGAGCCTGACCGGCCCATCTGAGGTCCTGGGGGAGTCTGGCTCCCACTCGAAGCCTCCGAGCCTCCATGCCAGGCAAGCAGCCCACGGTCTCCAGGGGAACCATACCATGTGCACTCGGTAGAGGATACTGATCCCCAGGGTCATGAAGGGCTTGGAAAAGTCGATGACCTTCTCCCGCTCAGCTGTGATGGTGAAGGCGGCCACAGCCAGGTCTGCCTTCTGCTGGAGGGAAAGCCAGGCGGGGGCAGAGGCGGGCAGAGGGGAAGACAGAAGTGGACAGTTAGAGAGAAATGCATGGAGAGTGAGCAACTGAGGGAGGTGAGAGAGAGAGAGGTAGGGAGCAGAAGGGGCCAGGAGCCTGGACTGACTCCAGGAGTCCACCTTGGGCCTGAAATCGGACTCTCATCACATATCCATCCTCATCATCTCACGTCCCCAGGCACAATGACTCCATCCCCTAGGCCTCAACTGTGCCCCAGCATCAAGGGCTGGGGATGGGGGATCTCCCCAGACTCCAATTCAAGCAGCAACTTCTCCCTAGGGCCATAAAAGAGCCAAGGTCCTGAAGCGGCTGAGACTGGCAGAACTCGAGATAATACAGGCCCAGACAGAACACAGAGCAGGGAGAGAGGATGCAGGGCCCAGAAATGACCCCGGGTGGGGAGGAAAGGTGCAGGTCAGCATGTGTCCACAGCCAGTGGAGACATAACCCAGGCCCCGGCCCAGTGTATAGTCAGGGAGATAGGGCACAAGCCCCAAACAGCATCCTGGTCAGGAGATGACACCAGTACCAAAGCACAATCCTGGATGAAGGAGAGGTGGCCCAGGCCCAAAACTTCACCTGGAGTCAGAAATAGATGGCACAGGACCCAGATACAAACCCAAGGTCGGTGAGAGATGGCACAGGCACAAAAGATAACCACGAGGTAGAGAGAGGTGACACAGGCTAAAAACAAAATCCACGGTCAAAGAGAGAGCAGACAGGCCCACCGTGAAATCCAGGGTTGGGGAGAAAGGACACAGACCCCAAAGATGACCCCAAGCAGAGAGGGAGATGGCCCAGGCTAAACAGCTAAAGCCAGGTACAGGAGAGATGGCACCAGCCTCAATATAACCGAGGAGCAGAGTGAGACAGCACAGCCCTGAAGCATCATCCAGAGGCGGCAGTGTGGCAGGGGCCCAGAATGTGGATTTGGAGAATCTCTCTGGGAATTCCTGGGTGTTGAGCATAGGGAACTTCTCTCCCCTTTCTCGTACACTTGCCACTTTTATGACTAATACGTTAGTCGTCGCGGGAATCATCACAGCTAATACATCACAGCTAATACATACAGCTAATACATCACAGCTAATAAAAATAATCTAATTATTTTAAGCACCCACTGGGGGTCTGTCCCAGCAAGGCCCTGCTTGGTGGCCACATCCTCATTTCAGAGAGGAGGAAGCAACGACCTTTCAGGTGGGCTCCAGTCCTGGGGCGAAACGCTCAAGATCCCACTTCCTCCTGAAAGCCTAAGGGCCCTCGTCCTTTCACTCACTCCTGGGGCCATGCCTCAGGCCAGACACCTGCCTCTTGCTGGGCCGGGCAAGGACAGTGGCTCTGCTCCCAAAACACTCCTCGGATCTGTCCATTTCTCTACAACTCTACCGCCTGGGCCTGGGCCACTGGTACCTCACTCCTGACTACAGCACTGGCCGCCTCCCCGGCGGCCCCTGTCGCCACTCATAACCTCCCAGTCCATTCCTCACATATAAGCCAAGGGGACAGTCTCCTGTTTAAAACGTGTCATGGCTTCCCCCAGCACCTAAGACAAAACCCTCTCATGGCCAAGAGGCCCTGGCGACCTGGGGCTCAGCTGCCCTGCCAACCTCCCCTCATATCTTCTGTCTTGCCAGCTCTGCTCCAGCCACGATGGCCTGTTCTTTCCTCAACGCAGCAGGCTCATGCCCGCCTCAGGGCCTTTGCACATGCTCTCCCCCAAGCTCTTCTTCCCCATTCCAGGCTCCCATCACACCCACCCCTTCAGCCTTCCCCAAAGCAGCCTCCAGACCCCACCTCACTCCTACCCTAGGGTCCTCTCACATTCCCCAGGCCCTTTTTTTTTTTTTTTTTAAGATGGAGTCTTGCTCTGTCACCCAGGCTGGAGTGCAAAGGCGCAATCTCAGGTCACTGCAACTTCTGTCTCCTGGGTTCAAGTGATTCTCCTGCCTCAGCCTCCCGAGTAGCTGGGATTACAGGGGCATGCCACCATGCCCAGCTAATTTTTGTATATTTTGTAGAGACAGGGTTTCACCAAATTGGTCAGACTGGTCTCGAACTCCTGACCTCAGGTGACCTGCCCACCTCAGCCTCCCAAAGTGTTGGGATGACAGTCATGAGCACCATGCCAGGCCCCATCACCCTGTTCTTAGCACGACTGGAGATGGCCTTGCTCAGATGCTTGGTAATAGGCTGTCTTCACTCCATTACAGGTTCCTTGCCTGTCTGGCTCAGTGGGGCAGCCCAGAGCCCACAGATGGCAGGTTCCCAACAGATCCTGCTTGGGTTTGACCGAGTACAGCCTCTCTGACTGGCATTCCAGGCAGCCGATGGCTCCCCCACCGCATTCCTGGGCCATTCGCCACCCCTCTCTCTCGTGCCAGCTTCTTTCTGGCTCTGTCTGAGACACCTGTCCACCCTGTAGAGCTGGATCCTATCCATCCCTCCAGGGCCCCTCATGCCTTCGCTCCTCTGGGATGCCATTCATGGACCTCTACTCCCTGGACACCACTTGATCTCAACACATCGCTCAATTTGGAAAATATCTGTTTCTTCTCTGCCTGTACTGCTAAATCACAAACATTTCAGAATCAAGGCCAGTTGGACATGTCATGTGTTTCTGGCACTGCTCAGGGGTCAGCTTAGAGCAGGATCTGCTGTGTCTCATGTCCCATCCTCCTCCGCTGAAACCCAGGAATGTTGCTGCTTCCTCTGGGGCCCTCCCAGATGCAGAGACCTCTTCTTCCCTGGTACCACAATAAAACCTCACGTAGTCAGACACTCGCACGCACACAGCACTTACCCCGTGCAGCCACTGTCCCAGGGTTTTCCCTAGAGTAGCCTGTTTGGTCCCCAGAGCAACCCAGTGCAGAGGGACCTCCATTTCTACCATTCTACACATGAAGAAACTGAGGCACAGAGACTAAGCCTCTTGCCACAGTCGACCCCTGGATTCGGAACCACTCCCCGCCTAGGGGCTTTATCTGCATGCAGCCCTGGTCACTCCAAGGCTGGGGGTGCCTGAGGTCAGGCCTAGGTGGGTGACTCCTCCCTGGATCCCAGGGAGTTCAAGAAATGAGGGCTTACTGATGGGAGGAGTCAGCGAGTCCTTGAACTTCTGGCCAATATGGTGGCAGCAGCAGCCTCCACCTCTCCCTGACACTGCTCCACATCCAATCTTCCATCCAGCACCATCCCAGGCAGAAGCATGGGGGTTGTCCTGTACATAGCCTCTCCCTCACCCCTCACTGCATCCATCCTCAAGCCCCCTGATTTTGACCCCTAAACACCTCTGGAACAGAGTCACTGCCCTCTACCTCCGCCACTCACACCTGCCCATGCCACCATCTCTGACTGAATAGCTGGTCTCTCTGCCTCCCAGGACACACAGCCTGCAGCCCCAGAGATCCCAACATATGACAATCTGGTCACAGTATTCCCCTGCTTAGATTCTGCAATGGGCCGGGCACAGTGGCTCATGCCGGTTAACCCAGCACTTTGGGAGGCCGAGTCAGGAGGAATGCTTGAGCCAAGAGTCCAAGACCAGCCTAGGTAATGTAGCAAGACCCCATCTCTACTAAAACTAAAAATAAATAAATAAATTCTGCAATGACTCTGCTTGTTCATATTTTTATTTTTAGAGACACTGTCTCACTTTGTTAACCAGGCTGGAATGCAGTGGTGTAATCATAAGTCACTGCAGCCTTGAACTCCTCAAGCGATCCTCCCACGTCAGCCTCCTGAGTAGCTGGAACTACAGGTGCGAGCCACTACGCCTGACTAATTTTATTTCTTAGAAAGACCAGGATCTGGCTATGTTCCCCAGGCTGGTCTCGAACTGCTGGGCTCAAGTGATCCTTCTGCCTTGGTCAAAGTGCTTGGATTACAGGTATGAGACATGGCGCCTTGTTCTTTTTATTATTACTATTATTATTATTATTTCTGAGACCAAGTCTTGCTCTGTAGCCCAATCTCTGCCTCCTGGGTTTCAGGGATTCCCCTGCCTCAGCCTCCCGATTAGCTGGGACTACAGGCGTGTGCCACCATGCCTAGCGAATTTTTTATTTTTAGTAGAGATGGAGTTTCACCACGATGGCCAGGTTGGTCTCAAACTCCTGACCTCAGGTAATCCGCCTGCCTCAGCCCCCCAAAGTGCTGGGATTACAGGCATGAGCCACTGCGCCCGGCCCTATTTTTTGTTATTATTATTATTATTATTTGTTTTTGAGACGGAGTCTTATCACCCAGGCTGGAGTGCAGGGGTACAATCTTGGTTCAGTGCAACCTCCCAGGCTCAAGCAATTATCCTGCCTCAGCCTCCTGAGTAGCTGGGATTACAGGTGAATGCCAACATGCCCAGCTAATTTTTGTATTTTAGTAGAGACAGGGTTTTGCCATGTTGCCCAGGCTGGTCTTCAACTCCTGACCTCAGGTGATCCACCTGCCTCAGCCTCCCAAAGTGCTGGGATTACAGGCATGAGCCACCGCACCCCATCTTGTTCTTAAACTGTCATCCAAACACCCTACCCAACCCGATGAGGCCCTGACCACACCTATCACCCCAATAAGACTGTGCTCCACACCTGTTCCCCTTATGACACCCTGCCTTACACCTGGCCCCAAAACGTCCTGCACCATCCAACCCCCACAGCCTCACCCCCTACCATCTTGCCCTGTGTCCCACATTGCAGCCACACTGCCCTTTCCATTTGTTCATTCTTTCATTTATTTACCTGCTTGACAAATATTTGGAGAGCACCCTCCACTAGCCCAGCACAATTCTAGCTTTGGGGATACAGTGGTCAGGTAGCGACAATGCTGTGATGAAAAATCAAGCAGGCAGCAAAAGAGAGACTGGGGGAAGACGACGTTTTAGATCTGCTCCCCCCTATTCAAATAAGGGGGGTCTTATTTGAATAGCAACATGAAGGAAGTACAGAAAAGGCAGGAGAAGACCTAGGGGGAAGATTCCAGGCTGAGGGATCAGCGGGTTCAGTCCTTGAGGTGGGAAGAGACTGGCAGCATCCAGCAAGGCTGAAGCAGAATAGAAGGGGCAGGGAAGGCAGCAGAGTGGGGCCCAGAGCCTGGCAGGGCCTTGCAGGCCACAGTAAGGCAACTGGATTCTGCACCTTAGGCAATGGAGGACATTGCATGAGGATGTCATATAGGAAGGTGTGAACAGAGGGTGACATTATCAGACCACAGGCACAAGAGTGGATGTGGGAACCAGGGAGCCAACTGCAGATGCCCATGGTGGTGCTGGGGGCAGGACTGAGTGGCAGCAGCGGTGGTGGAGAGAGATGGTGAGATTTGGGTTTCATCTGAAGGTGGGATGGAAGGATCCTAAATGCTGCAAGTTCCTCCTAGGCTCCTTCTAGAGTCTTTGGAGCCCCCTTCCCTCCTCCTACTCACTTTTCATTTTGAAAAGAAAGGCTTATTTATTTGTTTTTGTTTTTGAAACAGGGTTTTGCTCTGTCACTCAGGCTGGAGTGCAGTGGTGTGAAAATGGTTCACTGCAGCCTCAAACTCTTGGGCTCAAGTGATTCTCCTATACCTCAACCTCCTGAGTAGCTGGGACTACAGATGTGTGCCACCTCGCCTGGCTAATTTTTTCATTTTTTGTAGAGATGGGGGTCTCACTATGCTGCCCAGGCTGGTCTTGAACTCCTTGGCTCAAGTAATCCTTCCACCTCGGCTTCCCAAAGTGCTAGGATTACAGGTGTAAGCCACCATGTATGGTAAAAGACCTATTTCTTAGAGATTACTTCCCCATCCTGACCCTCTAGCCCCTACCCTGATGGGCCCCCTCACAGTTATTTAATCTCTGAAATGAAATCAGGAAGAATTTGAATGACAAGTCATCCATAATGATGGGGGGGGTGTCATCTAAATGCCCAAAGCCAATCAAAGCACTTGTGATAGTCCCTCAGCTCCCAACCCATCCTGTATACCCTGTTCTGTGCAAACCATATTCCTGCTTTGCCCGCTGCGCTCTGCCAGGCTCTGCCAATAGGGGGCGCTACAGGGAGGCTGCCAGACTGAGGAGGGAGGAGGGATTGCTCCTTCCTGTCTCCTCTCCCACCCCAGCCGTCTTCCACCCCCTCCCTGGCAGCATCGTTTCTTCTCCTGGCAGCAGATGAATCCGGTGTGCAGTTTCCCAACATCTACAAACCCATCTCATCCAGCCTCTCTCCAGAACCCAGCGCCAGCTGCAAGCACCTCTCCCGGGGTCTGACTTTCAGTTCCACGGAGCCCTTCCTCTAAGTTTCCAAGAATTTCAGCTCTTCCCTTTCTTCCTTCAGAACTAGAGATGTGGCCACTTCCTGCCATGATACTTCCATGACACCTGAGTGAGGGGTGGGAAAGCTATGACCCTTGGGCCAAGTCCAGCCCATCTGCCTGCCTTTGTACATAAAGTTTTATTGGAACACAGCCATGCCCACTGTATTGTCCATGACTACTTTCCATACAACAGAAGAGCTGAGGAGTTGTGACAGTAAGGCCTTAAAGCTGAAAATACTTACACTCTGGCCAGAAAAAGTTGGCTAGGTCGGTGCAGTGGCTCATGCCTATAATCTCAGCATTTTGAGAGGCCAAAGAAGGATTGCTTGAGCCCAGGAATTCAAGACTAGCTTGGGCAACACAGTGAGACCCCATCTCTACAAAAACTTTTTTTTTTTTGAGACGGAGTCTTGCTCTGTCACCGGGCTGGAGTGCAGTGGCATGATCTCGGCTCACTGCATCTCCGCCTCCCAGGTTCACACGATTCTCCTGCCTCAGTCTTCTGAGTAGCTGGGACTACAGGTGTGTGTGTGCCACCATGCCCAGCTAATTTTTGTATTTTCAGTAGAGACAGCATTTCAGCACGTTGGCCAGGATGGTCTCGATCTCCTGACCTTGTGATCTGCCCGCCTCAGCCTCCCACAGTGTTGGGATTACAGGTGTGAGCCACTGCGCCTGGCTGCTACAAAAGCTTTTAAGAATCAGCTGAGCATAGGTGTTTGAGACCAGCTTAGCCAACATGGTGAAACCCCATCTCTACTAAAACTACAAAAATTAGCCAGGCGCAGTGGCAGACGCCTGTAATCCCAGCTACTCGGGAGGCTGAGGTTGCAGTGAGCCAAGATTGCGCCACTGCACTCCAGCCTGGGGCACAAGAGCAAGACTTCTTCTCAAAACAAACAAACAAACAAGCAAACAAAAACCCCTAGAGGTCTGCACCATGAGCTAGCCACTGGTGCCTGCTCAAGGCTCCATACAGCATTCCTATTTGCCATCAGCACTTTGCGAGTGAATCTCCGGATCTGCTGGTTACATCTGGCCCAGGTGGCAGATCAGCTCGCACGCAGCCTGGACTGGCTGCAGAGTCTCTGACGCTCTGGACCTCACTCCAAATGAAAAGCCTTATGGGGTGTATAGAAAGTAAATGGATTGAAGTAGCACATCCCAATGTGGTACAAGTTGTCACCAAAATCCAAAAAGTCCACCAAATGTCACAGCATCAACCCAACAGCACCCCTCCTCGGCAGTCTAAGTCTCAGCTCTGTGGGGCCCCTCCTCTGAGCCTCTAAGTTTTCATCTTTCAAACTCTTCCCCTTGTCCCTTAAGGACTAAGCGTGGGCCGGGCACGGTGGCTCAAGCCTATAATCCCAGCACTTTGGGAGGCCGAGACGGGCGGATCACGAGGTCAGGAGATTGAGACCATCCCGGCTAACACGGTGAAACCCCGTCTCTACTAAAAAATACAAAATCTAGCCGGGCGAGGTGGCGGGCGCCTGTAGTCCCAGCTACTCGGGAGGCTGAGGCAGGAGAATGGTGTAAACCCGGAAGGCGGAGCTTGAGCTGAGATCCGGCCACTGCACTCCAGACCAGGCGACAGAGCGAGACTCCGTCTCAAAAAAAAAAAAAAAAAAGGACTAAGGGTGGTAGCTGCTTTCTGCCGTTGCTACTGCCATGACCTCTTAATTTTCTTTTTACCGTTTAAGTTAGCTGGTTAACAATTTTACATTTAGTTAACAATTCTTTATACTAAATGCTGTCTGTTCAAATAACTGATATGATTCTATTCAAGTAAATGAGGCTGGGTTTTGTTTTGTTTTTGTTTTTTTTTGAGACAGAGTCTCGCTGTCACCCAGGCTAGAGTGCAGTGGCACGATCTCGGCTCATTGCAACCTCCGCTTCCTGGGTTCAAGAGATTCTTGTGCCTCAGTTTCCTGAGTAGCTGGGATTACAGCTACTATATAGTAGCTGGGACTTTTGTATTCTTAGTAGAGACGGGGTTTCACTGTGTGGGCCGGGCTGGTCTCGAACACCTGACCTCAAGTGATCCACCCACCTCAGCCTCCCAAAGTGCTGGTATTACAGGCGTGAGCCATCGCGCCCAGCCCAGGTTTTGTTTTTGTTTTTGAAACAGGGTCTTGCCCTGTCGCCCACGCTGGAATCCAGCAGCGTGATCATAGCTCGCTGTAGTCTCGAACTCCCAGGCTCAAGTGATCCTCCCACCTCAGCCTTCCAAGTAGCTGTGACTACAGGCATGCACCATGCCCAGCTTTTTTTTTTTTTTTTTTTTTTTTTTTAATATTTAGTAGAGACAAGGTCCTGCTATGTTGCCCAGGCTGGTCTTGAACTCCTGAGCTCAAACAGTCCTCCTGCCTCAGCCTTCCAAAGTGCTGGGATTACAGGCGTGAGCCACTGCACCTGGCAACCGGTGCTGTTTTGTATCCAGACTGGACCCTGCCAGACTGGACCCTGCCAGACTGCCATCCACCAGGTTTAATGCCAACTGCACTTACTCAATACTTCCTGCTCATCAGATCTGATCAGCATAATGTTGTCAATGTAGGGGACCAGTGTGAGGCTATGTGGACTGTAGAGTTCAAGTTCTTTGCAGCCTAAATCAGGACAGAAAGTGGGAAAATTGACGTCGCACTGAGCAAGACTGTGAAGATGTGAACCCTTGCCTTCTGGTAGCCCTTGGAAACTGGTATGGAGAAAAAAGCATCTGCCAGGTTAGTAACTCACACCAGCTGCCAAGGGCCGTGCTGACTTGCTCTAGTAGAGAAACTTCATTTGGGACAGGAACTGCAATTGGAGTCACCCCTGATCACGTTGACAATAATCCAAAGTCATTCTTCCAAAATCTATCTGCCTTCTGTACAGGCCAAACAGACCAGCTGAATGGGGATGGGATCACTACCCCTGCTTCTTCCAAGCTGTTAATGGTGACACTAATCTCCACAATTTCCACAAAGGTTAGAGAATTGCTTTTGAATTACTATTCTGGGAAAGACAGGGAGTTTCAGGAGCTTCCACGTGGCTTTTTCTACCATAATGGCCCTGACTCCATGGGTCAGTGCGCCAATGACAGATTCTGCCAGCTACCATGTGTGTCCATTCCAGTTATACAACCAGGACCTGGGAAAACACAGAGTGATACCGTGGCCCCATCAAGCCCCTTCTGAGTTAACCTGGGTTCAGATTCCATCAATCACTTGACCACATAAGCCCCACTGTGTGGCCTACCAGTCAAAGCAGGAAAAATCAAAATGATATGTCATCCATGAAAATGACAGGGAGTTGTCTAAATAGCTAAAAGCCGATAAAAACACTCAATGCTGAGGAGCCTGTATAGAAACTGTTGTAGTCTTTCTGGAAAATAATTCAACAAAATATCACAAAAACCACAAAAAGGGTCTTCTTCTTCCACCGGGTTATTCTATTCAGAGAACCAATCCTAAGAAAATACGCTACAATGCAGGCAAAGCTTTTGTGCATAAAGATGCTTGTTGGCCGGGTGCAACGACCCATGCCTGTAATCCTAGCACTTTGGGAGGCCAAAACGGGTGAACCACTTGAGCCCAGGAACTCAAGACCAGCCTGGGCAACAAAATACAAAACCATTAGCCAGGCATGGTGGTGCACACCTGTAGTCCTAGCTACTCAGGAGGCTGAAGTGGAAGGAGCACCTGAGCCTGGGGAGGTTGAGGCTGCAGTGAGCTGTGATGGCACCACGGCACTCCAGCCTGGGCAACTGAGACCCCAACCTCAAAAATAAAAAAATGTTTGTTAATGGTTATTTATAAGAGCACAAACAATAAAAACACCTGGAAACAACTAGTTATGAAAAATGGCTAAATAAATTATGGTACATCCACATGGGATTACTAGTATGCGGCCAGGTAACATTCTGTTTAGGTTAAAACAATAATATTATATTTGGCCTTCGAGATGGGCAAAGCTTTTATTTTAAAGACTGTTAAAGACTGTTATTTTAAAGACACTGACTGTTAGCAAGAGTATGGGAAATTTCACATTCTCATGCACTTTTGATAGGAATATAAATTGGTGAAGTCTTTTGGAACAGCCATTTGGCAGTATACACTTAGAAAAAATTCATACCCTTTGACCCAGCACTTTCACTTCTTGGAATGTATCCCTCAGGAACACTCCCACAAATCCACAGGCCAAGTTTATCGTGACACTGGCTATGCTAGCAACACTGGAAGCCCTCCAAATAGCCATCAATATGGGATATGGTAAATAATTCATGCCGAGCCACACAATGGCATCCTTATATCCTCACTTGAATTTTAAGCAGGCATCTCAAAGAAAACTCTCGTTTTCCGGCCCCAGCAAACTGCTCCTCCCGTGTCCTCCTTAGAGTGGAAACCGGCCTCGCCGTTCGCCAGGTGCCCTGGCCAAACCCCACAGTCACCCCGATTCCTCTCTTCCTCTTATGTACATCCAAGGTGGCTGCATGCCTGACACAGCTGCCACTCAAACCAAGGCAACATCTTCTCTTATCCACGCCCTCCAACAGCTTCCTAAATGGACCATTCTGTTTCTACTCTTGTCCCACTAAGGTGTTCCTCGAGACAGCAGCCAGTGCAATCATTTTTAAATGATTTAAAAATTAGATACCGCTGGTCTATGCATACAGTGGAATATTATTCAGCCATAAAAAGGAATGCAGGTCAGGCACAGTGGCTCACGCATGTAAGCCCAGCACTTTGGGAGGCCAAGGTAAGTGGATCACGAGGTCAGGAGATCGAGACCATTCTGGCCAACATGGTGAAACCCTGTCTCTACTAAAAATACAAAAATTAGCCAGGTGTGGTGGCGTGCGCCCATAGTCGCAGCTACTCAGGAGGCTGAGGCAGGAGAAAACTGCTTGAACTCAGGAGGCGGAGGCTGCAGCAGTCAGCCGAGATCACACCACTGTACTCCAGCCTGGGCGAGAGAGCAAGACTCTGTTTCAAAAAAAAAAAAAAAAAAAGGTGGGGGGAATGCAGTACTGGCATATGCCATGATGTGGATGAACTTTGAAAAGTTGGAAACATCATGCCAGGTGAAAGACCATATACTGGATGTAGCCCACATATTGGATGATTCAATTTACGTGAAATATTTGCAATAAACCCATGGAGACAGAAAGATGGGTGGTTGCCAGGGGTTGGGGTAGCGGGGAGGGAATGGGGAGCAACTGCTTAATGGGTATGAGTTTTCTCGGAGGTTATGAAAATGTTTTGGAGCTGGATGGCAGTAGTGATTGCACAACACTGTGAACGTACTAAATGCCACTGAATTGCACTCATTAAAGTGGTTATTCTTATGTGACAAACTTCACCTCGATAAAAAAGAGAAAAAAATTGACCAGGCTGGGCACAGCGGCTAATGCCTGTAATCCCAGCACTTTGGGGGGGCCAAGGCAGATGGATCATTTGAGGCAAGGAGTTCAAGACCAGCATGGCCAACAAGGCAAAACGCTGTCTCTATTAAACATATAAAAATTAACCGGGCATGGTGGTGTATGCCTGTAATCCCAGCTACTTGGGTGGCGGAGGCACAAGAATTGCTTGAACGCAGGAGGTGGAGGTCGCAGTGAGCCATGATCGTGCCACTACACTCCAGCCTGGGCTACAGAGTGAGACTCTGTCTCAAAATAAAATAAATAAAATAAAATATCATGGCACATTCTTTGCTTAAAACTTTTCAATAGCTTTGCAGCACAATAAAAATAACAGCCAAGGCCAGGCATGGTGGCTCACACCTGTAACCTCAGCACTTCGGGAGGTCGAGGCAGGTAGCTTGCATGAGCCAAGGAGTTCAAGACCAGCCTGGCCAACGTGGCAAAACCATGCCTCTACAAAAAATACAAAAATTAGCCAGGCATGGTGGAGCGTGCCTGTAATCCCAGTTACTGGGAAAGCTGAGGTGGGAAGAACACTTGAGCCTGGGAGGTTGAGGTTGCAGTGAGCCAAGATGGCACCACCGCACTGCACCACTGCACTCCAGCCTGGGTGACAGAGCAAGACCGTGTTTCAAAAACTAAAAAATAATAAAAAATAACAGCCACACTCCTTAGCAGTGACTGTGAGGCCCTGTGATGTGGGCCCTGCTCTCGGATCTCTCTGTCCCTCACTCTTTCCCCTTCACCAACTTTTCCCCTCAAGTCTGTATACACATGGGCTCTCTACTTGGAAAACACTCTTCCCCCAGATCCATCCTTTCACTCAGCAATTATTTACTGTGCACCAGCTGGGTGTCAGATGGTTCTAGGTGCTGGGGATGCAGAAGTGAGCAAAACAGTCAAACTTCTGCCCTCGTGAAACCCTCCCTGGTGGGTCTTCTCAGGACTGTATTCCCCACCCCTTTTAGGTCTCTCCTCAAACGCTACCCAACCACCTTGTCTAAAACAGCATCCACGCACCAGACACTTTTATCTCCTTACCTTGCTTCACCTAACACGATATTAATATATCCGCTGTCAGTTTCCCCCACTAGAACATCAGCAGTGCGGGTGGGGGGTGGGAATGGGGGGGACAAGGAGCACATCTGCTCATTACACTGCTGCCCCCTAGTGGCCGAAATGGAGTGGGCACAGAAGAGTCTCAATAGTTACTCGGTAAGTGATTTTGTTTTTCAGTAGCTGGTTTGTTTTGTTTTGTTTGAGACGAAGTTTCGCTCTTGTTGCCCAGGCTGGAGTGCAATGGCGTGATCTTGGCTCGCCGCAACCTCTGCCTCCCAGGTTCAAGCAACTCTCCTGCCTCAGCTTCCCGAGTAGCTGGGATTACAGGCATGCGCCACCACATCCAGCTAATTTTGTTTTTGTATTTTCAGTAGAGACGGGGTTTCTCCATGTTGGTCAGGCTAGTCTGGAACTCCCAACCTCAGGTGATCTGCCTTTCTTGGCCTCCCAAAGTGCTGGGATTACAGGCGTGAGTCACTGCACCTGGCCTAAAGGTAGCTGCTTTTAAAGATGAGGCAGATCTATGTGTACTAACATGGGAAGATGGCCAAGTCATAAGCAAAAAAAAAGCAAACTACATAGCAGTAAGTATAGCAGGATATCATTGTTACAAAAATAAAAATTTAAGAAATTTAGGCCAGGCATGGTGGCTCACGCCTGTAATCCCAACACTTTGGGAGGCCAAGGTGAGCAGATCACCTGAGGTCAGGAGTCGAGACCAGCCTAGCCAACATGGTGAAACCCCTGTCTCTACTAAACAATACAAAAAAATTGGCCGGGCATGATGGTGGGCGCCTGCAATCCCAGCTACTCAGGAGGCTGAGGCAGAAGAATTGCTTGAAACTGGGACGCGGAGTTTGTAGTGAGCCAAGATCGTGCCACTGCACTCCAGCCTGGGCAACAGAACAAGACTCTGTCTCAAAAAAATTAAGAAATTTAAAAACGTACCTGTATTAATAAATTTGTAGAAAATGAATTGGAGGAATATGGTCTCTGAGGTGTGAGACCATCATGTATATCCAGTGTTTCTGCTATTCGTACCAGTTGATGTTTTATCATTTAGTATTACATATATAAACAGAAAATAAAGGAGTTCCTTCTCAAATAATTGCTTATGAAAATTTCTGATGGTATGCAAAAATGCTTTTTTAATGCATAAATACTTGCTATTGTTGCGCAAAATGTGATTATACTTAGTACAAATATGTTTTATAACCGGAAACACAGTATAATGTAAAATTTTTTTAGTGAGATGGACTTTATTTATTTAGTTATTTTTATTTTTGAGACAGAGTCTCGCTCTTATTGCCCAGGTTGGAATGCAGCACAATCTCGGCTCACTGTAACCTCTGCCTCCCAGGTTCAAGCGATTCTCCTGCCTCAGCCTCCTGAGTAGCTGAGATTACAGGTGCACACCACTATGCCTGGCTAATTTTTTTGTACTTGTAGCAGAGATGGGGTTTCACCATGTTGGCCAGGTTGGTCTTGAACTCCTGACCCTGGGTGATCTGCTCGCCTTGGCCTCCTAAAGTGCTGGGATTACAGACGTGAGCCACCGTGCCCAGCCTATTTTTTTAAAACAGGGTCTCACTCTGTCGCCCAGGCTGGAGTGCAGTGGCGCAATCATGGCTCACTGCAGCCTCAACCTCCCAGGCTCAAGTAACCCTCCCACCTCAGCCTCCTGAGTAGCTGGGACTACAGGCACATGCCACCACACTTGGCTAATTCTTTTCAATTTTTGTAGAGACAGGGTTTCACCATGTTGCCAAGGTTGTTTTTGAACTCCTGGGCTCAAGCTCCTCCCACTTCGGCCTCCTAAAGTGCTTGGATTACAGGCATGAGCCACTGCATCTGACCTGTTTATAATTTTTTGATGCATATATACCCACTATTTTTTGTGCAAAATGAGATTATACTTAGTATAAATAGTGTTTTATAATCTGAAACACAACATATGTAAAATTTCCAAATAACAAATAAGCATAAAAACAAGTATTCTGCAATATCTTCCTTCTCTGTACCAACCTATGTTTTTTGTTTGTTTGTTTGTTTGTTTTGTTTTGTTTCAGAAATGAGGTCTCGCTCTGCTACCCAGTTTGGAATGCAGTGGCACAATCATAGCTCACTGCAGCCTTGAACTCCTGGGCTCAAGCAATCCTCTCATCTCAAGCCTCCTCCCAAGTAGCTGAGAATACAGGTGTGTGCCACTATGCCTGGCTAATTTTTTGTAGAGACAGGGTTTCACCATGTTGCCCAGGCTGGTCTCAAACTCCTGGCCTCAAGTGACCCTCCCGCCTCAGCTTCCCAAAGCACTAGAACTACAGGTGTGAGCCACCATGCCTGGACGTACGTTTTTCACAATGAGTAAACATTTTAGAATTGGAAGACAAATACTACATGTCATTTGCAAATGCAATCTAGAAGACGATGCAACCCCCCAGGAGACAGGGTTGGATAAGGAATGTAAGCAGGAAAGTTGAAATCCACCACTATGTGCTCAGCTGAAGAAAAACTGCTGGGTGTGTGTGTGTGTGTGTGTGTGCATCTTCTCTTTTTAATTCCTTTTTTTTTTTGAGACTGAGTCTTATTCTCTCGCCCAGGTTGGAGTGCAGTGGCGTGATCTCGGCTCTTTGCAACCTCCGCCTCCCAGGTTCAAGCGATTCTCCTGCCTCAGCCTCCTAAGTAGCTGGGATTACAGGCATGCGCCACCACGCCCAGCTAATTTTTGTATTTTTAGTAGAGATGGGGTGTCACCATGTTGGCCAGGCTGGCCTCGAACTCCTGACCTCAAGTGATCCACATGCCTCAGTCTCTCAAAGTACTGGGATTACATGCGTGAGCCACCATGCCCGGCGTGTGTGTGCATCTTCTATCAGATGAAGAGAACTGGGGACAGCATTTCCAAAGACTCCTTGACAGAATCAGCCAATTGCCCATTCAACACTAACTTACTGGAAACCTGCCGTGTGCCAGGCCCTGAGCTGAGGACACAGCTAAGTAGACAAGGCTCCCATCCCCACGGTGTGGAGGCCACAGGTGAGGTGGGTGGGTATCGTCTTGGTCATGACAGCATCTATGACCTGTGTTGATCTCATCTGTCCCCTGTGATACCCCTCCAAGTTAGGGGTCACCACTCCCCATTTGAGGGGACACTGAGGCTCAGAGGGGGCAGCCACCTGCCTGCAGGTCACAAAGCCAGTAAGGAGTAAGTCCAGATTTGAACCTAGGGTTAGCCAACTCCAAAGCCCATGCTTCTAACCACACTCACATACAGACCGCCTCAAGAAAGATACCTAGCAGTAGTGACCACAAGTGAGCCAGGCATATGCCAGGCTCCGTGCAAATGCGCTCTCATTTAATTGCCTCAAAACTCACTGTCTGGGTACAGTGGCTCATGCCTGTAATTCTAGTACTTTGGGAGGCCAAGGCAGACAGATCACTTGAGGTCAAGAGTTCAAGACCAGTCTGGCCAACATGGTGAAACCCCATCTGTACTAAAAATACAAAAATAGCCGGGCATTGTGGTGTGTGCCTATAATCCCAGCTACTTAGGAGGCTGAGGCAGGAAAATCGCTTGAACCCTGGAGGCAGAGGTTGCAGTGAGCCGAGATCACGCCACTGCACTCCAGTCTGGGTGACAGAGTGAGACTCTGCCTCAAAAAAACAAAAACAAAAAAAACCCTCAGTGAGGGAGGTAACATTAGCCCCTTTCCAAGAGGAGTGACTGAGGTTCAGAGATAAATGGCTTTCCAGGGATCATGTGGGAGCACTGGGGACCTGAAGCTGGCTCCTTCTGGCTCCTAACCAGTGCACTGCTACAGTGGACACCATGGTGGCTACCCAGATTCTGTTTCAGGAGTGGGGCACTCATTGCCTCAGCTACTCAGGGTGTAGGTGGCTGATAGCTCTCAGCTCTGTCAGTAGAAGAGCGTCCCCTCACCCAAAGTCCTGACTCCCCAAAAGCAGCCCACGTCCAGTGATGTATCAGTGGGTGCTTAAAGGCCTGGCACCCTTACCACAGGGGGAGGTCCTTGATGGCCAGTCCAGCTCCAGAGCTGCCTATGGGGCGGCTAAGGCCCAGTTGTGACTGCAGCACAGCTCAATTCCTCTGCCCAAGCCTGCTTCCTTCCCTCCTGCACGGGGCAGGTTTCCAGGGGCTCGCCATCACACCTCCTGCCTGTACGTCTCCGTCTCAGAGTCAGCTTCCTGGGACCCCGACCTAAGATATTCTCTGTCCTTGAAGGCTAAGCTTTATCCTGACGGCCTCAGGAGCTACCATGAAAGCATACAAGCGACAGATCATACTCGCACTGTAGAAAGGTTCTGCTGGAGGACAAGCTGGGGAGTGGAGAGACTCGAAGCCAGGAGGCCAGTAAGGAGGCTGATGAGAGGGGTGGGACCTGAATTCACACCATGGCAGTGATGGCAGGGAGAAGGCCAATGCCAGCCATGGCCACTGGATGGAATAAATGGGTCATAATTCAAGACTGGCCAAGGAGCCCTGTGCCTGGCCCCGGGGATGACTGGCGGGATGCTGGTGCCCCAGGCTGTCTTCCATCTGGGAGTCACTGACCAGCTCTGGGCCACCCTGGTGGGGTGCCCACCTTGGCTCTCCCAGTCTCTAGCCATGTGGCCTGGACATGAAACCCTGGTGTCTCATCGTACATTTGAGAAAACGGGGCTAATACCAGTCCCTCCCTCATTGGGTGGCCATGAGGAGTCAAGGATGGAGACAAGTCAGAAAGCTTGGACAAGGCCCTGGCACAGCGTGCCACTCCATCAATGTACTCCGGGCTTCCCAAGTTCCTGGCTGGAGGGCTGCAAAGGGCACGGGCCTTAAGTCAGACACACCTGGCTGCAGCCCTGTGCGTTAGGGACTCCAGGTCTCACACTGGGCAGTGATCCTCAGGCCATGAAGGACTGTTATGAGAATTATGTTAAGTAACACTTGAAAAGTTCCTCGCACATGGTGTGAAATCAACAAATGACAGCTGCTATTGTTGTGATGATGGTGGTGACTATTCCTGTGCAGCTCGGCACACTCGGCTATCCCACAGCAGGGCAAGGCCAAGCCCCGCCTATCCTTCATGCTCCAGCTCCTCCTCCAGTGTTCTCCCCATAAATGTCACTGCCATCACCCAGATGCCCAAGCCAGACACAGGAGGAACACTCTCCCGTCTGTCCTCTCCTGCATCCCCCACCCTAGGCAGTTACCAAGCCCTGGTGCTCTTTAGCCCTTCCCCTAGTCTCTAGCTCTGACGTCCTCCCGCCTGAGGCCCACCAGCTCATTCCTCATCTCCTCGCTGGTCTTCCTGTTACCACTGCTTCCCCCAACCCCAGGGCCAATTCACTCGAGCCAGATCAAAACCCTTCAAGGGTGGCCGGGCATGGTGGCTCACACCTGTAATCCCAGCACTCTGGGAGGCTGAGGCAGGTGGATCACCTGAGTTCAGGAGTTTGAGACCAGCCTGGCCAACATGGTGAAACCCATCTCTACTAAAAATACAAAAATTAGCCAGGTGTGGTGGCATGTGCCTGTAGTCCCAGCTACTCAGGAGGCTGAGGCAGGAGAATCATTTGAACGCAGGAGGCAGAAGTTGCAGTGAGCCAAGATTACCCCACGGCACCCCAGCCTGCCTGGGCAGCAGAGCAAGAGTCCATCTCAGAAAAACAAACAAACAAAACAAACAACAACAACAACAAAAGAAAACCCCAAAAACTCTTCAAGGGCATCCCATGGGCTTTCTGCTGAGGCCCACACCCTTTAGCCCACTCAATAAGAGCACATCGGGCTTGTTCACCATGGTATCCCCGGGGTATAGCACAGGGCTTCGTATATAGTAGACACCCAACAAATACTGGCTGAATGGAAAATGGATGAACACACAAATCTATGCATGTGCTGGCTATGCCGGTATGAATAATAACAATAATAAAAATAGTATAATCCCAGCACTTTGGAAGGCTAAGGTGGGAGGATTGCTTAAGCCCAGGACTTCAAGACCAGCCTAGGCAACAGGGCCAGACCCCATCTCTACAAAAACCACAAAAATTAGCTGGGCATGGTGGCATATGCCTATAGTCCCAGCAGTTCGGGAGGCTGAGGTGGGAGGATCACTTGAGCCCAGCAGGTTGAGGCTGCAATGAGCTGTGATTGCACTACTGCGCTCCAGCCTGGGTGACAGAGAGAGATCCAGTCTCAAAGAAAAAAAAAAAAAAAAAAGGACACATGCATACAGCACCCACTATGCACCAAGCCCTGTTCTAAGTTCTTCATTGCATGTTGTTCTTCAGAACAACCCTATGTGCTAAAGGACTGTAATTCCCCAATTTTACAGTAGAACAAACTACAACCTAAAGAAATGTTAAGCACTTGCCCAAAGCCACACAACCAGTGCACAGCAGAGCTAAGATTCAAACAGCCAACCAGAGACACTCCTGGCTGCCACACTTTGCTGGCCCCAGGCCCCAAATCCTCTCACCCCACCCTACTGAGTAGGCCCTGAGACACAAAGTTCAGATAGCTGTAAATAAGGACTGTTCCAGACTTCTCTGTTGGTGAAAAAAGGGCATCCAGTTCAGAGTGACTTCAGGTGCAGGGCTACTCCCTTGGAGCCTGCTTATTTCTGGGATATCAGATGAAAGAATATTTCTGAGCCTACATGACTAAAGACCAGGCTGTGGAAACAGGTCACAAGAAAGTCTAAGCCCTCAGGTGGGCATAGAGCTGTCAGCTCTGGGGCTACTCATCTCCTGTCTCACCAGGGGCCTCTTTGGGCTTCAGGCCTTAAAATTCACCCTGAGCTGGGTACAGTGGCTCACACTTGTAATCCTAGCACTTTGGAGGTGAGGTGGGCAGATCACTTGGGGCCAGGAGTTCAAGACCAACCTGGCCAACATGACGAAACCCTGTTGCTCCAAAAAATACAAAAATCAGCCAGGCATGGTGGCGCACCTGTAATCCCAGCTACTCAGGGGGCCAAGGCAGGAGAATCGCTTGAACCTGGGAGGTGGAGGTTGCAGAGAGGCAGAGGTTGTTGTGAGCAGAGATCATCCCACTGCACTCCAGCCTGGGCAACAGAGGAGACTCTGTCTCCAAAATAAATAAATAAATAAATAAATAAAATAATAATAATAATAAAATTCACCCTGACCTTAAAACTCACCCTGGGGCAGAAGTTTTCAAGCCAGCTGGCAGCTTTATGGGGCAGCACCTCGGGGCCTGCCTGTGGGGTGGGGCGGGAGGCCCCCCCATCTCTGCTTCCACCAGAGCAGCTCTGCTCTTCCCCAGGGTTCTGAGGGAGCTTGCAATTGGAAAAAAAGTTCTGCTATCAAAATAACTTTTGAAAGTCAGTGCCCTAAGGGATAAACGTCCTTGTCAAGCAAAGTGGCCCTCTCGTGTCTTTCCTGGTGATGTTCAGGGGGTTGGATGCTGTAAATTCTGGCATGAGAGAGAGGAGGCTGAGAATCTCTGATGAGCTCAGTAAAATCTAACGTCAAGGCCGCCCTGGCCATCTCTGGCCACAGTCACTTGCTCTGCACACCAGTTCTGGGCGTGTCCTAACCAGGGGCCTACTTATCTCCCAGGGCACAGTCCTGCCTCTGGGCAATTGTGCCCATAGTTTCTCCCACCTGGAATAAAAAGAGGAACTACATTTCAGTCCCCCAGTATCTGCCAAGCAATGTGTGAGGTACTTGTCCCCATGTCCCATAACCCTCACTATAGACCTGCAAGGTATTATTATCCCCATCTTAGGGAGGGGAAAACTGAGGTTCAGAGAAGAGAAATGACACTTAAGAATTCAAATCCAGGATTGTCTGATGCCCAAAGATCCTTTCCACTGCACCCTTGCCTGCCACCTCCCATGGCCCTGCCTTCCATCCCTCCTCAGCTGCAACCAAATCCTGCCCATGCTCAGGCCCTGCTGGTTTCTCCAGTGCACCCCACTCCCTCGTATCACCCCATCTTTGTAGATGCTATTTCCTCTGCTCCAAATACGCTCCCCTTCTTCCACACCCCCTTCACTTTGCTGAATCCTTCATGCCCTTTGGGAATCACTTTGGGTATCGTCTCTTCTGGGAAGCCCCCCAGGATGCCTGACTGGGTCAGGAACCTTCTCTGGGCCCCTCCTCTGAGCTCCCCCATCAAAGCCCAGATGGCTCTGTGCTGTGGTCATTTGCTGTCTTGCACCCCAAAGAGACTCTAAGCTCCTGGGGGCGGGGTCCAGATCCACTGTGCTAATAGTGGGATCCCATGTCCAGCAAGGAGCAAGGCACATAGTAGGTGCTCAATAAACACCCACTGAACGGGTGAATGTGTGAGTTCTACACGCAACCCTCCAGGTCCATAACGTGCCAGGCCCTCCCCGGCAGGTGCTGGGCATAGCACACAGGTAAGGTGCACTTCCTGCTCTCAGCCCTGCCTCCTGCAGGAAGCCTTTGACCACCTCAGACCTTTTCCTGCTTGCCACTCCATGTCTCTTTCATTCACTTAACAAATCTTTGCACACCGACTAATCCAAGGTGGCACAACAGGGGCATCCGGCAAAGCAGGACACAGGTGGTGATGCATGTACCACCTCTCCTCCTCTGTCCCATCCCATGGCACCCGCCAGGCACAGGCATACAGCGCAACATCAGTGAGGTGGTCTGAGGAGCCCTATTCATGGCTCCTTCTACTTCTGTCACCGGCCAGTCTGCTTCTAAGGTTCGACTGGCTGCCCAGCTGCCCGCCCTCCCTCACTCACCGGGTCCATGCCTCTTCCCCAGCCCCAGCCCAGCCATACCCGGTTGATGAGCTCGCCAACCATGCCTGTCCAGGAGCCGTTGGGCTCGGGTGCCCCGTACAGCCCATCCTCCACCAACCGCAGGCGGTAGCGGAAGCGCAGCAGCTCGGCCAGCTCCCGCAGCATGTCCACGCAGAAGCCCTCGAAGCGTTCATTCCCTGACAGGGCCTGGAAATTGGGCCGGCGCATGACGTACGGGTTCTCCTGGGTGGGCAGAAGAGAGCAGGGGTCAGAGACTGGGTGTCTAGGAGCTGGGCTGGGGATCCTGGAGCCCGGACCAGGCAGGTAGAGCAGGAATCTGCTTGCTGAGCAGGGATGATTTATTCATAGTACACATTTCTCACTTACAAATGCTCAGAGTGGGGAATAGACCTGAAAGCCAGGGAAAAACACATGGGCACTGCCAGTCCCTAGCAGATTGCAGGGAGCCATTTTAATCTCCAGCAGCCAACCTGACGCTCATTGGTCCCAAGCTCAAATGCGTACGAGGGAGGAGGTAACTTTAGAGTGAGTCAGACTAGATAGAGCTTGTGCCAAAGTGGATCAGGGGCTTTCAGATTTCTTATTACAACTCACAGTGAAAGATACATTTTACCTTGCAACCCAAGTCACCCACACATGAACACACATAACTAGACTTAATTCCACAGAACAGTCCTTGCCCTAGTAACTATGGGCAATACACTGATATTTTCTGTTCTGCTATACTTCATCTTTCCGCATGTCCGGTAATGACTCACCAAACCAACTTCATGAGCCACCAATGGGTCCAAGAGGGTATCCTTCACCAGGGTTTAGCTCCAGCCCAGTGCCCCATGAGGGAGGCAGGCTGAAGATGACAGATGGTGCAATTTTTTTTTTTTTTTTGAGATGGAGTCTCGCTCTGTCGCCCAAACTGGAGTGCAGTGGCCGGATCTCAGCTCACTGCAAGCTCTGCCTTTCGGGTTTACGCCATTCTCCTGCCTCAGCCTCCCGAGTAGCTGGGACTACAGGCGCCCGCTACCTCGGCCCAGCTAGTTTTTTTTTTTTTTTTGTAAATTTTTTTTAGTAGAGACGGGGGTATTCACCCGGGTAGCCAGGATGGTCTTGATCTCCCCTGACCTTGTGATCCTCCCCCGTCTGGCCTCCCAAAGTGCTGGGATTACAGGCTTGAGCCACCCCGTGCCCGCCCCAATTTTTTTTTTTTTTTTTTTTTTTTTTGAAGGCACTCTGTCACCCAGGCAGGAGTGCAGTGGCACAATCTCAGTTCACTGCAACCTCCACCTGCTGGGTTTAAGTGGCTCTTCTGCCTCACCCTCCCAAGTAGCTTGGATTACAAGTACCTGCCACCACGCCCGGCTAATTTTTTTTTTTTTTTCATATTTTTAGTAGAGACGGGGTTTCACCATGTTGGTCAGGCTGGTCTTGAACTCCTGACCTCAAGTGATCCACTCGCCTCGTCCTCCCAAAGTGCTGGGATTACAGGTGTGAGCCACCGCACCTGACCCAGCTGGTGCAATTTTAAGAGAATTTGGAAACCTAAGATTGTTTTGTAAAATCTCCTGATTATAAATGTTAGCAGCTCTCATGCCTGAAATCCCAGTGCTTTGGGAGACTGAGGTAGGAGGATTGCTTCAGCACAAGTTTGAGGCTGCAGTGAGCTATGACTGTACCACTGCACTCTAGCCTGGACAACTGAGCAAGGCTCTGTCTCTAAAATAAAATAAAATAAAATAAAATAAAATAAAATAAAATAAATGTTAGCAACTGATATGGTTAGGCTTTGTATCCCCACCCAAATCTCACCTTGAATTATAATCCCCATAATCCCTACGTGTCAAGGAAGAGACCAGCTGGAGGTAACTGAACCATGAGGGCGGTTTCCCCCATGCTCTTCTCATGATAGTAAGTGAGTTCTCACGAGATCTGATGGTTTTATAAGGGGTTCTTCCCCCTTCACTTAGCACATCTCTCTCCTGCTGCCTTGTGAAGAAGGTGCCTTGCTTCCCCTTCGCCTTCCACCATGATTGTAAATTTCGCGAGGCCTTCCCAGCCATGCTGAACCTGTGAGTCAACTAAACCTCTTCCCTTCATAAATTACCTAGTCTCTGGCAGTTCTTTACAGCAGTATGAAAACGAACTGCCGGGCGCGGTGGCTCATGCCTGTAATCCCAGCACTTTGGGAGGCCGAGGCGGGCGGATCACAAGGTCAGGAGATTGAGACCACGGTGAAACCCCATGTCTACTAAAATACAAAAAATTAGCCGGGCGCGGCGGCGGGCGCCTGTAGTCCCAGCTACTCAGGAGGCTGAGGCAGGAGAATGGCGTGAACCCGGAAGGCGGAGCTTGCAGTGAGCCGAGATCGCGCCACTGCACTCCAGCCTGGGCGACAGAGCGAGACTCCGTCTCAAAAAAAAAAAAAGAAAAAAAAAAAAAAGAAAAGAAAACGAACTAATACAGCAACCAATTCAAATTCTAATACCAATTATTATTAAATGTTCTGCAGGCCAAAACAAACACAGTTTCTAGTTTGCACTCTCTGACTTACAGTCAGTTTGCCACGTTGATGCTTATTTCTGAGGGGTTTGAGCAAACTTTACTGACCCCATTGTGCCAGAGAAACACAAAAGCAGAAAGGATGGTCTAAGTGCTAGGAAGACAAGGCATGTAAAGATGGTAACAAGTGGGAAACTTATCTGGACACTTATTGTCTAAATGGCTGTTTGTACAATGTCACTTTGGACTAATGAACAAAAGGACTTAGGACTTAGGGAAGACCCAGGAAAGAGCTTCGGTTAAAATATCCACAATGAGCCAGGTGTAGTACCTCAAGTCTGTAATTCTAACACTTTGGGAGGCCAAGGCAGGTGGATGGCTTGAGCCCAGGAGTTCAAGACCAGCCTAGGCAATGTGGCAAAACCCCGTCTCTATAAAAAATACAAAAAGCTGGGCGTGCCGGTGTGCACCTGTAGTCTCAGCTACTCGGGAGGCTAAGGTAGAGTCCCAGAGGCTCAGGTTGCGGTGAGCCAAGATTGTGCCACTGCCGGCCAGCCTGGGTAATGGAGTGAGACTCTCTAAAAAAAATAAATAAAATAAAATATCCACAATGGTTATTGTGTATTGAGAACCTGTGCTGTGCATTCTCTCAATGACATCATTTTAATTCCTCATGGCGACCTTACATTGAAATGGGCATGAGTAGATTCCTTTCACACGTGGACACAGAGGCTCAAAGTGGTCAAGTGACCTCTGTCACCTCTCATTCATTCAACACACAATTACTGAGCTCCATGGTAGGTGTGGCCACAATATTGTGCTGCTTCTTCCATCAGCAGATGGGGTCCATTTCTCCCTGGGTCCAGACTCCTTGGTCTGAGCTGGCCTTATGACTTGTTTTGGCCAATTGGATGTGGCAGAAGTGATGCTGTGTGAATTCCAGAGCCTCAGCCTTCAGAGCAGCCCCCATTTAAGGAAGCCCAGGCTGGCCTGCTGGAGGGTGAGTGAACCAAGGCGTGCCAGCCAACAGCCAGCATCCACAGCCATTCTTCACTTACCAGTCCAGTCTGGACAGCAGCTGAATGCTGCCACAGTGTGCCCAAGCGAGACCAGCCAAAGAACCACTGAGTTGACCCATGGAATCATGCAAAATAATCAACTGCTATTCTTTCAGTTTCTGGGTTCTGGGTGGTTTGTCATACAGTGATAGAATCTCCTACTATGTGGCCAGGTCATAGGCTCTGGACTTCAGGACCCCACAGAGCCCTACAGCTACAAGATGATGGGATGGAGGGCAGTCAGTGATTCTCTATCAAGCTGCCTTTCCAGAAACAAAACTGTGGAACTGGGAACAAGAATGTGAGATAATACTAACAATAGCGGCAGCAGCCAGCATTTCTTGTGGGCTTGCTGTGTGACAGCAATTCTGTCAGCGTGGGAGGGCAGTATTATTACCTCTCTTTTAGAGATGAGGATGCTGAGGTCCAGAGAAGTGAAGTAGTAAGTGTCTGAGAAGGACAAGTTGGTCTGATTCCAAAGCTCCCCTCTTAAACCCTGTGCTAGACTGAGCTCGAGTGGACAGAATCAGACAGTGGATATGGGAGAAGCCAGACAGAGGTGAGGGACCCAGGCTGGGTATCAAAGCTGGAGAATCAGAAATCGAGAATCCTAGAGACAAGGGCCTGGCTCCCATACAGCCCCCTTGACATACAGAGGATAGAACCAAGGCTCAGAGAGGTAAAGAATCTAGCCCAAGGCCACCCAGCTGAAGCAGGGCAGTGGGAAGGGAGACGGGGCAGAGCTGGGCTTCACAACCCAGTCACTGTGCACTCTGAACCCTGTTCCTTCACTATGCCAAGTTGATCTCTAAATTCAAGACTGAAGAACTTGGGTTCAGGGTCTCAGGACTGGGGTCTGAGCTTAGAGAGACAAAAAGAGACTGGGGTCTGTGAATAGAATTCAAAATTAGATAACCATAATCTAGGACTCAACTTAGAGCCACAGACTATTAGAACAGAAGGGTCCTCAAGGAGCCTCAAATCCAGGGTCTTCAGACTTCAAAAAGAATTGTATGCAGAAGCCCAACACTGCAGCCAGACAATGAGATACTGCTAAGTCCAGTTCTAAGAATTTACCCTACAAATGGCTGTGCATCAAAAACGCAGGTCCAAGAAAGTCAGCGTAGCATTGCTTGTAGTGAGAACAAAGACTGAAACAACCTAATCTGGGCCAAGTCAAAAAGATTATCGATGTCATAAAAGAATCCCAGGCAACCACTAAAATAGCAAGGTCTACAAGATATATTAGGAGGAAAAAAACAAGCTACAGAACAACGTGTACAATATGCTACTCTTTGTTAAAGAAAGAGCAAGTATGTGCTTGTATACGCATAGACATTTCTGGAAGGATGGTGGCCTCTGAAAAAAGAAAATGAAAGACCCAGGGAAGGAAGGAAACTGATTTTTCACTCCTCACCTGCCTTGTACTCTTTGAATTCTATTTTATATAGGTTTCTATTAACTTCTGTCCCTTCCCCAATTTTATTTATTTATTTTTGAGACAAGGTCTCGCTCTGTCACCCAGGCTGGAGTGTAGTGGTGCGATCTCGGCTCACTAGAACTTCCGCCTCCTGGGCTCAAGTGATTCTCCCACCTCAGCCTCCAGAGTAACTGGGACCACAGGCACGTGCCACTAAGCCCGGCTAATTTTTGTATTTTTTGTAGACACAGGGTTTCATCATGTTGCCCAGGCTGGTCTCGAAATCCTGAGCTCAAGTGATCTGCCCACCCCAACCTCCCAAAGTGCTGAGATTACAGGCGTGAGCCACCATGCTCAGCCCTCACGCTCAGTGTAACAATTTTTTTAAATTGAAGTACGAGATTTAAGTGTGTATGAAAATGCCTGGTTGCTGGGCTTGGTGGTTCATGCCTATAGTCCCAGCATTTTGAGAGGCCAAGGAGGGAGGGTCACTTGAGCCCAGGAGTTCAAGACCAGCCTGGGCAACATAGGAAGACCCCGTCTCAATAAAAATAACTTACAAAAAATAAAAAGAAATGCAAAGAGTCAAGAAGAACCAAAGTAATCCTAAAGAAGAAAAGCAAAACTGGGGGTTTACCCTGTCAAATATTAACACTTAATTTAAAGCTATGGTATTTAAGACATTGCAGTACTAGAACAAAGATAGACAAATAGACAGTAGAATGGAGTGTTTGGAAACCCACATATAAATGGATATTGATTTGTGACAAAGGTAAAACTGTCCTGAAGGGGGAAGAATGATTGTTATAATAAATGGTGCTGCTGAATTAAATACCCGTATGGAAAAAAAATGTATTCTGGCCTAGGCACGGTGGCTCATGCCTGTAATCCCAGCACTTTGGGAGGCTGAGGCAGGTGGATCACTTGAGGTCAGGAGTTCAAGACCAGCCTGGCCAATATGGTGAAACCCCTATCTCTATTAAAAATACAAAAATCAGTCAGGCATGATGGTGGGTGCCTATAATCCCAGCTACTCAGGAGGCTGAGACAGGAGAATCACTTGAACCCAGGAGACGGAGGTTGCAGTGAACCAAGATCGCACGCTACTACACTCCAGCCTGGGCAACAGAGTGAGACTCTGTCTCAAAAAAATAAGTAAATAAAAGAAAACAAAAAAGAAAGAAAGAAAAAAGAACAAAATGTATTTTGACTCCCCTACCCTACATAAAAATCAATTTCAGGAGGATGGCAGACCCAAATGTAAAAGGCAAAATTATTAAGTTTTTAGAACACAAATAGTAGAATATCTTCATGATATAGGGGTATCCACGGAATTCTTAAATTCTAAAAGCATTAACCATAAAGGAAAAAAGCTGATGAAGTGAACTTTAGTAAAATTAAAAATCAAATCCTTTTATCCAAAATATACTACTGAGAATGAAAAGGTAAGCCACAAAGGGGGAGAGGACATTTGCAATACATACATCAGACAAATGACTTGTACCCAAGAATGTATAAATAACTCACAAATCAATAAAAGGTCATATATCCCAATTTTTTTAAAATAGAAAAGACATGAATAGGAACCTCGCAAATGAGGGTTTCCAAATAGCCAATAAAGGGCCAGGTGTGGTGGCTCATGCCTGTAATTCCAGCACTTTAGGAGGCCAAGGTGGGTGGATCCCTTGAACCCAGGAGTCCAAGACCAGGCTTGGCAACATGGTAAAACCCTGTCAATTAAAAAAAATGTTGTTTTTAATTAGCTGGGTGTGGTGGTGCACGACTGTGGTCCCAGCTACTCAGGAGGCTGAGATGGGAGAAGCGCTTGAGCCTGGAGGTTGAAGCTGCAGTGAGCTACGATTGGGCCACTGCACTCCAGCCTGGGTAACAGAGCAAGACCCTCTCTCAAAAAACAAAAACAAAGAAAAATCAAATAGCCAATAAACACAAAAAGGTGTTCTACCTCCCTGATCATCAGGGAAACGCAAATGAAAACCACCATATATGGTTGGTACCTGTATACACTCACCACTGACAAAACGAGGAGCAAGTGGAATTCTCATTCATTCGCTGCTGCTGGGAATGAAAGTGAAAGTGGTTCAACCACTTTGGAAAACACTTTTATAATAACTGCTAAAGCTGAGACAAACACCCTGCAACTCAGCAACTAGAACACACCCAACAGAAACACCAATACATGTTCACCAAAAGACATGGAAGAGAACCTTCCTAGCAGTACTATACCTAACAGCAAAAAGCCAGAAACAAACATCCATCTAGAGTTGATGAATCAGGAAACTGCAGTACATTCGACATACAACAATGAGACTACACCACTTGCAATGCCACAGATGAATCTCATAATGTTGCCAGAAGAAGCCAGTCTCAAGAGAGAACACAGTACGATGCCATTTATATGAGGTTCAAGGGTGGGCAAAGCTGATCTGTGGTGACAGAAGCTGAGATGGGGGTTAGCCTTGGAGGGTTAATGATTGGAAGGGCATGGGGAGGCTTTGGGTTGGGGACAGCTGGTTGATTACACAAGTGTGTTCAGTTTTTGAAACTTCAGTGAGAAGTAACACAATTTGTGCACATTTCTGTATGTGTGTTACACTTCAATGAAAATCTCTGGAAAGTAAAAACAAAAAATTAAAGTAGGGTAGGTTCCAGAACATTCCTTACAAGCTGATTGCTTGGACGCTTTCATGAACCTGGGATCCAAATCCTTGTCCAGGATTTCCTGGAGTGTAGTTTAAACAACAATGATCTAGTCCAACCTCCTCACTCTGCTATGAATATTTTATTTATGTATTTATTAATTATTATTATTTTTAGACAGGGTCTCACTCTGTCACCCTGGCAGTGGTATGATCTGGGCTCACTGCAGCCTCAACCTCCCAGGTTCAAGCAATCCTCCTGCCTCAGCCTCCCAAGTAGCTGGGACTAAAGGCACACACCACCACGCCCAGCTAATTTTTGTATTTTTAGTAGAGATGGGGTTTCGCCATGTTGCCCAGGCTAGTATCGAACTCATGGGCCCAAGTGATACCCCTGCCTTGGTCTCCCATAGTGCTGGGGTTACAGGTGTGAACCACCATGCCCAGACTGCTAGGAATACTTTAATCCCCTCACTTTAAAGGAGGAAACCGAGGCTAGAGAGAAGAGACCTCCTAGGGTCACACAGTGTGTGGATGGCAGTGCCAGGCCCAGGACACAGCCCTGAGGGCTCAGAAAGAAGTAGAAATAATAGAGGCAACATGGCCGGGCGCAGTGGCTCATGCCTGTAATCCCAGAATTTTGGGAGGCCTAGGCAGGCAGATCACAAGGTCAGGAGATCGAGACCATCCTGGCTAACACGGTGAAACCCCGTCTGTACTAAAAATACAAAAAAATTAGCTGGGCATGGTGGCAGGCGCCTGTAGTCCCAGCTACTTGGGAGGCTGAGGCAGGAGGATGGCGTTAACCGGGAGGCAGAGCTTGCAGTGAGCCAAGATCGTGCCACTGCACTCCAACCTCGGTGACAGAGTGAGACTCCATCTCAAAAAAATAAAAATAAAAAATAATAGAGGCAACGTGGTGCAAAAGACAGGCATGTGGGCTCTGCTGCCTTCTAGCTGGGCAACCTCGGGCATGTCATTTAACCCTCCCATGCCTGAGGCCAGGCGCGGTGGCTCACACCTCTAATCCCCCAGCTCTCAGGGAGGCAGAGGCGGGAGGATAGCTTGAGCCCAGGAGTTCGAGACCTGCCTGGGTAATATAGCGAGACCCCGTTCTCCACAAAAAAAAAAAAAAAAAAAAAAAAGACAAAAAAATAAATAAATAAATAAGCGCAACCCTCCCATGCCTGAGTTTCTTTATCTGAAAATCAGTGCTTCTGTGAAGATTGAGTCACATGAGCACAGGGCTTGGCACAATGCTCAAAGCCATGAATCACAAGCCCGGGAGAGGGAGGGAGGGAGGGAGGTTCTCTCACGCGTACCTTAGGCACTGCAAGGGCCTTCTTAGTTCATGTGATCCTCCCACTGCCCCTCAAGGTGAGATGCAGACCCGTTTTACAGATAAAACAAAGGAGACTGGAGAGTTAAGGGACTTGAACTGATAAGAGCAGAGGAATGGGACTGAGGTCCCTCTGTCCGCAGCAGAGAAACTACTCTTAACTGCCACACTAGTCACCAAAGGGCAGGGTGAGGTGTCTCAGCTCAATGAAGGGAATCCTCAGGACCACCTGGGGGCCCTGAGAAATTCTCCAAGACTGGGGCAAGACCAGGGGCTGGGGAGGGCAGGCCCCTGCACTGTCTCAACTCCATGGGACTTCTGCACTCCAGCTTTCCGGTGGGGCCTCTCTCCATCTCGGTGCCAGCTCATCCTGTCTCAGCACGAGATCCCTGAGCCTGCCCCAGGGGCAGCGCTAGCCTGCACTCCATCACCAGAGCCCCTCGCTCCCACACCTGGATCACCTCTAATCCCTAGCAGCATCCCTCATGGGCCAACAAGGAGCTTTCCTAACTCCAGATCTGGCCCCGCCCCTTCCTGCTCAACACTCTCTCTCCAAGGTAAAGCACAGACAACTAGGTCCTTCAGAGCCCCTTCCCCACCTGCTGCCCCACAGCCCCTAGGTTGCCTCTGTCCCATCACTCACCACAACCCTCTGTACTTGCTAGGTGTCTGTCACAGCTCTAGGCCCTGGGAATAGAGCAGTGAATGAAACAAGTTCTAACTCACATCTTGCCCTAGGCACATAGTTTGAGTCACATCTGAATCTCCAAGTGCCTGACACAGGTCTTGCCAAGAAACCCATGTCAGGAAATACCAGCGAATGAACGGGGCTTGTCTGACTGTGTACACAGAGGCTGTTGCCTCCCTGTTCAAACTGACAAACACCTCCTAAAACCCTGGCTCCTGCCCCTCCTGCTGCTCCTGCTGCCTGGGATATTTTCCGCACATCCAACTCCTGTGCAACCCCATCTAAGGTCACCTCTGCCACGAAGCCTTCTTCCAGCCTCCTAAAGCTGACTCAATCCCTCCTTTCTTTGGGAGGCCCTCATTGTGGGAATGACTGTGCCACCCGAGAGCACCTGACTCATTTCTGTGCTTCTAGAATGTAAGGGCCAGCACCATACAGCTTTGGTAAATATTTACGGATCAAATGAATAAGTGAATCAACCCATCAAGAGATGGGTGAACATCAGGAAGGGAAGAAAAATACAAGCTCCCAGGCCTTGAGGAGAAGCGGGGAGGAGAGTGAAGAAGACACTCGAAGCTCCCAGGGTCATGACTCAGCTCTCCTGACCTCCCCTCCCTGACCTCTGCACCCTGTTCCCCACCAAGGCCCCCAACTTTTCTGCCTCCAGGAGGCTTCAGGAATTGACCGCATACCGCAGCACAGAGGGTCTGACTGCTCCTAGCCAAGCCTCCAGGGTCCCCTGGGGAGGCTGTTAGGAGGTGTCTGGTTTCCCATCTGCAGGCCATCTGTCCCTCCACAACAGGATCACTGGCCTTGCTCCAGAGGGACTCGAGGTCCATTTTATATCAGGAGTTCCCTAGGGACCAAGGGAACTGCTCTGCGACTCACTGCTTTAGGGGGCCCTCTAACAACCAGCAAAACCCTCCTGTAACCCTCTCTGAATGTCAGCATCCACAGCTAATAGCTGACACAGCTCAGAGTTACTAAGCAGCTCCCTCAGTAACAACAAATGCTGACAGGCTGCAGACTTGGCCGCTCTGAAGAGCGTGGCTGCCTGGCGTATCCAGCCTCCAGGCCAGCTGCTTGGGGAAGCCTCCTGTTGGCCAGGCCTGTGTATCACCCCCTCCCTGACCTCCTAAGGCCAGGGAGGAAGCCCACTGTGCCTGGTACAGCAGAGAGGGCACTAGCTCCGAGCTAGACACTCAGCTCTGCCGGGAACTCACTGTGTGACCTGCTTCCTTATCTTCAAAAGGGGGAAATAAGACGAAGCTCACAAGGGTAGCCATGAGGTCTAAAGAATGACGCTTGGAAAGGGCCTAGCACAGTGCCTGGCACAGAAGGGTGCTCAATAAATACTTCTGCCTCTGATTTGGTGAAATGCAGGAGTGGCACTCTCAGGGCTACAGGACAATGCCCGTGGCTGGTGCTTGGGTACTGAGAGGTCTGGAGCTTCAGAACACAGTGGTCAAGACTCGGGCTCTGAAGGATTAGACATAGCTTTCAGTCCTGATTGTACTGGGTACTTGCTGTGTGACTCTGGGCAAGTTGCCTCCCCTCTCTAAGCCTCAGTTTCCACAACTTCAAGATGGACACTGAGTTGGCATTGTTGATACATGTTGTTGGCAAGGGTGGCAAAACAACTGTTCTGGCAATCATGATTCACCAGGATTGACCAGGGCCAGATACTGTGCAAAGAGCTCAGTTAAAGCTGGCCCTGAGGGCAGTCTGCTCCCTCCCTGCTCGGGCAGCGTTTTGGATGGTAGTGCCTTATTCACAACCTGGAGTTGCTGGGTGCAGGAATCCCGGCGTTCACTGGCCTGTGCGCTGTGCCAGCCAATGCATCCCTCCATCTCACGGTGGGAGCTAGGACTGGGCTCAGGGCAGCATCAGGGAAGGCCCAGCGTTCAGGCCCCTTCACTTACCACTCCCAGGCCCCCGTCTAGGGCCACTCACCAGGATGGTTGTGACCACCAGCGTCTTGTTGGCCAATGTCTGTGACAGGTTGATGTCCAGGGTGGTGGCATTCATGGCCAGGGTGCGGTTAGAGTACCACACCCCAATCTAGGGGGCAGAGAGGGTGCTGTCAGCTCAGGCCCTGCCCAAGGTCATGGCAGCCTCTGGGCCTGCCCCCACCCTCACCCCAGCACAGCTCTGGCGTCGCCTGGGTCTGCTCACCTCACGGTGGCCCTGCCGGGACTTTTCTAGGATGCGCAGGGTGTAGTTGGTTCTCTGCCCTTTGCTGTTGAACTCGACCCGCCCGGTCAGCCCATCATACTCTACCTGGCAGGGTGGGGAGGCGGGGCAGAGGGAGGATGCAGGGGCCCAGAGATGGGCAGGGAAGGCCCAGCGTGATGAGACATCCATAGAGAAAGGCACAGATAGACCAGGGTGGAGGGGACAAGAGAGAGAAGAAAGAGGAAGATCACAGTCAAAACAGCAAGATAACATGCAAGGAAGCGAGGGGAGATGGGACAAAAGGCATGAAGCAGGCAAGACTCGGAAAGAGAGAGAGAGAGCAACCCAAACAGGCAGCAGCAGCCAGGAGTGGGCAGGGGAGGCAGTGGGTATGGTGGGAGAAGCGGGGAGGGCAGAGGGCCACAGGGTGGACACAGTGAGTGCTCCCACCTGAGGTGGCCGTGCCCTGCCTCCTCCACCCACCCCTGCTCAGGCTCACCATGCGCAGGTAGTTCATGAGGCTGGTCCCATGGGGCCAAATGTTGGCCGACGTACAGGCCAGCGGCTTCACACCGATCTCCTGGCTGCGGTTCAGCTCTCGGACAGCGCTCACCACCACGTGCACGGCATCAAACATCAGCGCAGCTGACAGCTGTGGTGGGACAGAGGCGGGGGTGGGATGGATAAGAGGCTGCTTAGCCAGGGTAACTCAAATAACTTCCCTCTCCCCAGGAATGGGAAACTGGGTGGGTCAGGAGTGAGGAAGTGGCTCCGGTGTCTTTTTTGGGAAGTGGAATTGACAGTGGGAAAGGTGTGAGTGCTTCCCATGTCTTGGTGGGAGTAGGTCTCCCAGACTGTGTGTGGCCATGTGTCTCTCAGAGGGTGCCTGGATCCATGTGTCTCTCAGAGGGTGCCTGGATAGCCAGCTGTGTCACCTGCATGGGCAGGTATGTCTGGCAATCTGGGTGATGCAGGCCAGGGAAGATGGCCACAGTCCCCGTCTGAGCGTGTCTGGGGGACGTTTACATGAGTGGGGCTGGATGACCATGCCCATTCATCTATACGCAGGGTAGGTGTGGTGTCAGAAAGGTAGGAGCGTTTAATGGTTGGTCCCAGGCCTGGGAGGCAGCTGGCTCAGAGCTAGAGGCCGCTAGAGGTGCCTGGCTTTCGCCTACTCTCTTCCTCATTCTTTTTCTCTTTTTTTTTTTTTTTTTTTTTTTCTTTTGGGTGGAGACGCGGAGTCCTTGCTCTGTCGCCCAGCGCTGGACTGCAGTGCGACCGGATCTCAGCTCACTGCAAGCTCCGCCCTCGCCGGGTTTTTTACGCATTCTGCTGCCTCAGCCTCCCGATCGTAGCTGGGACTACAGGCGCGCCGCACACCGCGGGGCCTCGGCCACATCGGCTACGTTTTGTGGTACTTGTTTTGTAGATGACAGGGTTCACCATGTTACCCCAGCGGATGGTCCGTCTGATCCTCCTGACCCTTCGTGATCCGCCCCGTCTCGGCCCTCCCCAAAGTGCGCTGGGATTACAGGCTTGAAGGACCACGCAGCCCCGGGCACACTATTTCTCATGTCTGTGACAGGCTAAGCTCTCATTCTCCCTGAACGTAGTTTCTTCTTCTCGTACAAATGAGCGCTCGGGGATAGCTAATCTCCTACCCTTCATGTGCTCGTTGTGGGATCTGGTGACATAACCCCTGAAAGCACTGAGAACAGCACTGGCACAGTGAGCATCCCATAACGCTCTGGCCACCAAGCTGTGAACCCACGGTGTCTGTGTGTGCTTGTTAGGTGTGGCCTAGCTGTGTTTAGTGTGAAGGTCTCGAGTATCTGTGTTATGTGTAGATGTGCACAGGCGGGTACACAAATGTGCTCTGGTGTGTGATGTCCCTGTGTGGACCCAACTGACTAGACAGCTTGGTCTCCATGTGCACTCTGCGCGTAGAAGTGTCTTGATGTCTTGGTATCTGAGTAAGATGTCAGTGAACAAATACCTATAAATATGCATCTTCTGTATGCTGGTATTTATTCAACATCTATTATCAGACAACGGTTATGAGTTATGCTGTTTTAAGTACTGGGGATACAATGGTGAACAAAACAAACAGAACCCCCTGCCCTCATGGAACTTACAGTCCTCAAATCCATTTTTCTATGTAAAACTAATATAGAGTAAGCCACATCGTGATGAAATAAGCAAATATAAGTGCTATGGAAAAAGACAAGGCAGGGAGGGGTGAAAAGTAGATACTTTACCTTTTCATTTTTTCTTTTGAGACAGAGTCTTGCTCTGTCGCCCAGGCTGGAGTGCAGTGGCACAATCTTGGCTCACTGCAACCTCTTCTACCTCCCAGGTTCAAGCAACTGTTGTGTCTCAGCCACCCAAGTAGCTGGGATTACAGGCACGTGCCACCACACCCAGCTAATGTTTGTGTTTTCAGTAGAGACAGGATTTCGCCATGTTGGCCAGGCTGATCTTGAACTCCTGACCTGAAGTGAGCCTCCTGCCTCAGCTTCCCAAAGTGCTGGGATTACAAGTGTAAGTCACCATGCCTGGCCAGTTTACCCTTTTTTTTTTTTTTTTTTTTTTTGGAGATAGAGTCTCACTCTCTCACCCAGGCTGGAGTGCAATGTCATGATCTCAGCACACTGCAACTTCCGCCTCCTGGGTTCAAGTGATTCTTCTGCCTCAGCCTCCCAAGTAGCTGGATTACAGGCACCCACCATCATGTCCGGCTAATTTTTGTACGTTTGTAGAGGTGGGGTTTCACCATGTTGGCCAGGCTGGTCTTGAACTCCTGACCTCAGGTGATCTGCCTGCCTTGGCCTCCCAAAGTGCTGGGATTACAGGCGTGAGGCACCACGCCGGGCCAAGTTTACCATTTTTTAAACAGGAGGAGGAAGGAAAAATCTTATACCTGAGGGGACACTGGAGCAACATCCTAGTGATGAGGAGCGAGACACTGTTTCTCTCAGAAAGTTCACAGGAAGCAGGGGGAAGAGGGTGTGGAGAGACCCTGAGGTGCACCTGTGCTTGGGGCATCAGAGACACCTCGAGGAGCTGGTGTGGCCAGAGTGGTGTGGGAGGTAGAGGGAGAGGAGGACATGGCCCCAGTGCATCACAAGGCCACACCACAAGGCCTCAGGGAGGGCGAGAGGGTTCTGAGTATGATCTGAGCGAGGTCTGAAAGGGGGTCCCAGAAGTATCTGTGCACAGAGTGTCTCTGGGTGTGACTGGGTATCTGTGTGCTCACCGCAGGGCCTGGGTAGGTGCTGGCTTCACAGTTCTCCCTCCAGGACATGTTGAGGCTGCGGACAAACTCTGGGTAGAAGGGGTGGGATGTGTTGAACATGGAGAAGCCCAGGATGTTGGAGGAGTCCTCCACAATACCGTCCAGATGCAGGATGGGGAAGTCCTGGGACCAGGAAGAGGTGGTGAGGCCTGGGGCCAAGACCTAAGTGGGACAGCTGTGGTGGGAGGGAAGTGGGGGCAGAGAGGGGCCAGAAGGCCTACGCACCATGGTGGTGAGGATGTACTTGTAAAACGCTGAGGTCATTCCCAGTTCTGAGGCCTGGAAAACACAGGGAGGCAAAGAGGCAGAGTGAGAGACAGAGACCCACAGGCAGAGATGGGGAGGACTCAAGAGAGGAAGAGAGATTTAGAGACAGACCTGGTGAGAAGACATCCCATGGGAAACACAGTAAAGTTAGAAACGCTCAGAGATAGACAGACAGGGAGGAGGAGACAAGTGGGGGCAGAGGGAGGCCTTAGTCCCTGGTGTCCTGCCATGCTGACTGCTGTCCCAGGTGGGATGGAGATTTTGCTAGAGGAGAGAATAGGGTCCCCAAATGCCCCCCCGTCTCTCATGAAGGCACTTACAAGATTTCCTTCTGGAGACAGGTAAGAAGAAGTCTCAGAAATAGGGCAGGAAGGGGAATTATTATTTTTATAAAGATAGGATCTTGCTCTGTCACTCAGGCTGGAGTACAGTGGTGGGATCATAGCTCACTGAAACTTTGACCTCTCAGGCTCAAGTGATCCTCCCACCTCAGCTCCTGAGTACCTGGAATCATAGGCATGCACCAGAATGCCCAGCTAATTAAAAAAAATTTTTTTTTTTTTTGTGGAGATGGGGTCTTGCTATGGTCCCAAGCTCCTGGCCTCAACCAATCCTCCTGCCTTGGCCTCCCATCATGCTGGGATTACAGATGTGAGCCACCAGGCCCAACGGAGAGGAGAGCATTAATTTTAAGCCCTACACTCTCCAAAAGCCAAGGTTGGGCTGCTAATGTGTAGGGCTCAGCCCAGGCATAAGGTCAGAAAATCGATTCCCTGCAATATTTAAGAGCGCTTTGCAATAATAGCAGCCAGTTTGAATGTCAAGATTTATTCTTGAGCCCCTTTTCTCATAGTCCTCAAGGAAAACAAAGCTGGAAAAATTCTTCCTGCCAGAAGCACCCAAGTCTGTCCCCCCAGGAGAATTATAAAATTAAAGGGCACCAGCTTGCATTTCCTGGGTGGCAGGAGTTGGGCTCTCATCACGTGGGTGTCAGGGAAGGGCAGGCTTGGAAAGGGAACAGACAACTGTTCACACGGCTGGCACAGGAGGGGACAGGATCCCAGCCCAGGCCTGCCTGGCTCCCAAACCTGAAACCTGTTCCTTAAGTCATCCTGTCTCAAGAACCCAGTGGATTCTGTTCACACTTCCTGTGGGCTACAGTCAGCAGTGATATATGGGTTTTTTGTTTTTGTTTTTGTTTTTGTTTTGAGACCAACTCTTGCTCTGTCACCCAGGCTAGAGTCCAGTGGTGCAATCTCAGCTCACTGCAACCTCCACCTCTCGTGTTCAAGCGATTCTCCTGCCTCAGCCTCCTGAGTAGCTAGAACTACAGGCACCTGCCACCATGTCCGGCTAATTTTTTTGTATTTTTAGTAGAGATAGGGTTTCACTGTGTTACCCAGGATGATCTCGATCTCCTGACCTCATGATCTGCCCGCCTCGGACTCCCAAAGTGCTGGGATTATAGGCATGAGCCACTGCACCTGGCTGACATATGGTTTTAATTTAAAAAAAAAAAAAAAGTAGAGAAAAATAAATAACACAAATTTGGTTACTGGCCGGGTGCGGTGGCTCACGCCTGTAATTCCAGCACTTTGGGAGGCCAAAGCAGGCAGATCATTTGGTTACTAGGAGTTCAAGACCATCCTGGCCAATATGGTGAAACCCCATCTCTACTAAAATACAAAAATTAGCCAGGTGTGGTGGCAGGTGCCTATAGTCCCAGCTACTTGGGAGGCTGATGCAGGAGAATCGCTTGAACCCAGGAGACGGAGGTTGCAGTGAGCTGAGATTTCACCACTGCACTCCAGCCTGGGTGACAAAGCAAGACTCCGTCTCAAAAAAAAAAAAAAGAGAAACAGAAAGAAAAAAAATACATGCAAAAACACCTTAACACACAGGTCAATAAAAAATGTTTAAAAATCCTTCAGTGCTACGATGTAGCCAGATCTGACTCTGGGCCAGGCACTGCCCTACATACTTTACTTGCCACTCACTCATTATCCTCACAACCCACTGAACAGGGACTATACACAGGCAGATGGGGTGACTGCCCAGGACCACACAACCAGGAAGCAGGCGGGCTGAGAGACAAACTTTACAATTATCCTCTTCATGGAAGAAGAAGGTCTTGAAGCCCCCTTTTGACTCCTGAGGCCCATGGGCATTGGGTGACTTGCTCAGTTGCCCCAAGTTTCTGGCCCTAGTCCTTTGGGAAATTAGAGGTAGGGGGCTCACCTTACGGAGGATGAGGTGGGAGATGGAGGCGTTGGCATCGATGATGATGGTGGACACCTTGTCATCACGGATCTCCTTGAGCAGTGGCGTGGGGTCCCGGCTGTCGTCCAGCATCCTCACTGACAACGTCTCCTTGGAGATGAGGAAGCCACGCACCAGTTCCTCCAATCGCAGCAGGCCTAAGGGAGGGGTAGGGCCTTGGGTTGGAGCCCTTCCAGGTACCCAGGCATGGCATAGACACTCACTCTTCCTCAACATGGGGCAGCTGGGCAGAGGACTGGAGGGTGTGCAAGGACATGGGGCAGCTGGGTCCCATGGGGTATGGGCTTGGGGACTCCAAGCCTGGGCCCTCCCCAATTAAAATCCCAACCTAGACCTCTTCCTAGAACTCCAGATTCCTGTCTCTGCCACCTTCCTCACCCCTCACTGGGGTGTCTGACAGGCATCTCATGCTTAATCTCCTTGCTCAACCACCACGGCTTTCCCGTGTTGGTGAACAGCATCTCCAGTGTGCCAGTCACTCAGGCCAAAACTCTGGCTTCCTCTCTTTCACACCCAATCCATCAAGGCCCTACCTTCCAAACACATCAGATTCCCTCACCCCATGCCACTGTCACCACCCTGCCCTGAGCCACCACCAATTCCTGCCTGCTGCAATCCCCAAGCCTGCTCCTGAGTCTGTTCCGTACACAGCAGCCAGAATGATGTGGGTCAGATGTGCTCCTCCTCTGCCCCAAACCCTCGAATGACTTCTCAGTTCAGTCAGAGTCCTTGAGACTGAAGTCCTCACAGCCTCCAAGGCCCCACACAATCTGCCCACCTCACCCCCTTGTTACTGTCCAGACTGCAGGAGTTCAAGACCAGCCTGGCCAACACAGTGAGACACCATCTCTTTAAAAAAAAAAGGTGCCTGTTGAGCATGTGCTCTGAGCCAGGCTCTGCTCTTGGTATTGGGGGTCAGCCGTGAGTGAAGTAGACCGGGTACAGGATGAGGAGATGAGTGGGGCAACAAACACCGCAAATAAGTGCATTACATGGTTAGAAATAATGAGTTCTATGTTAAAGCAGAAGTGAGTTATGAAGACTGGGAGTCTAGTGTGGGTGTGGGGTACAACTTTAAATGAAATGGTGGGCAGGGGCCTCACCGAGACATTAGAGTACAGACTGATCTCTAACAGCCTAATACCAAGAGCCGGGCCTGGCACAGAGCAGCTGCTCGATAAACACCTTTTTTTTTTTTTTTAAACCACCCAGCCCACAGCCTTTCCTCTCCCCACCACTCACTCTCTGGGCTTGAGCCACACTGCCTCCTTGTTGTTCTGCACACACCACAGTCTTGCTCCTGTCCTGCGGCCTTCACGTTGGCTGTCCCCTTGGCCTGGAACCCTCTTCTTTCACATCCTCACATGGCTCCCTCCTTCCCCTCCTCCAGGTCTCTACTCCAACGTCACCTTCTCAATGAGGCCCTCGCCCACCATTTCATTTAAAGTTGCACCCCACGCCCACACCCTTCTTCATAAGTCATTTCTACTTTTCCATAGAACTCACTATTTCTAACCATGTAATACACTTATTTGTGGTGTTTTTTGCCCAAGTTCTCTCATCAGAATGTACTTGGACTACTTCACCCACGGCTGACCCCTAATACCAAGAGCAGCGCCTGGCACAGAGCAGGTGCTCAATAAATTTTTTTTTTTTTTTTTTTTTTTTTTTTTTTTTTTTTTTTTTTTTTTTTTTGAGACGGAGTCTCGCTCTGTCGCCCAGGCTGGAGTGCAGTGGCCGGGATCTCAGCTCACTTGGCACAAGCTCCGCCTCCCCGAGGTTTACGCATTCTCTGCTCAGTCCCGAGTAGCTGGGATTACAGGCGCCCGCCACCTCGCCCGACTAGTTTTTTTTTGTATTTTTTTTTTAGTAGAGACGGGGTTTCACCGTGTTCGCCAGGATGGTCTCGATCTCCTGACCTCGTGATCCACCCGTCTCGGCCTCCCAAAGTGCTGGGATTACAGGCTTGAGCCACCGCGCCCGGCCTCAATAAATTTTTTTTAAGAGATGAGGTCTCACCATGTTGCCCAGGCTGGTCTTGAACTCCTGGCCTCAAGCCATCCTCCCACCTTGGCCTCCCAAAGTGCTGGGATTATAGGCGTGAGCCACCACACCTGGCCCAGTAAACACTTCTTGAAGGAGGAATTCCTTCTAGAAGCTATGGAGCACAGTCCCTCCCTGCCTCAAGCTCCATACCCACAAATCCACCAGTCTACCAGACATCTCACATGAATGTCTCAAAGACACACCATGCCCAACATGTGCCCCAATGAATAGTGTTCCTCCTCGGCAGAGGCCTCACACCATCCCTAGCCCCACCCTCTTCTTTCTGTCACTGCCTCTCACATCACCCTGGCCCCCTCATTCCAACTGCCACCACCTGGGCCCAGACCAGTGTTGCCTCTCCCCGCCTTTCGCTTGTCTCCTTGCCACCCCTCTTGTCACTCTCCAGCCTGTTCTCTACACTGCAGCCTAAGCGCTCTTCCTAGAACACGAAACTGACCCTGTCCCCTCGCCCTGCCCTGCATGGGGACCTCCCATGGCTCCCATCATCTCTTGCTTCGTTGTTCCCATATTTTAGCCACTGGGAGCATCTGTAAGCCTCTTGAAGGGCCGTGCTCCCTGGGCCCTCTACCTCTGCCCTTGCCACACTCTGCTTAGAACCTGTTCCCTCTTTCTTCCCACACCCTTCAGGTTCAGCTTGGATGTCTCTTTCTCATAGGCACAGGCTCTGAACCTCCCAGATGGATTAGGATCCCTCCTATGTGATACCAGAGGCTCCACATGCCTCTTGGCAGCACACGTACCACTCTGTATCATAACAGCTCAATGACCAATGACCTCCACTAGAACCGGAGTTCCAAGCACCCAGGGACCACGCCCAGGGCCTAGCAGAGGGCCTTGACATGACAGGTGCTTAGTCACCATCTGGGGAATAAATGGATCTCTTTGGGGAGAGAAGGGGTCTGTGGAACCAGAGCCCTCAGTTTCTGAAGATGGGAGAAGAGCCTGGTGTCTGGGTGCCCCAGGGTTCTAACTAGCGGGCAGTGAACCACTGTGTGGGACACCAGATCTCTTGGGAAGGGGTATCTGGGGAACAGAAAACAAAACATCCAGTTCTCCCTCACACTCAGCCTTGGCGCAGATAAGGCTGGCCGAGGGGTAGTTGAAGGACTTGAGGATTCGGGAGACTGCCAAGCTGACGTCCTCGTTACTGGGGTACAGGCTGACAGATGCGAAGCGAAGGTACTGAAGGCGGGGTGTCTCCTCAGGACCCACCTTGATGTGGGGGATCTGGACAGAGAGGAAACTTTGGCCTCCATCCTGCTTCTCCGCCCAGCCCTTGCCTCCCAGGGACCTACTCCCCGCAAAGCCCCGGGCCCATGCTCCCCACCTCACCTCCTTCTCTCCACAGATATGGCTCACGGTGGAGGCAGATGCTGGGCTGGAGGAGGGCCCGAGGACAGACACAACCCCTTTGGGCAAGATCTGACACACTGCAAGGGAAGGGGAAGAGACCACAGAGTCAGGGACCCCCTGCCTCCTCTACTTCCCCATCTCTCAGGGAGCCCCCATGGCCCAGGAGAGGATCAGACACTGGCAACTGCCTGATCCTCTTCTGCCATCCGGGACCCAGAAGGACCGTCTCTGACCCCACCCAACAAGTGAACATGAGGGGGCATGAGACAGAGAGAGATGAGGACACAGCAACAGAGGGACAGGTCAGGCCAAGGGAGATCAAAGGAAGGGATAAAGAGAAAGAGACACCAGTGGCCTCCTCTGCCTGCAAAGCCTGTGCCTAGTCCCTCAGCCGCTGTTGTTCTCAACCTTTTCAGCCATGCCACAATCCACGGTGCACTCACTACGTCCTCCCCTGACCCCGCAGCCCAGGTCCCCTGGAGCCTCCCTATACTCCAAACACCGCTCTCCTGCTTTACCTACTTCCTCCTCTTTCTTCTGCTCTCTTCCTTCTTAGACACATGTGTGTCTCAAGACTGGGAGGTGGAAAGCTGCTGTTTTTGCTTGTCCAGTGCCTGTTTTCATGGCAGAACCCTAACTTCTCCTGGGGGAACTATCCCTACCCTTCAGTCCAGTGTTCCCAGGATTGACTGGCACCTGATGCAGGCCTTGGGGAGTCCTCCATTCTTCTAGCCATGGCAGCTGGTTCAGAGATACGTATGGGCGCAAATCAGACCATGAAGCACCTTCCCCAGGTCTTTTGCTACAATTATCACTCGGTTTGCTAAACTGGTGAGATGTAAGCTTGGTGCTGCTGGGGCCATCTCACCACCAGTTAAGAGAGCATTTCTGAAAATGAAGCCAACTCAGAGGAAAGCAGGCCTCAAAGGTAAAGACACAGAGAGATTCTCCAGGATGTCATTTGAATACCTGAATCCAGCCATGCCTGAAACAATCCTAGGCCATCGTTTGAACACCTGGATTCAACCATGCCTGAAATTTGTCCGTAGGTCCTTTAGCGACATGAGCTAATATGTTCTCTTTTTTCCTTAAACCAGGCTGAGTTTGGTTTCTGCCACCTCTAACTAAAGGCGTCATAACTGAACACCTCATTTCTTCCAAATTGGCTCCTTCTGGACCTTCCACAGTGGTGAGGGCCCCACCATCCACACAGACCAGATGCCTGGAAATGGTCCTTGCCTTCAATCTCTCTCCTGACAGCCAATTAGTCACCACGTCCTGTTTCTTCTTTGTCCTCAAATATCTCACATCTGTCCCCTTCTCTTCAACCCCTTGGCCCCTGCCCTAGTTTAGGACTCTCAACTCAGACATATACCAGAGTTCTCACTCATCACCCAAATCCAGCCTCCAGATTCTCTTTCCAGAAGCCTTGCTCCCTGGTATAGACCTATCAATGGCTTCTCAGTGCTTGTGGGTGAAGGCGGCATCTTTCACCCCAGCACTATAGCCTCCTTGAGCCGGCCTGACAGCCTGCACAGCCTCGCTTCCTACTGCCCTGTCACACTTAGCTCTGAAGTCTCTCACAATCTCTCCAAATATGTCCTGAATCCAGGTGGATTCAGGATGGGCTCAACCCCACACACCCTCATTCCTTGGCTCCAAATATTTCCCCCTGCTCCCACCCTGATCCCCACCCCATCTCCAGACTCTAGGCACATGCCTGGAATGCCATCTGCCTCCTCACCCTCCATCCCAGCTTCTCCCAAATTCTACTCTGTGCCACACCAGCCAAAAAAGCCTGTGAAACACCATACCCCATTCTCCCTCTTAGTGATCTGAAACATGCAGTAACACCATAAAGCCTCTGATAAGGCCTGCAGAAAAGAAACCTGTCTAAAACATATTTTAAGGCAGCATCTCCCGAAGGTCTAACTGCAGCACATCTGTTCAAGTGACACCTTCGAACATTCAGCCCATCAGTATTCCATAGACACTTCCACACCCCCGTCATGTGGCCAGCCGTGCTTGGAGCCATGCCACTCCTTCTATATCCTGTTCACCTTTCAGAGCCCAGCTTCAGACTAGCTTTCTCCAGAATGCCTTTGCTGACCCTCGTGCAAGCCTCCTGCCCTCCATGCCTGGGGCTTGTTATTAAGCTCTGGGGGCTAACAAGCATCCCCAGCCAGCTGGGATGACAGGGCTTATCTTTCCAATGTCACCCCGCGCTCCTCCAGAGCAGACTTGGGGCTTATGCTCTCCCTCTTTTCCAACCTCCAGGCCCAGCAGCAGCCATGTCTGGGAAGAAGGCAGAGACAAACACAAAGGAAGGGGGAAGATGGAGCTAGAAGAGGACAAGGCCAGGCCAGAAGCCAGGGGCAAAGGGATGGACTGAGGGCCACCAGCCTGCCCTGCCTCACCCCATGCCCCCAATGCCCCACTCACTGGTGTCCGTGGTCTCGTACTGGCTGTCCCGCTGTAGCTCAAAGATGTCTACTTCCACTCGGGCCTTGGCTGGGACCTCGATGATCCCGTTGATCTGCTCCCGGGCCAGGGCTAAGGCCAGACGCTCACCGCGGCCACACACTGTCTGATCATCCAGGATTGCAGCTGAGGGGACACAGGGGTTGGGGACCAGACTCCTGAGTCATGAGGAAGGAGGGGGCTGGGGTCTTGGACTCCTGGGCTCTAGGGTGAGGTGGGTGTAGGGACCAGGGGTCTAGACACCTGGATCTGAGGTTGGTGGGAGCTAGGGGTCTGGACTCCTGGGTCCTGGGGGAAGGAGGAACTGGAGGCTGGGACTCCTTGCTGCTGAAAAGAGTTGAGACCCAGGTCCTGAGGGACTGGCATGCATGGGTCCCCAGAGGAGCCCCAGGGCCTGATGGGAAGGTCTCTGAGGACACAGGTGCAGGGTGCGGGAGGGCCTCACCCATGCGCAGTGATGAGAGCACCTGGCAGCTGGGGCTGGCGAAGGCAACAATCAGCAGCAGCAGCAGCTCAGCCGGCATCTTCCTCCCCTCCTCATGGGGACGCAGCTGCCGCGGCCCCCACTCGCCACCTACAGGGAGACCCCCCAGCCCAGGGGGAGATTACTATGTGGTGGGATGGAACCCCTTGGAGGCCTGCTGGATGGGGTGATCACAGAAGCCTTGGGGACATTGTTGGCAAGCAGTTCACAGCTCTGCAGAGCCCTGCTCTGTTTAGAAGCTTGCAATACTGAGGGCATTGCGAGAAGGGAAGCTCAGTTCAGAGGGGAGAGCGGAGGTCACAGTGCTCAGGTGCTGAGTGGGAAAGGCTGCAAGAGAGAGGATGCGCACAGCTACTAAAACAGGAGAGAGGCGTGTGAGGTTCTCAGGTAGGAGTGAATTCCTGGGACCAGCCCCACCCTAATAGGAAACCAGGAAGTACCACCCCCCACCCAGTCCCGCCCCTGTCTCTGGGCAGGCAGCCGTTACTAGGCAACAGAAACCGGCTGGAGAGGATGCGGTGGTTGCTAGGCAACCCCATCCCAGGCCTCACTTGCCACTTTCCTGATGTCCCTAGTTCCCACAATCCCATGGGGAGAGAGGCCTGGACATCCGAGGTCTGGAGGGGAGAGTATCCAGGAGTTAAGAAACTTCGGGAGAGATGGAGAGGTGGAGAAAAAGAGAGAGAGGCACACACGGAGCCCCATAGATGAATGGACCTAGAGCAGTAAAAGAGCTAATAAATAAATAAATAAATAAATAAATAAAAAAGCAAAGAGAGAAAAGGGAGGAAACAGAGAAAGTGAAAGAGAGGCTTAGAGAAGGGAAGGACAGAGACTCAGAAAAGGAGAAAGGACAAAATAAATAGAAATACAAGGGAAGAGAAAGGCAAGACAATAGGAAAATGGGGGTAGAAATGGAGAGAAAAGAAGAGAGTTACAGGGAGCTAGGAAGAGGACAAGGAGGGAGAAAGAGGGGAAAGACAGGAGGATGAGGAGGCAAGATAAAGAAAGGACAGAGCAGGGAGAGGAAGAGAGAGGGACAGGCTGGAGAGGTGGAAACCAAGTCACAGGTGAGACACAGGAAGACGGAGACAGAGGATGGAGAAAAGATATGAACCGACCTGGATACAAACAAGAAGAGCTGGAAGGGAGGAGTCAGTAAGGCAGGGAGTGAGCTGCCTGCCAGAAGTTGGTGCTAAACCGCTGCCCCCCACCCTGCTGGGGAGCAGAAGTAAAGGGGTAGATGGTACATCTTTGCTCTTCACAACTCTCCACTCCTAAGGAGTCAGGGATTCCTCTAGGCACCCTGGCCTTCTGCAGGGCAACCACAGGGCAAGGAGTTTGGCCAGATGCACAGCTCCGCTCCCCCTGGCTAAGGGCTGTGCCCCAAGGGAAGGGATGCTTGGGTTTCCATGGAGTGAGGTTACTGTGGGGGGGCCCAGAATGCTGTGAGGTGGGCCTGGACACCGGACCCCACTCAGTCCCCATGGAAGGACAGCTTGAGCTGGTGAAACTGGAATGAGAACTTCGAGGGAAGGATAGAGGCATAAGTCCTTCTGACCATCTCAAGTGGCCTGGAAAACCCAGGCCAGGGATCAGTCTCAGCTCTGCCCCAGACTCACTGCATGATCTTGAGCAAGTCACCGCCCTCTGGGCCTCTGAGAAGGAGAGAGTGCCGAGTGGGAAGGCATGCTGGACAGGCTGGGGACTGCAAACTATAATGTGGATTATGGTGAAGGCTTGTCAAGGATGGAGGCTCAAGGGATGCTGGGAGACCGGGAAGGAGCACTCACAGTGGGAGGAGTGTGAAGGGCGGGGCTAGGAGAGAGGCAGGAGGGGAGTGGGTCATCCTGAGACACCAGGGACTCCTGAAGAAAATCAGGGAGCAGAGGACAAAGGACAGAAAGACTGAGGGAGAGATGGGGCAGAAGGACAGGAACCCACAGGTGGCAGCCAAAGGTGGGAGTGGACAGAGAAAAAGACTATACGACAGTGTTGAGGGGCAGCAGGTGGACACAGATACACACAGAAAGACAGCCCAAGAGGTAGGAACTGAGGCTAAGTGAGAGAGCAAGAGACAGACATGGCCTAGAAACGAGACATCAAAGAGATACAGAGACAGGCAGGCAGGTGTCCAGCAGGCCCAGGACTCATAGCCCCAGAGAACTGGGCAAAGCCAGATAGAAGGTCAAACCCAGCAGAGAGCTGCAGCAAACAGTGGGCACAACAGGGTAAGAGACATCAGCAAAGGTGAAGGCAAGGAGGCCACAACAAGGCCACGGGGTGAGGGAAGGCAAAGGGAGATAAGAAAATGCAGAGGTACAAGACTTGGGGAGAAAGGAGAGAATACGGCCAAACTCCGCAAAGAGAGATGGCCAGTCGGAAAGAGAGACGGTATGTTACAGCTGCACAGCAGGCCCATAGAAGAGGAAGGGGCGAGCAGGAAAAGCAACTGGGAGACAGAAAGGGGGAGTCAGGGAGAGAAACAGAGGTGGGGAGATGGAGTGAGTGCACTAGAGGGGCACAGTCAGGGACAGCGCAAGTGCCTGCAGGAGGGGCTAGACCCACACAGAGGCACAGCCACACCAAGACACTCAGGAAAGCCGTGCGGGGGAGCAGGAGATCCCAGGGCCCGAAAGCCCCCAGATACGGAGAGAAAAGGGAGCACAAAGGCCACACGAGGTAACACAGAAGTGGGGAGAGAGAATGGGAGTGGAAAGAGTTAGACCAGCCAGGAAAAGTCAGCATGGACCACGGAGTGGTAGGGCAGCAGCTGAGGAGGGAGGGACGGAGGAGCCGGGCACCCAGAGTGGATCTGGGGGAAAGAGGTGGAAAAGTGACAGAGGGAAGACAGCCTCCAAGCCCAGAGGCAGAGAGACGGAGGAGGACAGGTGAGCAGAGGCACAGAATGGAAAGAGAAGTGGAAAGAGACCTGCCAAGGGAGACTCGGAGAGAGGGAAGCCAGGGTGGAGGAGTTCGGACAGAGACAGGGATCTAAACAGAGACATGCTGAGAGTAGCCTGGGTTAACAGCAAAGAGAGAAGTTGGACAGAGTCAGAGAGGGGCCCAAGAGACACAGAAAATGGGGGCTCAAAAGCGGAAAGACATCTCCAAGAGACAGAGACTGGATGGGATGGGGACAGGGCGAGGGCCCACCGAAGGCAGGCAGAGGATGAGGCTCAGAGGAACAGGAAGAGCCAGTCTGGGACCAGGACAGAGGCTTAGAGACAGCAGGCGCACGGACATGCCAGGGGCCCGGGGTAAGTCAGAGCCCGAGTAAGAGCAGTCAGCCCAGTAGGACCCACAAAGCTGGAGGGCTGGGGGTGGCAGTGAGCTATGTACCCAGAATAAGGGGTGAGAAGAGGTGGAGGTGAATGGACACTGAGGAGATGGAGGGCGCAGAGCAGGCCCCTAGTGGGGGAGGGTACTTGCCAGTCCGGAGAACAGGGAGAATGTGGTGCCCCCTGCGAGGCGGCACCAAGCCCAGCCTTCCAGGACCCAGAACCCAGCCCAATCCCCGCCCTGCAGACACTCACGGATCCTGGTGGGACGGAGGGCTGGGCTCCCTCGAGGCCCGAGGACCGACAGCGGGAGGTGCTCCGGCGCTGGGTGGCGGTGGGGCTGGGCGGGGGGAGAGGGCAGTCCACAGGGCCCCCTCCCCCGCCGCTGGTGGTGGCCCCCAACTAATCCAAAACGGTGGCTCCACAGGAGCAGGGAGGAAGGACAGGTGGAAGAGGAGAGGGTGGGCCGGGGAGGGGAGGAAGGGGAAAGGAGAAAATGGAGGAGAGAAGGGGAGCGAGGAGAGGGGGAAGGAGCAAATGGAGGGGAAGGAGAGAGGAAAGGAGGAGAGGAAGGTGAAAATGGAAGTGGGGGCACAGGCAAAGCCGGGGAGGGGAAGCTGGCCCGGGAAAGGGCCCCGCCCCTCCCCTAGCCGGGCCGGCCTGGGGGGGCCACAGGGGCGAGGACTGGGTGCAGAAAAGGAAGCCGGCCATCAGGGGAAGTGGGGAGGGGAGGGCCTGCTGGGGAGGGGCCGCCCCTTCCCCCCTCCCCCCTGGAGCCTGGGCCCTGCCCTGGTTGAGGCAAGGGCCCGGAGTCCTCAAGCCCTCAGCCCCCACGGGAAAAGCATGCTGGGGGCGGGGAGAGCCCGGGAGTGGAGGGCTGGGGAGGACGGAGGGCTGGGAGACCCAGAGAGGCCGAGAAGGGGGCAAATGAGGTGGAGAGATAGGGAGGAGGGAGAGGAGGATGGAGAGGAGCAGGTGGAAGAGAAAGGCGGAGGAGGGTGGGGTGTCCCAGGGGCTCCCGGTGCTGGGTCTCAGTGGGAGGGCCTGGCCACAGACTCCTGGTCCCCTGTGAGGAGAAGCCGCCGCTGGCTCCAGTCCCCGGCTGGGCCTGCCTCCCCGCCGCTGGCTGCCGCCACCGCTGCTGCCACCGCTCAGTCTCCCCTCCGAGGCCGCCGCCTGCCTGCCCGCCTGCCGCCCGCGCTGGGTCCTGGAGCGCGGGGCGGGGGTTTGGGGGGGTTGTGGGGAGAGAGAAGAGGGAGGGAGGGAGGCAGGGAGGAGGGCGGGCAGGAGGAAGGGAGGGAGGCAGGCAGTGAGCGAGTAGGGAGGGGAGTCGGGGGAGGGGGAGCCCGTATTGGTTGGGGATAGGGGCCCCCCCGCGAGGAGAATGCTGATGAGAAGAAGGAGCTGCATTGGATGGAGGGCCCACCCCCGAGCCACCCCCTCTACCACCCCATGCCACCGCCCTGCCCAGACAGCCCTGGGCACAGGAGCCCACAGAGATGGGAGGCAAGAAGACCTGGGGAGAAGGCCACTGAGATGAGGGGAGAGGGCTACAGAGATGAAGAGAAATGAAGAGAAGAGAGACAGCCATCAAGACTGTCCAGAGAAGTGGGCTGAGGCCCATAAACCCCACAAGGACAGGAAAAGCCCAGGGATAAGAAAGAAAGGCCCATGGACACAAGGGAGCAGCCTGCAGAGACAAGCAAAAGGATCTCGGAGACAAGGGGCAGTATGTGGACACAGAGACCTCCCGTGAAGGAAAACAGGGGAGAAGCCAGAGACACGAGAGGCCCCTGAAAACAGAAAGCACTCCTCGGATATGGGGAGCGGTCCACAGGGAAGGGAGAGAGCCAAGGAGAGCCGAAGAAGGTCACAGAAACAAGGGAGGCCTACAGACACCAGGGGACCACAAAGACAAGGATGTGGCTCATAGACACAAGAGAGCCACTGAGGCAGGAGCTGCCAGCCTGGAGATGCGGGGCAAGCTTCTCCCAATAAAAACAGCTCTTATAGAGGTGAGGGGATGGGTGGTGAGTATGGGAATTCCCTATAGTGCACAGAGAAATCCTTGGGACCCACAAAGATGAGTGGGTGGAGAGAAGGGGCCCTCATCATCTAGTCGCAGGAGCAGAGAGGCAGTGGGAAAGGTGGATGGGAGAAGGACAGGGAGCTGGAGGGCAGAGCCAGGAGAAGTGGGAGACTCCTTCCCAGGGAACACTCTGCAGCCTCTCAGAAGGAGCTGAGCAGGGCACGGGGATGGAAGAGAGAAGCGACACAGATCTTGGAGTGGGGGTGGGTGGTGCATGGCTGGGTGGGGGGGTGAAATTTGGGGGGAAGAAACATGACAGTTGGCACTGAAGGCTGAGCCCGTGACTCACCACCACCCCCGATGCTCGTGATGGGGAGGAGACACTGACACACTCACGTGCAGCCCACAGCACATGTGACCGCATGCCTCGAACACACAGCTGGCACATGGCAACTCCTGGACCACATGCCAGCCTAGCACGGGAAGCCCTCTGCAAGCTGGCATGTGGGGCATCCTGGACACACATCTGACACATATATCTGACACTGAAGGACCACCAACTTTGCACACACCTCCTTACCGTACTTGGTCAACATCTACACCCACCCCTCAAATACCACAGTCAGCTCCAGCCAGGCCTAAAAGCCCAGGCTCATACCCGCCTCTGGGACTTTGCTTATGCAGGACTTCAACACAGAACACCATCCTTTCGACTGCGGCGGTGGCTCATTCCTGTAATCCCAGCACTTTGGAAGGCCGAGGCAGGTGGACCACCTGAGGTTGGGAGTTCAAGACCAGCCTGGCCAACATGGCAAAACCCCGTCACTACTAAAAATACAAAAATTAGCCAGGCCTGGTGGCACGCTCCTTTAGTCCCAGCTACTTGGGAGGCTGAGGCACAAGAATCGCTTGAACCTAGGAGGCAGAGGTTGCTGTGAGCCATGATCATGCCACTGCACTCTAGCATGGGAGACAGAGCGAGATTCTATCTCACAAAAAAAAAAAAAAAAAGAATGACCACCATCCACTCTAAATTCAACCTGTCCCCGAAATCCTAGCTAGTCCTGTGCTACCACCTCCAGAAAGACCAGTCCAGGCCTCAGCTTATTCCTATATCATCTGGAGAGAAGAGAGACCTACACAACCCAAATCAAGTTGGGAAGTCCAAGCAAAAGGCCTGAGAAGTTACCTGGATCCTC
>NW_016814114.1:919624-935979 GCF_001698545.2 Rhinopithecus bieti
TTTTTTTTTTTTTTTTTTGAGATGGAGTCTCGCTCTGTGGCGCGATCTCAGCTCACTGCAAGCTCCACCTCCCGGGTTCACGCCATTTTCCTGCCTCAGGCTCCTGAGTAGCTGGGACTATAGGTGCCCCCCACCACACCCGCTAATTTCTTTGTATTTTTAGTAGAGATGGGGTTTCACCATGTTATCCAGGATGGTTTTGATCTCCTGATTCGTGATCTGCCTGCCTCGGCCTCCCAAAGTGCTGGGATTACAGGTGTGAGCCACCATGCCCAGCCAGATTTTCTTTTCTTCTTCTTTTTTTTTTTTTTTTTTTTGAGATGGAGTTTTGCTCTTGTTGCCCAGGTTGGAGTGCAATGGCGCCATCTTGGCTCACTGCAACCTCCGCCTCCGGGGTTCAAGTGATTCTATTGCCTCAGCCTCCTGAGTAGCTGGGGTTATAGACATGCACCACCATGCCCGACTAATTCTGTATTTTTAGTACAAACAGAGTTTCTCTATGTTGGTCAGGCTGGTCTTGAACTCCTGACCTCGGGTGATCGGCCTGCCTGGGTCTCCCAAAGAGTTGGAATTACAGGCATGACCCACCACACCCAGCCTGATCCTCAGATTTTCAAGTGGGGAAAAGGAAGTTTCAGCAGGAGCAAGAATCTGCCCAAGGTCACACAGCCTGTCAAAAACTGAGCATGGCTTCCACTTCTCTGGCACCTACCCCAGGTGATTTTGCCCTAAGGGCAAATCCAGACTGCTTCAAAGCAGGCCAAGCCTAGCTTTAGCTCACTAATTTCCACCAGCTCTTTCCTTTACTTCTTGCATTCATCCCTTCAACATGGAACCACTTGAATTTCCCACCTGCCAGGCAGGTGAGCCTGAGGGCCAAGAATGGAGACCTTAAGGTCAACTCCTGGGTTGGAATCCTGACTCTTCCTAACTATGGGAACTACGACGAGTTACTTTTCTGGGCCTCGATGTTTTGTAAAGTCAGTATGACAGTTTCTCCCTTACATGATTGTTGAGAGGATTAAACTGAACAATGCTTGTAAACACTGAGCATAATACCTAACACGTCATAATACACTCAAGAGATGTTAGTTATTATCATTAGGCTCCCGGAGATACTAATAAAAATCACAACTGGCCAGACACAGTGGCTCACACGTGTAATCCCACTATTTTGGGAGGCCAAGGCAGGAGGATGGTCTGAGCCCAGGAGTTCTGAGACCAGCCTGGGCAACATGGTAAGACTCCATCTCTACAAAAACAACAACAACAACAAAGAAAAAATACAGGCACGGTGGCTCATGCCTGTAATCTCAGCACTTTGGGAGGTCAAGGTAGACAGATCAACTTGAGGCCAGGGGTTCAACACCAGCCTGGCCAACATGGCAAAAACCCATCCCTACCAAAAAATATGAAAAATTAGCCGGACATGGCAGCACATGCCTGTAATCTCAGCTACTCAGGAGGCTGAAAATTGCTTGAGCCTGGGAGGCAGAGGTTGCAGTCAGCTGAGATTACACCACTGCACTCCAGCCTGGGTGACAGAGCTACACTGTCTCAAAAAAAAAAAATTAGGAGCTGGGCACAGTGGCTCACATCTGTAATCCCAACACTTTGGGAGGCCGAGTTGGGGGTGGATCATCTGAGGTCAGGAGTTTGAGACCAGCCTGGCCAACATGGCAAAATCCCGTCCTTACTAAAAATACAAAAATTAGCCGGGAGTGGTGGTGTGTGCCTGTAGTCCCAGCTACTCGGGAGGCTTAGGCAGGAGAATCACTTGAACCCAGGAGGCGGAGGTTGCAGTAAGCTGAGATCATGCCACTGTACTCCAGCCTGGGCGATAAGCGACAGAATCCCTGTCCAGAAAACAACAAAGCAAAACAAAAAATTAAATTAAAAAAATAGGCCAGGTGCAGTGGCTCACGCCTACAATTCCAGCACTTTGGGAGGCCAAGGCGGGTGGATCACGAGGTCAGCAGATTGAGACCACCCTGGCCAACATGGTGAAACCCCATCTCTACTAAAAATACAAAAATTAGCTAGGCATGGTGGCAAGTGCCTGTAGTCACAGCTACTCAGGAGGCTGAGGCAGGAGAATCACTTGAACCCGGGAGGTGGAGGTTGCAGTGAGCCGAGATTACGCCATTGCACTCCAGCCTGGGTGACAGAGCAAGACTCCACTGTCTCAAAAATAAATAAAATAAAGAGTAACTCCTAGATGTGTTTTACTCTGTGCCTCACAACAACCATGAGATGGGTTGTGATTAGCCCCATTTCACAGATTAGAAACTTAGGCTCAGGATAGTTGACTTGCCCTAGAACCAGGATTCCAATCCGGGAATCTGTTTTAACTACACAGGCCTGCTGTTACGGAATTTAATCCATGAGAAGGTTAGGACATCTAATGACTAAATGACCATAGCAAAGCTGATGAATTGGTTCCAGGTCTCACCGTGAGACGTATCCCATAGTGGCTTTTGGCATCAGGTAGGTAAATAAATAACAGTTCTGAGAGTGAGTTTCCTCAACCGAGAAACTGAAACTCCTCTGTGCTTGGGTTCAGGGAGTAGGTCTGGAAACATTTCTTTTTTTCTTTTAGATGGAGCCTCACTCTGTCGCCCAGGCTGGAGTGCAGTGGCGCGATCTCGGCTCACTGCAACCTCGGCCTCCTGGGTGCAATCAAATCTTGTGCCTCAGTCTCCCGAGTTGCTGGGGCTACAGGCACGAGCCAGCACACCCAGCTAATTTTTTGTATTTTTAGCAAAGATGGTAGTTTCACTAGGTTGGTCAGGTGGGTCTCGAACGCCTGACTTCAAGTGATGAACCCTCCTCAGCCTCCCAAATTGGGATTACAGGCGTTAGCCACGGCGCCCTGCCTGGAAACGTTTCCAACAGTACTAGGGCAACTCCCTCCCAATGCCCTGAGGGGCGCAGGAACGAGGTGAGTAGAATGGCCAGAGCCCCTTGGACACATGGGGCCCCGCTCTCGAGGTGTAAGGGTCAGAGTCACCCCGGAAGGAGGTGGAGTGGAGTCCGCCCGCTAATGGCTCACTTCCTTCAGGCTCTCACCCCGATTGTCCTTCAGGTCCTCTACCCGCCACATTCCCTGTTTCTTCCAGTGAAATTGCCTGTCCTTGCTTCTTCTTTTTCTCCATATCCTCGCTTTCCTTGCTTCCCCTCTGACATTTCTCCTCTCTCCACTTCCCAAAAGTCCCCTCGGTCTTTACCCTGTTTCTTCCTGTCGTCTTCATTTCCCTCCTTTTAATAAAGTGAGTCTGGAGCGTTGGTTTCCCTTTTCTCCCTCCACGTGACTGGTGCTGAATGCAGTTTGCCCTCGCCCCATCACGCTAAGTGGTTTCACTTTCTCCCTCTGACCCTCGGGGAAACCACAAAGGCTCCTGTGCCTCCATTCCCTGGCTCCAGCCCTCGGAGTGCCGGGTGCCTCAATTTCCCAGGATCTTTTCCTCCCTCTCCCTGACCCCAAGGCTGATTCCCTCATGGCGTCCCCAAGATGGCGCCCGCGGCCGCGCTCCGCCGCCTGACTTTATCGCACCGCCCTCCGCTCAGAGTTGCCCACTGGAGCCGTCGGAGGCGGAGTCAAGGAGGAGGAGGAGCATCCTCTAGGGAGGATTAAAGGGGCGGGCACTATCCACCCGAGGGCTGACCGGTGAGGGAACGTCGCTAAAGGATTGGTTGGGCGCTGCGGGGAATCTCGATGCTCCTCACTATTGGCCCAAGCCTCAGAGACCTGAACGCCGATTGGCCGAACGGCAGGGCCCGAGCGGGCGATGATTGGTTGCGTCTGGCCGTCCGTGCGGCGGCCGAGGAGGAAGGTGGGAGGGGCGTTGCTGAGGGTAGCTGGGGGCGAGAGTGAGGCTACGGAGCAGGCGAGAGGCGACGGCGAGAGCTAGAGCGGGCGCAGCGTTAGGGTGGCCGTGCAAGGGGAGTCGTGGCCCGGGCCCGGGCCCGGGGCGTGCGAGACGGCTGAAGCAGGTGAGCGCGAGCGGGCGCGCAGAGGCTAGCCGGGCTGCCCTCCCTGCCGCTGCGGCCTCTTCTCGCCAGGCCGCCTGCGCACTGAGGGCCTGAGGGGGTGCGCGCCGGGCAGTTAGGGCGGAGCGGCACCAACGGTCGACCGGGCGCGCGGGCAGCCAGGCGGGGGCCGGGCCGGAGCGGCAGGTGGGGAAGGGGCCTGGAGTCGCGTGCGGGGCTGAGTGAGGAGGGGTGGGGCTTGGGCTGGGGCTTTGGCTGGGCACCTGGGCGGGAAGGGGAGGCCTCAGAGCTGTCCCAGAAGGGCTCCGCCGCTCCCCAGGGTTTGGGGTAAAGGACTTGGTGGTGTGGCAAGTCCAGGACGAAGGGGCTGGGCCGGTTAGAGGCACTTGGGTGCCCAGTGAGGGGCTTAGGGTGTGAGAAAGATAATTAAGTTAATGGAGGGGGAAAATATCTAGTTCTTCCTGGAAAGAATTGGGGCAGTGAGAGGGGTTTTGGTGTGAAAAGAAAGATATTAGGAAATCGATATCCCCAAGGGAGCGGTTTAGAGCTAAGGAGGGGTCCAGTTGTAACGGATGGGGTTAAAATAATGTGAAGAGGCCTTAAACCATGTGTCAAGAGGTTGGGTACCCTTGGAATACGTGGAGAGGGGTCTCTGTACAAAGAAGGGTTATGTGTATTTTAAAAGGATGTTTGGGTGTCCCTGGAATGAGCCGGGAAAGGTAGTCTTTTTTAAGTACAGGTAATTAGGCCAAGGTGAAGATGGGATTTGGTTATTGGAAGGGGAGGAAGTAGAGTGGGAGAGATCTGTGTGCTAAAGTGACGAGTGCCTGGGAATTCCTGGCATGAGACTGAGAGGTTGCTAAGACGTTGGGGGTCTGAGTATCCCCAAAGTAGTAGGCTAGTGAGAGGGGCTTGAGTGTGAGGAAGAGGGGTCTGTCTGCTGGAGTAGGGTGGTGATGGGGGTTCTGTATGAGAATAGGAGGTCCGGGTATCCCTAAAGGGGATTTGGGCAGCAGGAGGGGTGTGTGTAGAAGGAGCTTAAGCCGTTGTGAAAGACGGTCTGGATATCGCTGGAATGGGTTAAGAGTGTGTGTGGATCTTTACACAAAGGAGTTATGTTGCTACGAAGAGGAGGGTCTGAGCATCCCTAGAATGAGTTAGGGTGGGTTGGGTCTTCTCGCAAATTAAAAAAGATTGGGTTAATAATGTGAAGGAGGATCTGGATATTCCTGAGATGGATTTGCTGGGGCAGAGGGAGGTCTGTTTGCAAGAGAGGCATAGGTTGATATGAAGTGAGGGTATGGGCGTCCCTGAATGAGTGGCTGTGTATGAATAGGAAGGGTTTAAATCAATGGGAAGAGGGGACCTGGGTATCCCAGAGGTGATTAGAATTGTTTATTTGGTCTTGGTACAAAGAAGAGGTGATGAATGTAAAGAGTGGAAAGATACCCTGGAGACAGGAGTTAGGGTGGTGGAAGGGTCTAGGTCTGAAACAGGGAGGAGTAGGCCTTTGTGAAAATGGGTCTGGGTAAGGCCGGGCACGGTGGCTCAAGCCTGTAATCCCAGCACTTTGGGAGGCCGAGGCGGGCGGATCACGAGGTCAGGAGATCGAGACCATCCTGGCTAACATGGTGAAACCCTGTCTCTACTAAAAAATACAAAAAACTAGCCGGGCGAGGTGGCGGGCGCCTGTAGTCCCAGCTACTCGGGAGGCTGAGGCAGGAGAATGGCGTAAACCCGGGAGGCGGAGCTTGCGGTGAGCTGAGATCCGGCCACTGCACTCCAGCCCAGGCCACAGAGCGAGACTCCGTCACAAAAAAAAAAAAAAGAAAGAAAGAAAATGGGTCTGGGTATTCTGGATAGGGGGTTAGGGTTGGAGAGAGCCTTGATTTGTAGAAGAGTTTAAGTAATTAAACAGGGCTGGGTATCATGAAGTGGTTAAGGTGGGCAAAGTCTGGGTGTGGAGATGGGTTAGGCCAATGTGAGAAAATCTGATTGGGGGGAAGGGATATAGTTTGACGTGAGGAATCCAGGCACCCGAGGAAGAGTTGGTGGGTAGCAGGGGAGTTGCGTGTGAAGGGGAGGGGTGGCACCGTGTACAGTGCTGAAAGTGGAGTGGTGGGACATTGGGCAGTTTGAGTGGTCTGGGTGTAAAAAGAAGTCTGAGAACCTGGGAGAAGGAGCAGAGGTCATGGGAGGGGTGTGGCTGGGAGAAACAGGTGGGGAAGGCCTATATGGGGTTTCAGTTGGGTACCTTGGAGAGGAATGGGGTGACGTGAGTTGGTAAGAAAAGAAGTCAGTAGAAGGAGGTCTGAGTGGAGGTTCCCATGTGCTGGGCCTAACTGTGGGACCCACTGTGAGGTGTGGGAGATGAGGGGACTGAACAGGTTACAAGGATCTGGTGGGTGGAATTTGATGCAAGTTGATATAGAGGTGAGACTGGGTAAATTCCTGGGGAAGGGACTGCCTGGGAGATTTTGTGTTTGGTGTTTGTTATGTTGAGGGGAGGAAGGATTATTAGGAGGGAAGCAGAATTTTAAAAATCGAAGGAAGAACTTAGAGGGGGCGTAGATCTAAGGTATTGGGAGTGGAGAGTGATAAAGGGAAGAGCTGAGGAATCGGTGACCTAACTGGTTTTTCCCCACTGTCCCCTCTTCCAGCCCAGGGCCTTGCTGCCGCCATGACTGAGGAATCAGAGGAGACAGTCCTGTACATTGAGCACCGCTATGTCTGCTCTGAGTGCAACCAGCTCTATGGATCCCTGGAAGAGGTGCTCATGCACCAAAACTCCCACGTGCCCCAGCAGCACTTTGAGCTGGTGGGCGTGGCTGACCCTGGAGTCACTGTTGCCACAGACACAGCTTCAGGCACGGGCCTCTATCAGACCCTTGTGCAGGAGAGCCAGTACCAGTGCCTGGAGTGCGGTCAACTGCTAATGTCACCCAGCCAGCTCCTGGAGCACCAGGAGCTGCACCTGAAGATGATGACACCCCAGGAGGCAGTGCCAGCTGAGCCACCACCCAAGGCACCACCCCTGAGCTCCAGCACCATCCACTACGAGTGTGTGGATTGCAAGGCTCTCTTTGCCAGCCAGGAGCTCTGGCTGAACCACCGGCAGACACACCTCCGGGCTACACCCACCAAGGCTCCTGCCCCTGTTGTCCTGGGGTCCTCAGTTGTTCTAGGGCCTCCTGTGGGCCAGGCCCGAGTGGCTGTGGAGCACTCATATCGAAAGGCAGAAGAGGGTGGGGAAGGGGCTACTGTCCCATCTGCCGCTGCCACCACCACTGAGGTGGTGACCGAGGTGGAGCTGCTCCTCTACAAGTGCTCTGAGTGCTCCCAGCTCTTCCAGCTGCCAGCGGATTTCCTGGAGCACCAGGCCACTCACTTCCCTGCTCCTGTCCCCGAGTCTCAGGAGCCTGCCCTGCAGCAGGAGGTGCAGGCTTCGTCACCTGCAGAGGTGCCTGTGTCTCAGCCTGACGCCGCGCCAGCTTCTGACCACAGTTATGAGCTGCGCAATGGTGAAGCCATTGGGCGGGATCGCCGGGGGCGCAGGGCCCGGAGGAACAACAGTGGAGAAGCAGGCGGGGCAGCCACACAGGAGCTCTTCTGCTCAGCCTGTGACCAGCTCTTTCTCTCACCCCACCAGCTACAGCAGCACCTGCGGAGTCACCGGGAGGGCGTCTTTAAGTGCCCCCTGTGCAGTCGTGTCTTCCCCAGCCCTTCCAGTCTGGACCAGCACCTTGGAGACCACAGCAGCGAGTCACACTTCCTGTGTGTAGACTGTGGCCTGGCCTTTGGCACAGAGGCCCTCCTCCTGGCCCACCGGCGAGCCCACACCCCGAATCCTCTGCATTCATGTCCATGTGGAAAGACCTTTGTCAACCTTACGAAGTTCCTTTATCACCGGCGTACTCATGGGGTAGGGGGTGTCCCTCTGCCTACAACACCAGTCCCACCAGAGGAACCTGTCATTGGTTTCCCTGAGCCAGCCCCGGCAGAGACTGGAGAGCCAGAGGCCCCAGAGCCCCCTGTGTCTGAGGAGACTTCAGCAGGGCCCGCTGCCCCAGGCACCTACCGCTGCCTCCTGTGCAGCCGTGAATTTGGAAAGGCCTTGCAGCTGACCCGGCACCAACGTTTTGTGCACCGGCTGGAGCGGCGCCATAAATGCAGCATTTGTGGCAAGATGTTCAAGAAGAAGTCTCATGTGCGTAACCACCTGCGCACGCACACAGGGGAGCGGCCCTTCCCCTGCCCTGACTGCTCCAAGCCCTTCAACTCGCCTGCCAACCTGGCCCGCCACCGGCTCACACACACAGGAGAGCGGCCCTATCGGTGTGGGGACTGTGGCAAGGCTTTCACACAGAGCTCCACACTGAGGCAGCACCGCTTGGTGCATGCCCAGCACTTCCCCTACCGCTGCCAGGAATGTGGGGTGCGTTTTCACCGCCCTTACCGCCTGCTCATGCACCGCTACCATCACACAGGTGAATACCCCTACAAGTGTCGTGAGTGCCCCCGCTCCTTCTTGCTGCGCCGGCTGCTGGAGGTGCACCAGCTCGTGGTCCATGCCGGACGCCAGCCCCACCGCTGCCCATCCTGTGGGGCTGCCTTCCCCTCCTCACTGCGGCTCCGGGAGCACCGCTGTGCAGCCGCTGCTGCCCAGGCCCCACGGCGCTTTGAGTGTGGCACCTGTGGCAAGAAAGTGGGCTCAGCTGCTCGGCTGCAGGCACACGAGGCGGCCCATGCGGCTGCTGGGCCTGGAGAGGTCCTGGCTAAGGAGCCCCCTGCCCCTCGAGCCCCACGGGCCACTCGTGCACCAGTTGCCTCTCCAGCAGCCCTTGGAGGCACTGCTACAGCATCCCCTGCAGCCCCTGCCCGCCGCCGGGGTCTAGAGTGCAGCGAGTGCAAGAAGCTGTTCAGCACAGAGACGTCACTGCAGGTGCACCGGCGCATCCACACAGGTGAGCGGCCATACCCATGTCCAGACTGTGGCAAGGCGTTCCGTCAGAGTACCCACCTGAAAGACCACCGGCGCCTGCACACAGGTGAGCGGCCCTTTGCCTGTGAAGTGTGCGGCAAGGCCTTTGCCATCTCCATGCGCCTGGCAGAACATCGCCGCATCCACACAGGCGAACGACCCTACTCCTGCCCTGACTGTGGCAAGAGCTACCGCTCCTTCTCCAACCTCTGGAAGCACCGCAAGACCCATCAGCAGCAGCATCAGGCAGCTGTGCGGCAGCAGCTGGCAGAGGCGGAGGCTGCCGTTGGCCTGGCCGTGATGGAGACTGCTGTGGAGGCACTGCCCCTGGTGGAAGCCATTGAGATCTACCCTCTGGCTGAGGCCGAGGGGGTCCAGATCAGTGGCTGACTCTGCCCAGCTTCCTCTTCAGCACCTCCATGCCCTGTTGCTGAAGGCCCTCCAGCATCCCCTTAAGCATCTGTACATACTGTGTCCCTTCCTCTTCCCATCCCCACCAACTTGTAAGTTCTAAATTGGATTTATTCTCTCCTGAGGTGGGTGCTCTGGGGTCCTTGACACACAAAAAGGTGCCCCCCCCCACCTTCCACCTCTTAGCACTGGTGACCCCAAAAATGAAACCATCAATAAAGACTGAGTTGCCAGCAGTGTATAGAGTGGAATTTGGGAGTCACGGGTCTTACCTCTCATAGGTGCGTCACCAGCACCCAGAAGTGGGCCTGGCAGGTAGCAGGGATAGTACAAGCCCAGTAAACATTTGCTGGGCTGAAGAGAATGACCTGGTGTTCATGGGCATGGCTCTCAAGCAGGGCCTTCACTTTACTGCTAGATGGAGGTAGCATGGCTCTCTTGCCACTAGAGGTCCCTGGCTCTGTGGAAAAGCTGAAGGGTGCTTGTGCTGGTGGCAGGAACTTTCAGAGAAATCAGATTCTAACACCCCTGTCCCTGACTCCTGGCCTGATATGGGCCTTGTCTCCCAGGGCCATCTGATTTTCTCCTTGATCCCCAAGAGCAAATGCAGGTAGGCATGATCTCTGGGGCTGTGGAATTAAAGGAGATTCTGAATAATATGTGTCTGGACATAGGAAGCTTCATGAGGGGTGGTGACTTGAATCCCCCTGGAGTTGGACTTTGGCTCAGCCGACAGATTTTTATCGTGAGAGATGGATTGTTGGAATGGCTGGCCAATGTTTGAACATCTCGTTAGTCTCAAGTACTATATAACAATAATATTCACACTGATTAGGTGAGAACATTTTGCAGGGAAGGAATCTCCAGTCAAAAGCATTGAGATGACTTGCCCAAGGTCAGATTCAATCCAGGCAGGGCAGAGCTTGAATTTGAGCCTGATTTCATTTCATTTGGTTTAATCACCCATATGCTTTTCTCTCCATTCTGCTGCCTTCTGCATACTTCGGGGAGGGTGGTGGAGACAAGATAGGAGTATGTGACTGGGGGGATGCTAGGCTGCTGTGCTAGCCTTGCTTCTGAGACCCCCTCTCCCCAGAGATTATTCCAAATCCTTCTGTTGAACTTTTTCCTTTTATTTATTTATTTTTTTCGAGATGGAGTCTGCTCTGCTGCCCAGGCTGGAGTGCAATGGTGTGGTCTTGGCTCACTGCAACCTCCACCTCCCAGGTTCAAGTGTTTCTCCTGCCTCAGCCTCCCAAGTGGCTCGGGTTACAGGCACATGCCACCACACCTGGCTAATTTTTGTATTTTTAGTAGAGGTGGGGCTTCACCATATTGGTCAGACTGGTTTCTAACTCCCCACCTCAGGTGATCCACCTGCCTCAGCCTCCCAAAGTGCTGGGATTATAGGCATGAGCCACTGCGTCTGGCCTAAAACAAAACAAATTCTAATAATCTTGTAAAATAAATAACATTTGAAAAGTTAATGTATTAGGGTTCTGTTTATCCAAAAAAATACATAGTAGGTTATGTGTATGTGTATCCTACCTGTTATATGTATATAAATTATACGATAGGGCCGGGCGCGGTGGCTCAAGCCTGTCAATCCAGCGCTTGGGAGGCGCGAGATTGGAGGATCACCTAGGTCAGGAGATCCGGAGACCATCCTGGCTAAACACGGTGGAAAACCCCGTCTCACGAAAAAAATAGCAAAAAAACTAGCCGGAGCGAGGTGACTGGGGCCTATAGTCCCAAGCTACTCCGGGAGCTGAGGCAGGAGAATGGCGTAACCGGGAGAGAGCTTGCAGTGAGCGGAGATCCGGCGCACTACCACTGCCAGCCTGGCGGCGAGCAGATCGAGCTCTGTCTCAAAAAAAAAAATACAAAAACAACTAGCCGGCGAGTGGCGGCCCTATAGTCCCAGCCCTACTCCGGAGGCTGAGGCAGGGAGAATGGCTCGGAGCGCGTGAACCATGGGAGGCAGAGCTTGCAGTAGCGGAGATCCGGCACTACACTACAGCCTGGGGTGACAGAGCGAGGACTCTGTCTCAAAAAAAAAAAAAAAAAGAAAAAAACATTACCGGGCGACGGTGGCGGGGCGCCTGAGTCCCCAGCGCTATTTGGGAAGGCTGAGGCAGGAGGAATGCCGTGAAACCCGGGAGGCGGAGCTTGCAGGTGAGCCTGAGATCCGGCCATTGCACTCCAGCCTGGGCGACAGAGCAAGACTCCGCCTCAAAACAAAATAAATAAAATAAATAGATAAATTATACGATAGATACAGTAAACATTGATATATATATAAAGAGATTTTTATTGTTTCACTCTTTATAGACATACATAAACATACATTTTAATGTTCATATAGTTCCAAATCCTAGGATTTTTTAAAAATTAAGTTCTGGGATACATGTGCAGAACGTGCAGGTTTGTTACATAGGTATACACATGCCATGGTAGTTTGCTGCACCCATCAACCCGTCATCTACATTAGGTATTTCTCCTAATGTTATCCCTCCCTAGCCCCCTACCCTCTGACAGGCCCTAGTGTGTGATGCTCACCTCCCTGTGTCCATATGTTCTCATTGTTCAACTCCCACTTATGAGTGAGAACATGTGTTTGGTTTTCTGTTCCTGTGTTAGGTTTTATTTTTATCTTTTTATTAGAAATGGGATCTTGCTATGTTGGCCAGGCTGGTCTCAAACTCCTGGCCTCAAGGGATCATCCCATTTTGGCCTCCGAAAGTGCTGGGATTAGAGGCATGAGGCACAACACCTGGCCTGTTTTTTTCTATTTTTCAGTCTTGCTTTGTGACCCAGGCTAGAATGCAGTTGCATGATCACGGCTCACTGCAGCCTCAACTTCCTGAGCTCAAGTGATCCTTCTGCCTCAGCCTCCCAAGTAGCTGGAACTACATACAGGCGAGCACCACCACTTCTGCCTAATTTATTTTGTAGAGATGGGGTCTTGGGTTCTGTGTGGTTCTGACTGTGCCACCTTGAAGATGGGCCTGAAGTTAATGATCTTCCTCCATGTACTATTCTTATGCCTCATCACTGCTGACTTGTTTGGAGAGTTGAGGAGCTTTGCGTGTTTTCAGTCTTGCCAAAACACTGCAATGCTAACACTTCTTGTCTTACTACATATGAAACCTATCTTTCACTCATACTTTTCCTGTGCCTCGATTCCCACAGCCCTCACTATCGAATTTGCAGGATCCCAGCACCTGTGTGCCAAGCATACCTTAGAGGATGGAACAGTGTTGAGGAAACCCAACAGCCCCCTTTTTTTTTTCCCCGAGATAGAGTCTCACTCTGTCACCCAGGCTAGAGTGTAGTGGCATGATCTCGGCTCACTGCAACTTCTACCTCCCAACTTCAAGTGATTCTTGTGCCTCAGCTCCCCGAGTAGCTGGGATTACAGGCATGCACCACCACACCCGGCTAATTTTTGTATTTTTAGCAGAATGGGACTTCACCATGTTGGGCAGGCTAGTCTTGAACCCCTGGCCTCAAGTGATTCGCCAGCCTGGGCCTCCCAAAATCCTGGGAGTATAGGCATGAGCCACCTCGCCCAGCCTTACAGTGCATTTTCATTAATACCACTTCTACCTTTCAGTGGTGAGGTCTTAGGGATCAGTCCATGGCCTGATGGCCTGCAGAAGCTGTTGCTACTGCCGAATGACAAATGGGCACAATAATTTGAGTAAGAGTTAATGTTGCTCTAAAAAGGAAGGGGATTGGTGTGTACATTGTACCACCAGAGAACTTCAAAATCAACTCTGGTTGGTTGGTTTGAGACAGGGTCTCGCTCTCTCACCACCCAGGCTGGAGTGCAGTGGTACTATCATAGCTCACTGCAGCCTTGGCCTCCCGGGCTCAAGAGCTCCACCTCAGCCTCCCAAGTAGCTGGGACCACAGATGTACACCATTATGCCCAATTAATTTTGTTCAATTTTTTTTTTTTTTTTTTTTTTTGAGATGGAGTCTCGCTCTGTCATCCAGGCTGGAGTGCAGTGGCACAATCTCTGCTCACTGCAACCTCCACCTCCCAGGTTCAAGCGATTCTTCTGCCTCAGCCTCCCAAGTAGCTGAGACTACAGGCACGCACCACCACGCCTGGCTAATTTTTGTATTTTTAGTACAGACGGGGTTTTACCATATTGGCTAGGCTGGTCTCAAACTCCTGACCTAATGATCCACCCACCTCAGCTTCCCAAAGTGCTGGGATTCCAGGCATGAGCCACCATACCTGGCCCAATTTTGTTCAATTTTTGTAGAGATAGGGTCTCACTGTGTTGCCCAGGCTGGTGTTGAACTCCTGGGCTCAAGGGTTCTTCTTGCCTTGGCCTCCTCAATTCTAGGGTTATAGGCAGGAGCCACCGCACATGGTCTGGTTTTTTTTTTTTTTGAGATGGAGTCTCACTCTGTCGCCTGATCTGGAGTGCAATGACGCAATCTCAGCTCACTGCAACTTCCGCCTCCCAGATTCAAGCTATTCTCTAGCCTCAGCCTCCTGAGTAGCTAGGATTACAAGCATGCACCACCACGTCCGGCTAATTTTTGTATTTTTAGTAGAGACGGGGTGTCACCGTGTTGGCCAGGCTGATCTCGAATTCCTGACCTCAGGTGATCCGCCTGCCTCAGCCTCCCAAAGTGTTGGGATTACAGGCGTGAGCTACCGCGCCTGGCGTTTTGTTTTTTGCATTTTTTTTGGTGATGTGAAAAAATGACATGTAACTCTTCTGTTAATTTATTTGACTATTTGTGAGGTTGAAACTTTTTAATGTGTTAATTGAAACTCTGGTTTTGAAGAGTCTCTTTAGTCCTCTGGGGAAGCATCCAGGGATGGAAATGGGGAGTACTTGCTGGTTTCCTGGCTTTCTCATAGTTCTCATTTATTGAAGACAGTGTGCTGGAGCCCAGTCCTAAGCACTTTACTTAGACCATCATCCTACAACCTTGTGAGGTAGGTATTGTCCCTAATTTACAGTGAGGACACAGAAACTCACATATTGAAGGTCATAGAATGGCAGCATTGAGATTTGAATTCGGAAATAGGAATTCATCCTGAATTCAAAGACGGCTCTTTGGCAAGAACATCTGTGCAGGTTTTACTTCCAAACAAACATTCACTATTTTTAAACATTTTATTATTATTATTATTTTTTTAAACAAGGTCTCTCTCTGTTACCCAGACTGGAGTGCAGTGGCATGATCACGGTTCATTGCGGCCTCGACATCCTGGGCTCAAGCGATCCTCCCACCTCAGTCTCCCAAGTAGCTAGGACTAGACAACAGGCACACGCCAAGTGCCCATTTGAGTTTTCGGGGCTTTTTTAGAGAAGAGTTCTCACTCTGTTGCCCAGACTGTGAACATTCACTATTGGAACAGAAGTAAAGCCCTCCCCTCCCCAGCATACATATCTCCAACCCCACACCCTGATGTCTTCACCACTCTTCCCAGGACAGAGAGGAGACCAAGGGAGAGCAGGCATCATTTCTCTCTGTACAGTTTTTAATTTTTTATTTTTTGATGTTTGTTGTTCAGATGAATGACACACTCAAGTTACAAAAATGGGGCCTTAAAAGAAGCACATTGTACAATGAACAAGCAGATTGGAGTTAAGAACACTGAAACGCTAACCCGCTACCACGAGAAGAGACAGGGAGGGGGTACAGGAAGGGAAGGAAGGGGCTACCAACACAGGGGTCAGACGGAACTGAAAGGGAGGCTAACTTGGTGAGGATGGAGGAAAGACAGGTCTACTCTGGGGCTGATTTCTGGATGCCAGTTCTTGGGCACCCTTGCCTTGTACTTGCCACCCCCTCCAACTTCACCCACCCCCATTCCAACCTGGTCATTCTGGGCGGTGAGAGACACCCACACCAGAACGGGCTGCGCCAATCAGGTCTTTACGAGGTAGGGTGGTCACCTTGCCTAGTGCAGCCCTGGATTTGGAAGGTGATGGTGGCAGCAGTGGGACAAGAGGCCAGAAAGGAGCTGATCAAAGTTCAGGCCCCTGCTCTTCCCAAAGACTCCTCGCTCTTTCCCCACCCCACCACGATCCAAAGGCCCTCTATGAGTTGCCGAGAGAGGCCCCCAGTCACCCTGCAATTATATAAATAAATAAATACTGAGCCCCTGGGTTTGGGGACAGGTTGGGGAGGGGCAGCAAGGATAGAGGATAGGAGAGAGGAAGGGGAGGGAGGCAAAAGGGAGGGGTCACAGACATAGTAAATAGTCGTCTCCATCCCAGCAACACTTCTCTCTGGATTTTTCTCTCCTTTTCTTGTTTGTTTAACAAGGAGCTAACAATTCAAGGACAAATACTTAAAAATATACATTATTTTTTCTTTGTTTCCACCTTTGTCATCGTCGTCTTGCTTTGGAGACTGCTGAGGTCAAAGTTTAAACCGCATGAAGGACCTGCGGCTTGGAGTTTTTGTGTATTTTTTTTTTTATTTTTTTTTTAAAATTTTTTCACTTTTTTTTCCAACATATAAAAAGGTAGCGGAGTTGTCTGTGGGTTTTTTTTTAAATGGTTAAATCTTTGGTTTGTTTCTTTTTTCTCTTGGAGGCCTTTATCTCTCGCACTTGCCTTTCCCACTCAGAGACCAGTGGGGGCCCGCGTGTCTCAATCTTGCTGTCTGTCTCATTCTCTCTCTCACTCAGGTCCCCCTACCCTGGGCTAGAGGAAGAGAGAGGCACCCTGGTATTCGGGTGGGTTAGAAAAACTAGTCAGGTCAAGAGGTCACCCTGACTTGGCTAGTCCCTCGCCAAATCTCCCCAGGGCTTGGAGAGCCCATCATGGCCTTCTCCAGGGAGATGGGTAGAAAACTCATATCCTTCCCCTCCTCCTGATCTCAGCCCCAACTCCTACTGGGGCTTGGGTTCCCCATCCCTACCCACCCCAACACACACACACCCACCCCACCCCCCAGAAGAGAACAGAGAGAGGTGGTTTAGTTACTG
>NW_016814114.1:937082-947074 GCF_001698545.2 Rhinopithecus bieti
TTTTTTTTTTTTTTTTTGGCACAATGAAAAGGCCTACCATTAGGGTAGACCCAGTCTCTGTCCCTCCCTTAAGTAGGAGGTCAAGGTTGGGGAGAAGAGAAATTCAGAGGGCTCCCCACTGCTCCAATCCACTCATCTCTCCTCTCTTTCTAGCCCAGGCCCTCAGCTCCCAACCTCGGACATCTAACCTAGCTCATAGCCTAGCCTGGGGTTTCCCTCCCCATCCCCCACATAAAGCTCCCCTGCCCTCCAACTCTCTCGTTCACACACAGACACACGGACACAGGCTCTGTACAGACCACAAAATAAAAACGATGAGATAGTTTTGTTTCCCGGAGTCGAGACGGGGGACCAGAGTGGAAGGGGCAGATGGGGTGGGGGGCATGAATTCCCCATCACCTTCCCAACCCTGGCTCCCTCCAGTCCCCCAGCCCCTTGCCCTGGCTGGCCCCCAGCCAACGATATTTGGTTTCCTTTTTTTAACATTAAAGTTCTATGAGGTATTTGGTGCCTTATCTCGAGTCCTCGGGGGAGGGGGCCCAGGGGGGAGACCTGGGGCTCACCTGCCCCTCCCTCCCTCCTACCCCCTTCCCAATATTTGGTTTCACAGCTGTAGTTAAAGCTTGGGATTTGGTTATTTTTCCCCCTCCCAGGAATTTTTTTTTCCTGTTTTTCTTTTCCTAGGTGTGAGGGTTGGATGGGGAGGGTCCCCAGCACCCCTGGCTGCACAGGGGTCCCTCCACCAACGTCAGGGCATCTGCCCCATCCCTGCCCCCTGCTCCTCTTCTCTTTGCCCCACTACCCCATACTGGGGTGGGGAGAGGTCCCAGGTGGTGGGACTTGATGGGGAGGAAGCAGGATGAAGTGGGTGGTGGTGAGTCCTGGATTTTCTTTCCTTTTTTTTTTTTTTTTCTTTTTGGTCTAGAATCATAGGGTTTTTTTGAGTCATCTCCACCATGCCTTCCATGCTGCCTGTCTTCTCGGAGGGGGTTTTTGGTTGTAATTCCTTTCATTTTGCTCTGCTCAAATGTCCTTCCTATTTGGTCAGGAGCCCTTGGCCCCCTCTCCACCTTTGGGCTGGGGCCCAAGCCCTCTTGCCAGTCCCTTCTCTCTTCAGGAAATAAACATGGACAAACTCAGAGGTAGGGTAAGGGCAGGGAGTCATTCAGCGGAGATGCTTACATTCCGGCGAGGATGGGTCAACAAGGTGCCAGGCCCCATCGTGCCAGGGATGGGAGGGGCGGCTACTACACCACTGCCCGGACAAGGCACCCGGAGGCCCCTGCAATGGCCGAGTCTCTGCTGCCTCCGTGGCCCAGCCCAACAGTTTCATTTCCCGGGTGGGAGAAGGGAGACAAGGAAAAAAGAGAACGCTGACGCCTGGGGCTCCATCTGCCTCTCCTTGGAGTGTCCGGCAGAAAGTGGAAGCTGCCCAGGCCAAAGCCCTGTGGTCTCAGGGCTCTCCCCTCTCTCTGCTCCTGCCCAGCGAGGGGCGGGGGCCACACTGTGGCTGTCAGGCCCCACCCTGATTTCAATGGCTCGTGTCCTTCACTGCAACACTTTGGTTTGAGGAGAGACACAGAAAGAACAAGATTATGAGAGGAGAGAGGAGAGCAAAGGGAGAGGGAGGAGAGAGGAAGGAGGGAGAAGAGAGGAATGAGAGGAGGAGAGAGGACAGACAAAAGAGAACCAAAAAAGAAATCAAAGGAGGAATCAAACCACCGGAAAGTTGTTAAGTTTTCCTTCATCTGTTCTTTTTGCTTTCTTACTCCCTTTTTTCCTGTCTTTCTTTTTTTAAAGCTTTTTCAGTTGATCTGGGGGGGGAGTTTGGGGTTCTTCACCCCTGTCCCTGACACCCTCTCTCAGCCCCACCCACCTGCTTCTATCTGCCCTGGCCGAGGGACAGGCCCTGCCCTAGCTGCCCCCTCCGGCTTTCCCAAAGACGATGTCCATGAGGTATTTGTGAAGAGAAAGAAGCATCCGTCCTTCTGTCCGCCTTGGGGAACAAGGGCCACCGGTGCAGGGGCTTGGCTCCACCTCGCGGTTCCGTCTTATTCTTGAAGAGTCCTCATCTTCTTTCCCGTTTATATATATATATATATGTATGTATATATATATNTCACACATGCACACACGCACACACCCCAGTGGTGGGGTTCCTCGAGATGGCATCCCCATCAGGGTCCATGTGGTGGGACAGTGCCACAGCCTGTGGTCCCCATCTGAGAGGGTGCGGTGGTGGCCACCAATCCCACAAGACCTCCACAAGTCTTGGCTGGACCCTGTGTTTGACCAGCCCTGGACACATCTCCACTGACGATGGACAGAGGAGAGACGCCACTGGGAGCCACCCTGCCCTCCTGCTATTGTGGAGGCCAACAAAGTTTTGAACCAAAAACCAAAAAAACAGAAACAAACAATAAATTTAAACTAGAAAAAAAGAATTTATATATATATATATATATATATATATAAATTCTTTTTTTCTAGTTTAAATTTATTGTTTGTTTCTGTTTTTTTGGTTTTGGTTCAAAACTTTGTTGGCCTCCACAATAGCAGGAGGGCAGGGTGGCTCCCAGTGGCGTCTCTCCTCTGTCCATCGTCAGTGGAGATGTGTCCAGGGCTGGTCAAACACAGGGTCCAGCCAAGACTTGTGGAGGTCTTGTGGGATTGGTGGCCACCACCGCACCCTCTCAGATGGGGACCACAGGCTGTGGCACTGTCCCACCACATGGACCCTGATGGGGATGCCATCTCGAGGAACCCCACCACTGGGGTGTGTGCGTGTGTGCATGTGTGAGGGAGGGAGAGGCATTCGCCAGTACCAGAGGGGCATAGGGTGGGAAAAGCAAGGTGAGTTCTCTTTTTGGTTTCTGGTTAATGTCAAAGAACGTGAAGGATCCCACGGATAGGCACTGGAATATGAATTTTTTTTTTTTTCAGGGAAACAGATAGGATGGAAAAAGACAACTGAATGCCCTCAACTGAATGCCTTCATCCCCTCTAGCCTGAAACTTCCACCTTCCCATAAGATGGGGAGGGAGTCGCTTCCAGAGCAGAGGAGGGTGACAGGGTTGAGGAGGGATTTGTGAGAGCTAGAACTTGGCAAAATGGCCTAGCCCACCTTTCAAAGGGGAAAAGAGGGAGGAACAAGGGATGAAAAGTTGTCCCCAGGCCTTCTCTTGAACTCTCCCCTGGCTGGGGGGAGGCAGGAGGTTAAAGCGAGCCCCCCTGCCCAGGTGGGGAGAGCTGGGGGCCAGGGGAGAGGGGGACACATGGTAGGGACACATTCTGTTGAGCACAATGCTAAAAATTCTGTACATCCTTTGGATGAAGCTACTGAATATTTGGTGTAAGGTTGTTCAGGCCCTTTCTCTTTCACCTTCTGGAAAATAACATTTGGTGAGTGGTGCTGAGCCCCAGCCCATCTGCCCAGGCTGTGCCCTGTCTTCGCTGGTCCAGGGCTGGGGGCCGGGCCTAGGAAGCTGGCATCTTCTCTTTTTCCATCTGTAGCCCCACAGGGGAGGCAGGGTTGGGGGTTGGTCCCACAGCCAGGGCTCGGTGGCATGAGGTCTGACCTGCTGGAGGCTTCTCCGCCCCTGGCTGGGGTTCTTATTTGGCGTTGTAGCAGTGAGGGTGAGCACGCTGAGGTCTGGCTCGCGACTGGTTTTTTGGTTTGTTTGATTTTGTGGGGTTTTTTTTGGTTAGTTTTTGGTTTTTTTTTGTTTGTTTGTTTTTCACCTCTGGTTCCTTTGGGGCAGCTGGTTTCTGTTGTGATTATTTTTGGTTTTCTCTTTTGTTGGTTAGTTTATTTCCTTTTTTTTTTTTTTTTTTTTTGGTTGGTTGGTTTTTTTGGTCTTTCCTCCCTTGTCACTCTGCTCTGAGGACCCTCTGTGTCCCCACCACTGGCCTCCTCGCCCTCTTCCCAGGTGAGGGACCAAGGCAGGGATCAGAGGAATGGGAGGGGAGGCATGGCTGGCCCTCACTCAGGTTTGGACCCTGCCTCAGGCCCCCCTGGGCCTCCAGAGGTCTGTGCGGCCACCTCGCTGCAAGTGGAGGACGAGGAGGAGGAGGATGAAGAGGATGAGGAGAGGCCAGGAGACTTGCTGGAGATGGAGGCTGCCACGGCCGCAGCTGCTGCTGAGACCAGGCCCACGCCAGGCGGGGTGCTGAGCAGGGGCAGCCCAGCATGGTTCAAGAAGAGCGGCGAGGTCACCAGGCCGGGGCTCCCCGGGGTTGCGCCAGCTGCCCCCAGCACCAGGTTCCCGCTGCCATCAAGGCTGGTAAGGGGCAGGGTTCCACCAGAGGCCAGGGCTGGCGGGGAGAGAGAGAGGCTGGGCTGGGGACATGCCGGGCTAGGGGAGACCTTTGCCTTCCAGCGTCCTGCCCAGAGTGCCCCCCATCTCCCCATCGGTCCCACTGACCCCCATCAGCACCCCTCACACCTTCCCCAAAGGTGAGATGGGTATGAAGAGGCGAGCGATGCAGTGAGCAGGGGCGGGATGGCATGGCTGGAGCAACAATGGCAGGGCTCGAGGCCCCAGAGGATAGGGCTGGTGACGATGGGTGTGACATGAGGCAGCACGCACCTTGGATAGTGGCCAAAGGGTTGTTGCTCATGAGGGCTGGACTCAGCCCGGAGCTCAACCCCACCATTGTGCTTCTGCAAGAGGCAAAGCAGAGGCATTAGCAGGGGCAGGGACCTGCCAACATAACTGGGGTGCAGCTCCCCACCCTAGAAGCAGCAGCAACCCTGCTTCTCCCCACAGCCTCCCACTTGCACCCACTTACCCCGTGCTGGGGTTCAGGCCCGACAAGCCGATAGCCGAGTGGCTGCCTTGAGGGCTGGGGTTTGTGCTGTTGGTGGTGGCCGGGGGTGGGGGAGTGACAGAGGGGATGGAATTGAGGGGGGGCACAGCCCCGCCCCGCCCCACCCCTCCAGCTGTCCGGCTGGGGTGGAGCGTCCCCACAGCTGAGGATAAGGTAGTAACTGCCAGAGAGAGACAGAGAGATGGGGTCTTCAGCTTCCACTCATCCCCCACTGAGGAACCTGGGGTCAACTCCTACTTGTCCTCTCACCCAGCTCAACCAGCATCTCCTCAGTCAGAACAGCCTTAGACCTCCCTGCCCTCTCTTCCCAGAGTGATTTCCCTGTGCCTCTGCCATGGTGACCCCTATCATAACAATGGAAGTCAAAGCAGCTGCTTCCTGCTGAGCCCTGGCACTCTGCACTCCCCGCCCTGAACCACTTTTTTACCGACTAGAAACGGGGGCGCCCAGGAGTCAAAACCCTATGGCTCCCTCTAGGGGAGGGGCGAGGGGTGCCAGGCACATTGCCACAGCTGAGGGACGGGCAACCTGGCAGGGACTGAGGGCCCAGACTCAGCCAGACTGCTGGGGTAGAAACTCCTGGCTCTGTCTCATCCCAGGGGTGCCCTTGGGCGAGTGCCTTAACCTCTCTGACCTTCAGATCCCTTGTCTGGAAAATGGGGATAATAATAGAACCTATCTCATAAAATGAGTTTGAGAATTAAGTCAGTCAATGCAGTTTACAAAGAGCTTAGTACAGTGCCAGGCAAGCACTTTCTACTTTATAAATCTCCACTTACTATTTTCTAGCCTGGGGAGGGGCAGTATGTTGTTGTTTGTGTGTGTGTGTGTGTGTGTGTATAATGTGTATATATATATGTGTGTATATATATTACGTATATATTATGTGTATATATATTATGTGTGTATATATGTGTGTGTGTGTGTGTGTATATATATATATATATATTTTTTTTTGAGATGGAATCTAACTGTTGCCCAAGCTCGAGTGCAATGGTGTGATCTCAGTTCACTGCAAACTCCTCCTCCCGGGTTCAAGCGATTCTCCTGCCTCAGCCTCCCAAGTAGCTGGGATTATAGACACATGCCACCACACCCAGCTAATTTTTGTATTTTTAGTAGAGACAGTGTTTCCCATGTTGGCCAGGCTAGTCTTGAACTCCTGACCTCAGGTGATCTGCCTGCCTTGGCCTCCCAAAGAGCTGGGATTATAGGCATGAACCACCACACCAGGCCAATTTTATATTATTCTTATATATATGGTGTATAACCATACATCTAAACCTGCTGTGTCCCAGGAATAGGGAGGGGAACTCTGGGTACAAGAGTATGTATGTATGCATGTATGTGTGTATACATACATACACTCTTACATACATGTATTTATATTTTTTGTATGTATTACACATTTATAATAATTTTATAAAAACTGAGGCTTAGAAGGATAAAATAAGCGCTTGAATTCACACAGCCTAAAAATGACAGAGGCCAGGCACAAAACCCAAGTGCCTCACCTTTTACCAGGCCCATGCTTTTCTCATATGAAATCGTGAAGCAGATTAAAGCTGAGTTGCTCCTGTAGAGGAGGGGTGAGTCCTGCCCTCTTCCCACTGTCTCTCCCTTTCCCCCACCCACACTCCCCGGGCTCAGTCTTGAGGCCCATGGACACCCAGAGCCACTTGGGAACCTCAGGCTCCAGCCTGTGCCACATCCTCCCAGGCCCCCCTCATCATCTTCTGCCCTCCCTGACCTGTTGTGCTCAGACTGCTGGAAGCTTGGGACAACGGTAAGGTCCCCGCGCCCCCTTGGGGTGTGACCTGAGGAGAGAAGAAAGGAGGTATGGTTAGCCACTGTCTGCCAGCAGCCCCCGTGATGCTCCCTGCAGGACCCCACTCCTCTGTCCCAGGATGGGGGCAGGGGGCTTTGGCACAATGCTGCATTTGTATTATTCTACATGCTTTCTTCACACTTGCCCTAGCTGATCCTGAGCCATAAGCATGAAGGGCTAATTCTCCATTAAGAGCACCCCGAACCTCTCTTCTGACACCACCCCGTCTGGCTAGTCTCTGCAGGGTTGCGTCCTGTCTGAAGTGACTACACCGGAAGAGTGGCTGCTCTACATGCTCCTACTATTGTTGGTTCTGCAAAACTAAAATTCTTTCCCCTGGACAAGCAAACACCACCCTTTTACCAGTGGGGTTGGCAAGCAATGCAGCAGAGACTGATCAAAGTGACCCAGGCAGGGAAAGAGCAGATCTGAAGTGTGAGGCTAAATGGATGCATATCTTTGTATCAGGGTGTTGAGATGTCATATTACTTGATATTCTGGGACCATCTACCAGCTTCCTTCTTGGCCACCCCACCTCCAGTCTCACCTTTGCATCAGCCCCAGAAACCTCACTAAATGTGTGGTTTCTCTCCTTCCCCAGCTTAAAACCCCTCCTTACCTCCTCACTGCCCATGGTTCAAGTTCCAGTTCTTCACTGTAAAGCTTGGGGTACATGCCCCCACCCCTTCCCCAACCTCATTCATATAAACTGCAGCACCAACCACACTAAATTGCACTGGAGTTTCTCAAATTGGGCTGGGCACACCGTGGTTTCTAGGCCTTAGTGCACACTGTCCAGGAAGGCCCTTTGCCTCCTTGTGGCTGGCTAACTCTCCCTTGTCCTTTAGAACTCAGTTCAGACAGTGCCTCCTTCACCCCACTGGGGATGGGGGCTCCTCTCTGGAGCATCACAGCTCTTTCCAGGAATGGAAATAAAGGGATGGGATAAAGGATGTCCAGCTGTGTCTGAGATCAAGTGGGCCTGTGTGTAGCTATGGACCTGAGAGTACACCCATGGGTGTGACAATGTCCCTGAATGCCCAATAAATGCCTCTCCCTGCCTCCGTGTGGTTGTGAGCCTGTGTGTTCTAACCTGGACCACGTCCTTGGACATATATCCCTCCCTGTGTGGCTATGGCACTGTAATAACTCTGTGTCTGGCTATGTCGGTGTGTATCTAGGGGTGCTTGTATCCCCCACGTAAGACCACAGTTCCCTGGAAACTGCCCCTGTGTGACTGTGCCCATCTACATGATGGCCTGCCCCCAAGAGCGACTCTCTTTGCCTCTGTTCTAGGCTCTGTGGACAACTAGGTAGGGTGGGCTTCACACAGGTGCCTGCGGAGTTCTGTGGTCTCCCACCCCCCAGGCGGGCTCTTGGTACCATATGGGGGCTGTAGCTGGCCGGCTTCCCCGGGCTGGGCAGCATGGGGGCCGCACTGCAGGGGTTGATGCGTTTCTCCTTCTGGCGCCGGTTGCAGAACCAGACGCGGATCACTTCTTTCTCCATGTGCAGCTGCTCGGCGATCAGCAGGATCTCCTCTGAGGTAGGCTTCTGGTTCTACAGGCAGAGGGCTTGTTAGCCCGGGGCCCACCGCCCGCCACCCCTCAGGTGAGGGCCACCCAGAAGAGGGCCTCACCGCTAGAAAACTCTTCTCTAAGGCGAAGCGGACGTTTGTCTCGATGCTGGTCCTCTTCTTGCGTCTCCGTCCGGGCAGCCCATCGAAACCCAGGCTGGGGCTGCTCAGCTGGTTGGGGCTGGGCAGGCTTGAGTCCACAGACATAGTCTCTGTGCCCCGGGGGAGACGAGAGCATTAGAAGGCGCCTCCCGTGGCCACCGGCTACCGCCCTCCCCCTACGCGGGAGCCCCAGCCTAGTCCCACCTGCGTCATTGAGCCACTTCTCCAGGAGGGGCTTGAGTTTGCACATGTTCTTGAAGCTCAGGTTGAGGGCCTCAAAGCGGGAAATGGTCGTCTGGCTGAAGTCGTTGCCGTAGAGCTTGCCCATGGCCAGGCCCACATCACCCTGGGCCAGTGGGGCGGGGAAGGGGCTGAGGTCAGGGTGGGGCCTTCCGGCACTGGGTCCGCTCCGCCCACCGGTTGGCCACGCCCCTCGCGGCATCCATCAACTGACCACGCCCCCACACCCACGCCCCAGCCTGCAAGGTGGCTCCAGACCTGCGTGAAGCCCAGCTTGATGCGGCGTTGCTTGAAGGTGCGGGCGAACTGCTCCAGCTCCTCCAGATCACTGGGCTCCTCGGGGTGGGATGGTGGCTCCAAGCATTTGGGGGGCTGCGGGTGCGAGAGGTGCGGGTCGGGCAGCGTAGGGCGGGTCACAGCCTGGTGGGGTGGGCAGGTGGGTGGGATGCAGGGCGGAGGACCAGGAGTGGGCTCAGCGATGGATGCACAGTCTCCCTCCCGCCCTCTTCGCCCCTGCGTTCCATCCGCCGCCTGCAGACTCCCCCCGCCTTCCTCCACACGTACTGTCAATCCCTTTAAAGGTTCGACTCTGCTGCCCTACATGGGATTCCTCATTGCCTGGGACTCTCTGTACTGTCCCTTCACGCCTGCGAACTCCCAGTAGGAGCAGCCAGGGCTCTCTCCCTGGAGCCGGAGGCAGTGGTTCATCCTCATCTCAACCGGGGAATCAAGGACTGGCCCTGCCACCAAGTCACTGCTTAGCCCAGGCCTCACTTTCCCCCTCTGCAGGATAGGAACAATCACTGCTGTTCTGTCTACCCAATGGGGCTGTTGAGAGAACCGGGTTAAAAATGAGTAGGTCGTGCAGACCCATGGACTGCACAACGCCAAGAGTGAACCCTAATGTCAACTATGAACTTTGGGTAATAGTGATGTGTCAATGTAGGTTCATCAGCTGTTACACTTGTACCACTCTGGTTGGGGATATAGATAATGCGGGAAGCTGTGCATGTGCAGGGTCAGAGATAGATGGGATATCTCTATATCTTCCACTCAGTTTTGGTGTGAATCTAAAACAGCTCTTAAGAAATTAAGTCCTGGCCGGGCGCGGTGGCTCAAGCCTGTAATCCCAGCACTTTGGGAGGCCGAGACGGGCGGATCACGAGGTCAGGAGATCGAGACCATCCTGGCTAACCCGGTGAAACCCCGTCTCTACTAAAAAATACAAAAAACTAGCCGGGCGAGGTGGCGGGCGCCTGTAGTCCCAGCTACTCGGGAGGCTGAGGCACGAGAATGGCATAAACCCGGGAGGCGGAGCTTGAGATCCGGCCACTGCACTCCAGCCTGGGCGACAGAGGGAGACTCCGTCTCAAAAAAAAAAAAAAAAAAAAAAAAAAAAAAAAAAAAGTTTTTTCT
>NW_016814114.1:948209-970199 GCF_001698545.2 Rhinopithecus bieti
TTTTTTTTTTTTTTTTTTTTTTGTATAAATTTAAGGACAGCAGGTGCAGTGGCTCACACCTGTAATCCCAATACTTCAGGAAGCCAAAGTGGGAGGATCGCTTGAGCACAGGAATTTGAGACCAGCCTGGGAAACATGGTGAAACCTTGTCTCTACAAATTTTTTTTTTTTTTTTTTTTTTTTTGAGACGAAGTCTCTGTTGCCCAGACTGGAGTGCAGTCACGCGATCTCGGCTCACTGCAACCTCCGCCTCTGGGGTTGACGCCATTCTCCTGCCTCAGCCGCCCGAGTAGCTGAGACTACAGGTGCCCGCCACCACACCCGGCCAATTTTTTGTATTTTTAGTAGAGACGGGGTTTCACTGTGTTAGCCAGGATGGTCTCGATTTCCTGACCTTGTGATCTGCCTGCCTCGGCCTCCCAAAGTGCCGGGATTACAGGCGTGAGCCAAAGCGCCCGGCCATATCGCTATAAAACTTTTAAAAATTAATCGAGCATGTGGGGCGTGACTGTAGTACCAGCTACTCAAGAGGGCTGGTGACTGCTTCACTTGAGCCCAGGAGGCTGAGGCTGCAGTAAGCTGTGATCGCACCACTGCACTCCAAGCCTGGGTGACAGAGTAAGACCCTGTCTCAAACAAAAAACAAAATGTTAAGGGGTACAAGTGCAATTTTGTTATACAAATGTATTGTGTAGTGATGAAGCCTAGGCTTTTAGTGTATCCATCACCCAAACAGTGTACATTGTACCCATTAAGTAATTTCTCATCATCCACCCACTCTCACCCCTCTCAGGTTTTGTCGTTGTTGTTTTAGAGACCAGTCTCACTATGTTGCCCAGGCTGGCCTCAAACTCTTGGGCTCAAGTGATCCTCCTTCCTCAGGCTCACAAGTAGCTGAGACTACAGGCATGCACCACCGTGCCTGTTTCAGTTTTCAGAAAATCTGCATAGGCAACCAGGCACGGTGGCTCATGCCTGTAATCCCAGCACTTTAGGAGGCCGAGGCAGGTGGATCACCTGAAGTCAGGAGTTCGAGACCATCCTGGCCAACATGGTGAAACCCTATCTCTACTAAAAATACAGAAATTAGCTGGGTGTGGTGGCACATGCCTGTAATCCCAGCTACTTAGGAGGCTGAGGCAGGAGAATCACTCGCTTGAACCCGGGAGGCAGAGGGTGCAGTGAGCTGAGATTGAGCCACTGCATTCTAGCCTGGGCAACAGAGCGAGACTCCATCTCAAAAAAAAAAAGAAAGAAAGCCAACATAGGATGTATATCATAGATAATGTGGCACAGCCCCCACCCCCACTAGGGTCAAGGATATTACTACATAATCAGATACAGTAACAGTTTTGCAGCAGCAAAAATGCCATACCAAGAGGGGCAAAGAAAAGTCACACACTGCCTTATATCATGGCAGGGCAGGTTTTGTAGTCAAATGAGTTCTCATACTAATGGTACAAGAACAACTTGACTTTCAGAGCGTTTGGGATTTCAGAACTGCAGCTAAGACCTGTATTAGTCTCGAATCTTTTCAGTCCTTCTGAAATAGTTAACGTATATTTTTTTAAAGGGCTATTAAAAAAATGGGTGGAAAAAAACTTTGAAATTCATAAAAGGTGGTGAAAATGATCATTAAAGTCTAGAACTCAGGCAGCAAACTGAACGAAAGGCCTTGGGGTCCAGGTGCCAAGGTGGTCTGGAGAGCTGGTGCGCTCTCTAAGGGGCCTCTGCTCCTGCTAGTGGTCAGGCCAACTGCTCACTGCACCAAGCCACTACATAGACACAGGTACAGCCCTGCCAGATTTTCTGGGTTATCAAGAGGAACTGGAAATCTGGTGCTTTCTGGGAATTTAGTTGACAATGGCCAAATAAAAGACACCTGCGGGCCTTGTTTTCCGTCTCCAATCTGGGAAGTGGATGTGAAATAATCACATAAGGAAGGCCTTCTTCAGAGAATCCTCCATCCAGTGCTGGAAGAGGCCCGAGGCATTTGTAGCCTAAAGGCTCGCAACGCCCTACAATTTTGTGTGTTTTTGCACATGAGCATTTTGGGGGAATGGGGATCAGATGTAAATCTTTCATCACATTCTCAAAGGAGCCCATGTACCTGAAAGGCTTAAGAACCACTCGTCTGGGCCAGCTCCCCTCATTCTATAGAGGAAGAGGCTGACTCAGACAGGGAGATGGGCTTGCCTGAGGTCTCACAGCAAATCACTGGCAGAGTGTGGCTGGGTCAAATAGAGAGGAGACTCTCACTCGCTCCTCACCCCCATTTACCCTGCTTTCAGCAGGCCTTGCTGCTGGCCTGGCCTGGTGCACTCAATGGACAGTCTCACCTGTGTGGGAAGCCCGGCCCGGGGCTGGGAGGTCAGAAGAGCTCCCTGGGTTTGCTGAGGTAGCTGGAATAGATTTGGTGTTGGTAGCAGGCCTGGAGAGACAAGGGGAAATACACAGGGTGAGGGGGAGGGGAAGGTGAGGAAGTTCTGTGGAAGTGTCAGGGAGGCCATCTGGGGTGGGGGCCTTACCTGGCTGGCTCTGCTGGGCCTGCGGTAGCAGGAACTGAGCAGGTGGCTGGAGGTGGTGGCCTGGCACAAGCACCAGCTGCTGGAGCTGGAGGAGCTGCTGTATGTCCTGGCAGGGAGCGGGGTGGACAGAAAGACAGCCTGAGTCCTGGCTAGGTTTCATCCTTTCTGCATCACCTGAACCCTGAGGGGCTGAAACCAGGAAGCTGCTCCACATGGCAATCTGGCACTGGGCAGTGAGGGATGGTCCACTCAGTCTTTGAATGGCATCCCTGAGCTAAGGGCACCCAGAGGCTTCTCTCTACCATGGGGTACCAGAGAGTCCCAACTGGGCAGTCCTGGGAGGCCTCACTCTTTATTTACCCCTTCTTTCTTTTTTTTTTGAGATGGAGTCTCGCTGTGTTGCCCAGGCTGGAGTGCGGTGGCCTGATCTCAGCTCACTGCAAGCTCCGCCTCCCAGGTTCATGCCATTCTCCTGCCTCAGCCTCCTGAGTAGCTGGGATACAGGTGCCCGCCACCACTCCTGGCTAATTTTTTGTATTTTTAGTAGAGACAGGGTTTCAACATGTTAGCCAGGATGGTCTCGATCTCCTGACCTCGTGATCCGCCCGCCTCAGTCTTCCAAAGTGCTGGGATTACTTTGGGAGTCACCATGCCCGGCTACCCTTTCTTGATGAAATATTTGCCTTGTTTTAACATTTCCACAGAAAAAAATAGAATTATTTAAAAATGTAAGCCAGGCCAGGTGCAGTGACTCATGCCTGTAATCCCAGCAATTTGGGAGGCCAAGGTGGGTGGATCACCTGAGGCCAGGAGTTTAAGACCAGCCTGGCCAACAAGGCAAAATCCCATCTCTACTAAAAATACAAAATTAGCCAGGTGTGGTGGTACATGCCTATAGTCCCAGCTACTCTGGAGGCTGATGCAGGAGAATTGCTTGAACCTGGGAGGCATAGGTTACAGTGAGCCGAGATCATGCCCATTCACTCCAACCTGGGTGACAGAGTGAGACTCTGTCTCAAAAATAAATAAATAAATAAATTGTAAACCAGACCAGGTCTTTCCTCCTTTAAAAATACCCCTAGCTGGGCACGGTGGCTCACGCCTGAAATCCCAGCAATTTGGGAGGTGAAGGCAGGCGGATCATGAGGTCAGGAGATCAAGACCATCCTGGCTAACACAGTGAAACCCTGTCTCTACTAAAAATACAAACAATTAGCCAGGCATGGTGGCACACACTTGTAGTCCCAGCTACTCGGGAGGCTGAGGCAGGAGAATCGCTTGAACCTGGAGGCGGAGATTGCAATGAGCCGAGATCGTGCCACTGTACCTCTCCGCACTCCAGCCTGGGTGACACAGCAAGACTCTGTCTCCAAAACAAAACAAAACAAAACAAAACAAAAAAACACTCCCAAGGCAAATAATATCATGTCTGGAATTAGCTTTAAAATGCTCCAGCAAATAGTGTAAATTAGTACAACCACTTTGGCAAGCTCTTTAGCACTGTTATAGGTTGCAGTGTCTCCCCCCACTCCCTGCCACCCCCCAAAAAGATATGTTGGAATTCTAACCCCCAGAACCTCAGAGATTAACCTTATTTGGAGATAGGGTCTTTGGCAGATGATCAAGTTAAAATGAGGTCATTAGGGTGGGCTCTAATCCTATATGACTTGTGTCCTTATAAAAAGGGCAAATTTGGACACAGACATGGATAAAGGGAAGATGATGTGAAGAGACACAGGGAAAAGACAGCCACCTACAAGCCAAAGAGAGAGGCCTGGAACAGATCCCTCCCTCACAGCCCTCAGAAGGGACAGATCCTTTCCTCACAACCCTGCTGACACCTTGATTTCTGACTTCCAGCCTCCAGAACTGTGAGACAATACATTTCTCTCAAGTCACCCAGTTTGTGGTTCTTTGTTTTGGCAGCCCTAGCAAACTAATACAGACACTATCTAAGAAAGCTGAACATACACCACCCTTATGACCCAGCAACTCCACTCCTGCGTGTAACCCACCATACATGTGTATGTGTTTACCACAAGACGTGTACTACAATGTTCACATGGACCATTTGAAATAGGCAGGACTTGAAGATAGCCCAAGTGCCCACAACAGTAGAATGAGTAAAGCAACTGTTTCAGTGGAAGCTACAGCAACAAGAATGAGCAGTCCTACAAGTCACAGTTACGTGCCACAACATAGACTTCCCAAACATTATCAGTGAGAGAGCTAGTTATGACAGAGAACATCCTGTATGATTCTAATGGTTGAAGTTTGGGGAGTAAAGACTGAAAAGGGACACCAGGGGGTTTCTGGGGGCTGGCCACATTGTTTCTAGATCTGGGTACCAGTTCCATGGGAGTGCTCATAGCTGTATACCTATGATTTGTGCACCTTTATATATGTATTATATTTTAATAAAAGTATTTTTTAAGACAGGGCCAGGCACAGTGGTGTGTGCCTGTAATCCCAGCACCTTGGGTGGTTGAGGCAGGAGGACTGCTTGAGGCCAGGAGTTCAAGACCAGCCTGGGCAACAGTGAGACCCCTATGTCAAAAAAAATCTTGTTTGTATAGTGGTAAGTAAAAAATAAAGGAAAATAAAGGGAAAAAAGGGGGGATGAGGTAGGGAGAGAGAGAGAAGAAAAAAAATTCAATCCTCCACCCACCAAAAAAAGTGAGGAGTTTAGATGAAATCCTATTTGCCAATAGGACTGGCAAAATGTTGATATCTATTGAGCTTGGTGAAGAATATGTGGGGTTCATGACATAATTCTCTCTACGTTTACATTTAAACATTTCTGAAAGAAAAAGCAAAACCGCCTTACACACACAGTCCAGTGGCTTCTCATAGCCCTCAACAACGCAAACAAAACCCCTCACCTGCCTACAAGTCCCTTTATACTGAGGCCTGTGCTTGTCTCCCTGCTCATCTCCCACCGCCCTCTCCCTCCCTGGCTGTGTTCCAGCCATTCAGCCCTTTTCTGTTTTTTTCAAATGCACCAAGTTTGTTCCTGTTCCTGCTCAGGGCCTTTACACATGCTATTCCCTCTACTGGGCAGTTCTAATTCTGACACTTATGCCTGGGTCCTAACACAAAGTCACCCTCTCAGAGGTGCCCTCTTTGACCACCCAGTCTATACCAGCCCCTGGCCCGGCCTCCCCTTATCACCCCATTTCATCTCCCTCACAAGGCTTATCACCATCTCCAGGCATCGCTATTCCTGTTTACTCATTCATGACATGCCCCTCTCACTGGGACGTCAGCTCCACGAGAGTGTGATCTTGACTGTTCCAGTCACCGCTGTATCCTCAGTACCTAGAACAGCACCTGGCACCCAGTAGGTGTTCCACATAGATACGTTAACGAACTGAGACTGATGCTTCATCATTTACTTGGCAAATTTTATGTAGAGTTGAAAGCTATAACATGTTACTTACAATTTTTTTCCTTCTGGGAAATTCTGGGGGTTGGGACATGCCCCTCAATTCTTCCCAATGCTATTATTATTCCAAAGACCAATTTGATGTGCCAGGAAGTGAACAAATTGGGAAAATATATAAGCAATTCAACAGAAGGGGCTCATTTCTTTAATATACAAAGAGTGATTTTGCAAATAACTCTATATAATTAAAAAAGAAGAAGAAAAAAATAGTGATTATGAATCCATAAGTAAAAAACTGACAACCCAGTAGTAATGTGGCTGACAGACAGGCCTGGAGAGTGTCCAGTGAAATAAATGTGAACAGCTCTGGATGGAAATACACTCAGATTCACTCACAATAAGATAAACACGACTGCAATTGCACTGAGATATCATTTTTACCTCTCAGATCACCAAATATAAAAATAGCGTGTAATACTACACTGGGGAGTGTGGGGAAACACACATTCTTGTACATGCTGGTGAGAGGGTGATTTGGCAATGTCTAGCAAAATTACAATTGCACACAGCCTTCAACTCAGCCATTCCACTGCTAGAAATTTATCTATTCTCACTCTAGAAGGCTGCACCTCTCTAGAAGGCTATTCCCAGCAGCAAGTGGCATTTTGGTAAAACAGTAGAAGGTAGCTGAGCATGCAGCAAGAGAGGACGGGTTGGATGAATGAGGGTAGAGCTCTACAGTGGAATACTATACAGTCATCAATAAGAATGAGGAGTCTCTTTGTGTCCTGATATGGAACAATCTGCAGGATGTCTTGTTGAGTGGAAAGCTCAAGAGGCAGAACAGAGGGTATGATGTGGTACTGTTTGTGTCAAAAAAAAAAAAAAAAAGAGTATATCTGGATATTTGCTTGGGTATGCACAGTTGATGTCTGGAAAACCACACTAGAAGGCCACGCTGTAAGTCCATCCATACCTCTGGGATTTGAAACATGTACCTGGTCTGAGTAAATAAATATCCCAGTGTCTCTCCTCCACACACCCAAATAGTTACTGCTGATCAACATCTCTGCTTTTCGATGGCTCAACGCTATTCCCCGACCCCCTGGGGGTGCCTCTGCTTATTCCGTATATGGCAGTGGACTGGGTACTCCTGTGCTCCTGACCTCTCTCACTCTTGCTGCTAATCATCTCAGAATCCAGCTTAAGGGTTCTGAAGTCCTAGAACTCTATCCTGTGAAACAGTGTCCACCCTGCCTTCCCTTTCCCAGCTACCCCAGCCCAGGAATACCTCCACCTCCGCTTCATCTCAACTGTGAAGCGCGCAACACTTATGCTTCATGGCACCCCATTTACAGTGAACCCTTTCAAGACCCCATACCTAATTTTTGTTTCAAACATTGTCTTTTTCTTTCAAAGGGACTCCAAGTTGCATAATCTTTTGGCCCCACAAAACGAGACCCACCTGCCCTGTGCTGCAGGTCTCCCAAGTCAATGCATTTGCTTATGTGTACCTTTCCTCTGCTAGACTGAAATTCTAGCACACCAGAGGCATATCTTATTCTTCTTGTATCCCTAACTCATATCAGAACCTGGTAAGCCCCCATTAAATGCCCACTGAATTGAATCTAATGAATAAGACCAGAAATCAAATCTTATTACCACTGTTTTTCTGATTTCCTATAACCCTTAGCTTGCTGATTAAAGTATTTGTTAACTCCTGTTCCTCCCCAGCATGACTCTCAGTGAAAATTCCCCTTTCCTCCAGAAGCCTAGAGAGGTGTCTGTGGGTTTCATTCTGAATCACTAGAGAGAGGAAAGAATGGGGAAAGTGCATCCCAGTTTGCAGAAGGTCTCATGGTTTGAAGTTCAGATGGGAAACATTTAACCACATCCCTGTCCAGTTTCTCAGACCAGAGACTTAGAGGTCAACCTTAATCGCACCTTCCCTTCCTCTCCCCATCCACCCAATCCATCTGCAAGTCCTCCCAGTTCCCTCTACATCTCTTCCTGTCCACAGTCACTGTCCTGGTCCAAACCACCATCCTTCTACCCCAGACCATCCATTCGCCCCCCAGGCAGGCAGAGAGGGGTCTAAAACAATAGAGTTCTAAACTTTTTTGTGCCCTGAATTCTTTAGCATCTGAAAAAAAAAAAAAAAAACAAACCTACTGCCCTCTTCTCAGAATTAAAAACACATAAGATATATATAATATTTCTTTCTTTCCTTCCTTTCTTTCTCTCTCTCTCTTTCCTTCCTTTCTTCCTTCCTTTTCTCTCTCTCTCTCTCTTTCTTTCTTTCATTTCTGTCTCTTTCTTTCTTTCTTTTTTTGAGACAAGATGGAGTCTCTCTCTGTCACCCAGGCTGGAGTACAGTGGCTCAGTCTTGGCTCACTGCAACCTCTGCCTCCCGGGTTCAAGCGATTCTCCTGCCTCAGACTTCCAAGTAGCTGAGATTACAGGTGCGCCCACCATGCCCATGCCCACCTAATTTTTGTACTTTTAGTAGAGAAGGGGTTTCACCATGCTGGCCAGGCTGTTCTCAAACTCCTCACCTCAGATGATCCACCCACCTCATCCTCTCAAAGTGCTGGGGTCACAGGTGTGAGCCACCATGCCCGGCCAGATATATAGAATTTCAAATGAAATCAATCACATAGAATTATAGTCATCATCACTAGGGACTCCAAAGGGAGGGAGGAGGGCAAGGGCTGAAAAACTTCCTACTGGGTACTATGTTCACTATCTGAGTGACAGGAACAATTATACCCCAAACCTCAGCATCATGCAATATAACCCTTGTGACATACCTACACATGTATCCCTGAATCTAAAATAAAAACTGGCTGGGCACAGTGGCTCATGCCTATAATCCCAACACTTTGGGGGGCTAGATGTGAGAATCTTTTTGAGCCCAGGAGTTTGAGACCAGCCTGGGCAAGATGGCAAGACCCTGTCTCTACAGAAAAAAAAGAAGAAGAAGAAGAAGAAGGAGAAGGAGGAGGAGGAAAAGGAAGAGGAGGAGGAGGAAAAGGAAGAGGAGGAGGAGGAGGAGGAGGAGGAGGAGGAAGAGGAGAAGAGAAGGAAAATAAGCCAGGCATGATGGTGAGTGCCTGTGGTCCCAGCTACTCAGGATGCTGAGGTGGGAGGATCCTTTGAACCCAGGAGTTTGAAGTGGCAGTAAGCTATGATCATACCATGGCACTGCAGCCTAGGCAACAAAGGGAGACACCCGTCTCCAAAAAACAAAATAAAATAAAAATTAATTAATTAAAATTTGGCTGGGTGTGGTGGCTCATACCTGTAATCCCAGCATTTTGGGAGGCCAAGGCAGGTGAATCACTTGAGGTCAGGAGTGCGAGACCAGCCTGGCCAACATGGTGAAACCCCCTGCTACCAAAAAGTACAGAAAAAAATTAGCCAGGTATGGTGGCAGGCACCTGTAGTTGCAGCTACACAGGAGGCTGAGGAAGAAGAATCACTTGAACCCAGGAGGCAGAGGTTGCAGTGAGCTGAGATTGCACCACTGCACTCCAGCTCAAGCAACAGAGTGAGACTCCATCTCAAAAAAATTAATTAAAATTTAAAAAAATATAGTCATCAAACGTATTTCGAATTGTCATATAATCATTTATGTGTTTATTAGCACATTAAGCAACAAGATCCAGCAATAGATCTGATGACTACTGTCATTTCAAAGTAATCATGAGTGAAAACAGTATTTGGAGAGATCTGCAACAACTATAAGAGAATGTGAAAATCTGCGCGCATTCTCTTGGTGACGAAGTCTGAGTACTGTGGTCTGTTGTCTACATTCATGATAGAGGGACATGCTATGGTTTGGTCAGAAGATAGTAAAAATTAAGATGTAATTTTTTTTCCCATCCAAGTTCTTGGACTCTGAATTCTATGCACAGACTCCTCTAGGGGTGGTCTATGGACTCCAAGTCCTTGTTCTAAAATATAAATTGAGCCACAAGGTCTCTACTGACTTTCATCACATTTGTGGTATAATCCAGCTCCAGGCCATGGCCCTGCATGGCCTGGCACCCCCTCTTGCCTCTCCTTCCTTGCCTCACATGACTCTCACTCTCTAACTCTGATCCAGCCCCACTGGTCTCCTTCCTGTTACTGAACCCACAAAGAAGTCCCCACCTCAGTACCTTTGCTATACCCTTTCTAGATCTACACAGAGGTGGTCCCTCCTCATCATTTAAGTCTCCATCAAATGCCCCCCTCCTCAGAGAGGCCCTCTCTGACCACACACTCTGATGAAGTCTTCTTTTTCCTCCAACACTCTCTATTATGCTCTTTTCTTTCCTTCATAGCAATTGTCTGCTTCCTGCCTATCTCCCCAACTACAGCGGGGGTCAGCTCCAAGAGGGCACAGACTTATCTACCTCATTCCCCGCTATATCCTCACCCAGAAAGGCGCTTGGGCATTGTGATATTCACTAAATATTTGCCAACTAAAGGAATGAAAGAAGGGGAGAAAGCTGGTGGGGCATGGTGGCTCACACCTGTAGTCCCAGCACTTTGGGAGGCTGAGACAGGTGGATTGCTTGAGCTCAGGAGTTTCAGACCAGACTGGGCAACATGATGGGGTCTCTACAAAAAATCCAGGCATGGGAACACGTGCCTGTAGTCCCAGCTACTTGGGAGACTGAGGTGGGAGGATGGCCTGAGCCTGGGAGGTCGAGGCTGCAGTGAGCCATGGTCATGGCACTGCACTCCAGCCTGGGTGACACAGCGAGACCCTGTCTCAAAACAAAACAAAGAAAAAAAGGAAAGAAAGAAAGAAAAAGAAAGAAAGAAAGAAAGAAAGAAAGAAAGAAAGAAAGAAAGAAAGAAAGAAAGAAAGAAAGAAAGAAAGAAGGGAGGGAGGGAGGAAGGGAGGAAGGAGGGAAGGGAGGGAGGAAGGAAGGCAAGAAAGCAAGAAAGGAAGGAGAGAAGGTAAGATTCTGGGTGAACAAGAACAGTAAATTGGCTCAGGACTGGGGTAAGCCGGTAGGAGGCGCCATTTCTCCACAATCTAGCGGCAGCATGGCCATCTGAAGCCACTTGGGGGCGTGTTACGTCCGAGTCAGATGGTGGAGAAGTTATAGTAAGTGGAGACAGGCCAGAGAAAAGACCCTTGCTGGCTTATTTCGTGGATCAGCTGCTCTGTCCCTAAGCTTTAAGGAAGCCTAGCACAAGAGCTAGCATGTCCGTGAAAGCTGAGAAGGGACGGTACCGATTCTTACTCATTGCTGTATTTTGATCACCCTCCCAGTGCAGGAGCCTCATAGGTGATCAATACATTTCAATGAATGAATGAGATGAAACCTCAGGACAGACTGGCAGTACTTTGCCATAGCTGGGACTTTGGCTATGAATGGGGGCAGAAAGATGGATATGTGGATTACAGGATACATGGGTGAATTGCCCACTTTCCCACCTGGGCTCAGTTCCACCTGGGGGGTAAGAGAAAGCCATAACAGTGAACTTGAGGAGGCTGGGCCCCAGAGCCGGCCGGCTGCAACGGCCCAGGTGCTGCACCTCACTCCAGTGCACAAGGCAGATGGCCCATCCCCCGTGGCCTCTCGCACCCCCATTAGGGGCCTCCACACAAGCTTTGGCAGTCACCATGACTGGAATGGTGTTGGTGCACGAGTTGACATTCCTTTGCCATCCCTGATATGGCAAACTGTGACCAGTTCTGGACCTTCCCTCTCTAGAACAAGTTAAGTCCAGAGTAGGGGAGAACAGGAATGAGTGGGGTCTGGGAACTATGTAAACTATATCGTGATAGATTGTGTTCAAGATGAGGAGGGGAGGATGGATGGGGAAAGGGAAGGCAGACAACGGACACGGAGTTTCAGTGAGATACAGGAATACATTCTGTGTTCTATTGCACAGTGACTACTGCTAATAATGTACTGTATATTTCAAAATATCAAAGAGAGAGTTTTAGTTTTTATTTTAGTTTTTGTTTTTTAAGAGACAGGGTCTTGCTCTGTCACCCAGGCTGGAGTGCAGTGCATGATTATAGCTCACTGCAGCCTTGAACTCCTGGGCTCAGGCCATCCTCCCGCTTCAGACTCCCAAGTAGCTGGGATTACAGTGCGCCACTGTGTCTGGCAAGAAGTGTATTTTAAATGTTTTCACCATGAGGAAATGATAAATATTTGAGGTGATAGGTATGCTAATTAGCCTGATTTGATCATTCTACAATGTATACATGTCTCAAAACATCATATTTTACCCCATAAATATATACAATGATTATTTGCTAATTAAAAAATAAACGAAAACTCAGCCGGGTGCAGTGACTCATGCTTATAATGTCTGTACTTTGGGAGACTGAGGTGGGAGGATCACTTGAGGCCCCAAGTTCAAGACCAGCTGGGCAACATAGTGAAACCCCATCTCCACAAACTTTTAAATTATTTTAAAAAAATAATTTAAAAAATTATTTAAAAAAAATAATTTTTTTAAACTTATCCAGATATGATGGTGCATGCCTGTAGTCTCAGCTACTCGGGAGGCTGAGGTGGGAGGATTGCTTCAGCCAGGAGGTCGAGGTTGCAGTGAGTTATGATGGCAATAGAGCAAGACCTCATCTCTAAAAAAATAAATAACTGCATAAATAAAATAAAACAAAATTAAAATGAGGTCAGGCTTTCTGACACTCTGAGTAATCTCAGTCTGTCGGGTGGTGGGACGCACTGCCTGGGAAGGGAGGGGTGCCTGCCATGGACGCCACCTGGGTGAAAATCCTCACCTGACAACAACAGTGACAAGGAAACACCTAACCTAGGGGAAGGTTAGACTAGTGGGGTGCAAGGGTCCCTTCCAGCTTGGAAACTCAGGGGTTTGAGCCTTGGCCCTGTCACCTGCTTCTTGCTGTGTGCCTGGGGGAAGCCACTTTCCCTCTGGGCCTCAGCCTCCTTAACTGTATAGGATCACAATGCAAGGTGTTATGCAGAGACCTGGGCCTTGGAGCCCAGAATCCTGACTGCCCCTCACACACCTCAAGGCAGTTCCTTACCCTCTTTAAGCCTCAGTTTCCTCAGGTGACACCACAATAAGTCTTACTTCATGGAGCTGTTAAAGGAATTAAATGAGACAATATGTGTAGAATGTTTAGCCTGATTCCTGTTCACTTAATTGGTCCTTCATAAATGGCAGTCATTATGACTGAGTCATTTCTCAGGGCCTCAGTTTTCTTATCTGTAAAATGGGGATAATAATGTCTAATGCTTCATTGGGTTGTTCTGAGACCTGAGTAATAATATCTAGAAAGCATTTTGGAAATTACAACATATCCCTCAAAATGAGCATTTGCTACCATTGCCCACCTCATGTCACCACACTTGACTGTGAGCTCTTGAGGGTGGGAACCCAATCTGGCTGAGACCTTCCTTCCTTCCTTCCATCTGTCCATCTGTCCTTCCTTCCTTTTCTTTCTTTTTTTGGAGACAGAGTCTTACTCTGTCTCCCAGGCTGGAGTGTCATGTTGCAATCATAGCTCACTGCCATCTTGACCTCCCATGCTCAAGCGATCCTCCTGCCTCACCCTCTCAAGTAGCCTGGGGGCTATGGGCATGCATCACCACAACTGGTTATTTATTTATTTATTTTTAGAGATGGGGTCTCACTATGTTGCCCAGGCTGGTCTCGAACTCGCCTCAAGCCATCCTCCTGCTTTGGCCTCCTAAAGTGTTCGCATTATAGACATAAGCCACTGTGCCTGGCCAAGTTCATTCTCTTCCAGACAACTAACCACTTCCAGCTCCTGCCCAGATACTCTGCTGAGCTTCAGCCTCAAATATGCATCTGCTTAGTTGGTGTCCCCATGTGGATGATTAATAGACTCTCCAAACACTAACATGTCCAAAACGAAACTGCTGGCTCCCTACCCCAGCCTTCCAAAACATCCCACTCCTCCCGTCTTCCCCAACTCAGGAAACCACGTCATCACCACCCAGCTGCTGAAGCCAAAATCCTAGGAGTCATCCTTGACCTATCCAATCAATACAAAATAGCAACCAGGACACCCATCCTCACCCTCCTGGCTCAAGCCACCCTCATGCCCCATCTGTATGCCTTCAAGGACTTCCTACTGGGCTCTCATTTCTACTCCTATCCCCTGCAGTCCATTCTATGATTAGTACAGTCACTCCACTAGGGCAAGCTCTAAAGATGGGAGTAGGGGTGGAGGAGGTGGCCATTCTCCAGTGTGGGTTCTTCTCTGGACCCCCAGCGGTTGGTCCTGTGACATGGAACCCAGGAAGTTGTGGAGATCAGGGCAGAACACCACAAATGGAGAATGATTCAACAGGGAGAAAAAAAATACCTACATATGGACTGCATGTTATATCACATGCTACCTTATGCTAAAATTCCAGGACAGACAGGCAACAGCAGATCCCAACCCCGGAACCAGTGGGAGCAACTGGCATGCCTGGGCCAGGCTCCTGTACTCCAAGGCCCTGTGGATGAACTGACCACACACCTCCAGGTGGGCAGTTTTGACTGGCCTGGTATCCACTGCCCTTTCTTCAACTTACTCAAGCAACAGAACCCATCTCTTTCGGGGGTTACACTTTCCCATCCTCAAGTCACGATGTCCAGGTAGGGCTGAACTTGCCTTCTCTGGGGTCGAGGGCAAGGACTCAAACCTAGCCAGGTGACGTGTTTTTGTTTGTTTTATTGAGACAGAGGCTCACTCTGTTGCCCAGGCTGGAGCACAGTGGCACGATCTTGGCCCACTGCAGCCTCCACCTCCTGGGTTCAAGCAATTCTCTTGCCTCAGCCACCCAAGTAGCTAGGATTACAGGTGCATGCCACCATGGCCGGCTAATTTTTGCACTTTTAGTAGAGACAGGGTTTTACCATGTTGACCAGACTGGTCTTGAACTCCTGACCTCAAGTGATCTGCCCACCTTGGCCTCCCAGAGTGCTGGGATTACAGGCCTGAGCCACCCCACCCAACCCAGGGGACGTGTTTTATCTCCCTGGGCAGGATAGCTGCAAATCTGGAAATGCTGACACTGATTATGCCTGCCCTACAATGAAACAGGGAGACAGACCCCTGGAGCTGGGCCTGATATTCCAGGCCAGGCCTTTTCAGTGACCTGAGCCAAATATTCCTGAGTCTTCTTCAGCCACCTGGACTTGGGCTTTGGCTCCTCCCTCCCAGTTCATCCATCCCTATTTGTGCCGCTGCAGCCTGCCCTGCTTTCTCACTTCGCACTTGCCACTCCCACGGCCTGGAAGCCCCTTCCCAGCAAACTCCTTCCCATTCCCCTGAGTTCAGATCCCACCTCGTCCTGAAAGCCTGGACAGATGTGGGTCCTGATTCCCTCAGACACACATCCCATTTCTTTTCCCATATTCCCATCACACTCAGTTGGTTTCTTTGGGAAACTCACTTGCTAGGTCCTAGCAGCCTAAAAGATTTTGTCAAGCTTTATTTGCCATTGTCCTATTAGGAAAATAGGAATTTTTCCCCCTACTCTCCAATAAAAAATGATGTTTTAACTGTTAACGTAAGTTTTCAATCAATGCCTGCCCTTACCCCAGACATTCTGAAATACTTCCCTGGAGAGATATCTTTCCTACCCTTGACTGAAAATCTGCTGCAAAACATCCCTCATTGATTCGGTAAATATCCACACAGCCCCCTCGGTAGAAGATATCACACTGAGCAATGGACAGACAAATTATAAAACTGTATTATAATTGCCCCTTCATCTGTACAAGCTAGGAGATTGCAGGGAAGGATCCTGCCAAACTGTTTAATCAGCATTACTCTGGAAGCTGACATCAGAGGGATGGAAGGGGCACTTTTCCTTGGTACTTTATATAATTTCAAAGGGACAGCATTTATGAGTGTTTTTTACTCTTTCCTGGGCTTCTTAGTATCCTTCAAGTGGAACATTTCTTAGTGGCTGACTGATGTGCTTGCTCTACTGCAGGACGGGGAGCCCCTCAGGGGCAAGGATGGCTGTGACTCACTCCTAAGTCTTCAGCTTCCTGCCATGGCCTGACACACAGGAGGCCAGGAAATGTTTGTGGAATGACTGCAGGATCAGAGCTTAGCAGGCATGAGAAGTGGACTGGGGGGTGGAGGGCATGAGATGCACCCCGGGAGAGCCATCCAAGCCTAGGAGCCGGTGAAGGCTGGAGCAGTGGGTAGGTAAGTCAGGAAGAGCTGGTCCCTCTGAAGCCTGGGCCCGGCATGGTGCCCATAGGAGGTGCCGTTGTAGAAATGATGTCAAAGGGCAACTCAGATTGTGAGAAAGAATTCCCAGAAAACAAACTTGGCCCAGTTTCACACTTGTTGAGGACAGAAAGGGAAAGATCTGAGCTGAGGGGAGCTGGGGAAGGAGGAGTGAGAGGAAAGGAGAAGGGGTTTAAGGAGACCTTGACAGTCAGGGCCTGGGCTGGACGGCAGGTGGTGGAGGCTCAGCGTGCTGCTGCTGGGTCCCTGGGGAGCTGGGGGAGGTGGCTCTAGGAGTGCATAGGCAAGAATGTCTCTGCTTACAGAGGTGGTGGCCTGGCTGGGTCTGTGCTAGGCTGCCCTGTTCCGCCTTCTATCCTCTAGTCTTTGTTCCTTCAACTGATATTTCCTCAGACAGATTCAGGCACAGCTGAGGGAGGGAAGTCATCATGACTTCCTAGAGGTGTGGACTCCTGGGTTGGGGCTTAGATGAAGAGAAACTGTCCAGGTAAAGGAAGGGAGCAGACTTCCACAGAAAAGACAGAACAAGAGCAGGGCCACTGAGATGTGAAAGAGCCCAGCCCCAATGAAGAGCCCCAAGCCCTTGGCGTTGCTCAGTAAAGGGTTGTCTATGCTACGAGGCAAATGGAACACCTGCTGCTGGAGTCTCTGGTGGCCGGGGTGGGAGGGGCTAGAAACCATGTTCCGTGAAGGACAGCTAAAAGCAGCAGCCGCGGATCCTGTGGTTAGAGCCCTGGACTTCCAGGCTGGCTCTGCCACTCCTGCTCACAGCATAATCTGGGGCAGGTCACTTTGCCCCTTGGAGCCGCAGCTGTGGGGAGTATTCATGGGTGCAAAGAGGCCACCACTGGCATAGTACCTGGAACGAAGATGGCACCCAACAGACTAAGTTACTGTTACTTGGAGAGTCAGGTATTGAAAGGCTGCGTTTGGGCCGGGCACCATGGCTCATGCCTGTAATCCCAGCACTTTGAGAAGTCAAGGCGGGCAGATCGCTTGAGCTCAGGAGTTTAAGACCAGCCTGGGCAACATGGCAAAACCCTGTCTCTACAGAAAAATATGTATATGTAAAAAAATCAGCTGGGTGTGGTGGCATGCACTTGTAGTCCCAACTACTCAGGAGGCTGAGGTGGGAGGATTACTTGAGACCAAAGAGGATGAGGCTGCAGTGAGCCATAATCACACCACTGTACTCCAGTCTGGGCAACAAAGCAAGACCTCATCTCATTAAAAAAAAAAAAAAAAAGGCTACATCTACAAGAGCCATCATGGAGCCATGGGCCCAGTTTACAGAGTGTCTCTAAAGAACCAGGCCCAGTGGAAAGAAGTTCTAAGGAGGCAGGTATCAGCTCAGCTTTAAGGAAAGTCCCAAATGGAAGCATTGGTCAAGAATGGAATGGGCCATTATTGGGGTGAACCGTATCAAGGGAACAGCCTCACCAGGGCTGGACAGCTCCCTGCATGGACAGCATGTATATCTAGGGTTCTGTGGAAGCAGTTGGATGGAGTGAGAGAAAAGCCTTTTGTGGAGCAGTCACTGAGGGAAACGCTAGGCTGAGGGAAGTTTAACAGGTGGCTTTGCTGTAGGGCTTCCCAGGACCTTCACTGCCCTGAAATGTGGCCACAACTCTTAAGGCTTGTGGAAACCAGACAGACAACATGAATGGGTGACGTGGGAAGGGGTGGACAGGAGTGCGCTGGAGACAGCTGCCCTTCGGAAGAGGAAGCCTACTCAGCTCCCACTCTGCTCCCCTGGCTGTCCTTATGGGAACTCTATTGGCCACTGTTAGGGGTTAAATTGTGTCCCCAAAAAGATATGTGGAAGTCTTCACTCCTGGTACCTGTAAATGTGACTTTATTTGGAAATAGGGTTGCAGATGTAACCAAGTTAAAACGAGGTCATCGGGGTGGGCCCTAAACTAATGACTAGTGTCCCTACAAGAAAGAAAAATTTGAATACAGAGACAGGTGCACAGAGAGAAGATGGCCATGTGACAACAGAGGAGGCAGAGATCGGAGTCAACCATCTACTAAGCTACGGAACACCAAGGATTGACAGCATCATTGGAAGCCAGAAGAGTCAAGGATGGATTCTCCCTGGAAGCCTTCAGAGAGAGCACGGCCTGCCGACACCTTGAGTTTGGACTTGTGGTTGGCGACAATGTTTCTGTTGTGTTAAGCCACCCAGTTGGTATTATGTTATGGCAGCCCTAGGAAACTGAGACAGCCACTAATTCATGATTAACTATGGACTAGCAAAAGCTCCAGAGTCGGGCAGGTGATGCAGAACCTCCTAACTCATAGATCACGGGCCCCTTTTTTAGAAAGAGCATCTTGTTGGATGAGCCAGGGGACACGATGAGGGTAGGGCACTCGTTCTTATTCTCAGCCTTTTGTTTTGTATCCACATGGTACCATTCATGGGAGTGACTCCTGGTTCCCTTACCTGTAAGTTGAGGACAACAATCTCAACCTCCCAGGAGGCTGTGAACTCCCAGCGAGATGCATAGCAAGCACTGCCCCCGACACACCACTAGAGGAAGGATTATGATGTGGGATAATCCTTTCTGTGAGCCTCACTTTACCCTACTGTAAGATGGGACAGCAACATCTCCCAAAGCTTCCTAGGGTTGCTAGGAACTGCCTGGCATGTGGCTGGTGGTCAGAACAGTCCATGTGGACCAGTCAGCCCCTTCCCGCACACTCACTGTTTCTGCATGTCCTTCGCTGCAGGGAGCCTGGTCCCCAGTGGCTGCCCTTACCTGTGCTGTGAGCTGGATGGGTTGGGACAAGGTGAGCTGTGGGGTCCCAGGGGGCTGGCTGGCAGGCTGTGGTGGTGGCAGGTCACCCCCCGCAGAAGAAGCTGGGGGCTGCGAGGTCGAGGAGGAGGCAGAGGAGGAGGAGGAGGAGGAAGTAGAGGAGGAGGCGGAGGCGGCGGCGGCGGCAGCGGCGTTAGCAGCAGCGGCGGCACTGGACTGCTGCACGGCGGCGGCCAGGAGCTGGGCCTGGGCTTGCTGCAGGAGGAGCTGCTGCTGAGCTGGCATCAGTGCCGTGAGCTGTGGGGTGTCGGGGACAGCAGGGGTTGGAGCAGGGGGTTGAAGAGGAGCAGAGAAGGCAGAGAGGGGTTAGTGCCTAAGCCAAGCAAGTAAGGGGACAAGACCTCCTGGAGGACAGAAGAGGGCAAGAGGCAGGCGTGAGAGAGTGGCCATGGCCTTGGTGGAACAGTTCATCCACTAGCCCTGTAACAGACGAGGGGTGGCTGGTTTGTCCGCTCGTCCCCATCCTTCCCCGAGTACTTACCCCAGCTAACTGGCTGCCCGTCAACATGAGTTGGGCCTGGGGCAGATGAGGCTGGGTCGGCTGGGGGGGCAGGGGTGCTGCTGGGGCTGAATCGCCACTGGGGTCTTCAGCCTTGATCTGGGGGGGAGAGAGGCAGGGTCCGGGACCCCAGAATGTTAAGTGGAGGCCAGAGAGAATGCCCACCTGTGAACCAAAGAGAGGGCACATGTGTGGCAATGGCAATCAGGCTGGCACAGGAGGAGCAGACTGGGGTGTGGATATGAGGGTGTGGCCTGTGGTCCTGCACTGACCGCTGGGAGCTTCAAACCACTCCTCTGGCCTCAGTTTCCTCATCAATCAGATAGGGCTAACACAACACCTGCACCCAAACTCCCTACAGGAGAAGTCCCCTTTGCAGAGCGCTTTTCCACTCCTGAGAGTCAGTTTCCCTGTCTGTAAAATGGAAAATAGTGGCCAGGCATGGTGGCTCACACCTGTAACCTTAGCACTTTGGGAGGTCGAGGTGGGTAGATCACTTAAGGTCAGAAGTTCGAAACCAGCCTGGCCAACATGGTGAAACCCCATCTCTAAAAAAAAAAAAAAAAAAAATAGAAAAAAAGGAAAATAGTCCCACTGGGCACCTGGGAGGTCAAATAAGCGGGTTCTGGGTCCTACAGCCTTCATCTGTATCACATAGAGGTGCATCTCTCTTGCTTTTTTTTCTTTTCTTTTCTTTTCTTTTTTGTTTTTCTGAGACAAGGTCTTGGTCTGTTGCCCAAGTTGGAGTGCAGTGGCATGATCACAGCTCACTGCAGCTTCTACCTCCCAGATTCAAACAATCCTCCCACCCCAGCCTCCCAAGTAGCTGAGACTACAGGTGCCTGCCACCACACCTGGCTAATTTTTAAATTTTTCTGTAGAGACAGGGTATCACTATGTTGCCCAGGCTGGTCTTGAACTCGTAGGCTCAAGCGATCCTCCTGCCTTAGCCTCCCAAAATGTTGGGATAACAAGCATAAGCCACTGCACCTAGCCAGGTGCATCTCTTATTTGTCCAATGAAGTAAGACTTTGTTGGAAGAAAAGGTTTTCAGGTATAAGAAAAACCGCCACCTTGGAACCTGGGCTACAAACTCAGAAGCTCACAGAAATGAGCACAAATGAATGACAGGAGTAGGGGTGGATGGAGGTGGGCTGGAGAGAGTGCCTGCCTGAGTGGAAGTCTTATCTGGCTCGCCACTCTTTTCAAAATCTAGAACAAAAATACTGGCAGAATAAGCAAAGCACAGTGTTTGTCCTGCACTGTGGACAAGCCAGATGTGGCCCAGGAAATGCCAGGCTTCAGCCTCCGCCCCTGTGGTCCACAAAGCCTCTCCATGTCTCTCTGAATATGATATGGACACATCCTGCACCATACACACAGAACAGACGACCAGCATAGAGCCACCCTGGCCTCTTCTGCTCCTAGGTAAAAAGCCAGACAACAGCAGTTGTTGGCTGAAAGGCCTATTGGCTGAAGCACACACAGTGGTGGGAGAAGGCATGGCCTGATGGATTACATACCCTCAGGCCTAAAGTGGACAGTGGGATCATCCTTCAGCCTAATAGCCCAACACCATTTTGTAAAAGGAAGTCCAGAGAGGGAAAACAACTTGGGCAAAATGACACAGCGTGTTGGTAGGGGGGTGATATTTGAAATGTGGACACAGACAAACAGAGGCCAAGGAAAGGCCAAATAACAGACAGTGAATGGCATGTCCCAAATTATGGAATATAAGCATTAGAAAGCTTAAGAGCTACAGAGGCCAAGTGTGGTGTAATCCCAGCATTTTGGGAGGCTGAGGCAGGAGGATTGCTTGAGGCCAGGAGTTTGAGACTAGCCTGGGCAACAGAGCAAGACACTGTCTCTTAAAAAAAAAAAGAGAGAGAGAGAGAGGTAAAAAAAAAAAAAAGAAAAAGAAAGTGCTGCAGAGATGCAGCATGAAATGACACTGAGTATGAGAAGTCAGAGTAGTGGCTATCCCTGGCAGGGGCATTAAGGACCTCTGGAAGGTTGGTCGTGCTCTGCTTCTTGATCTGGTGCTAGTGACATGGGTGTGCTAAGTTTCTGAAAGTTCGTAGAGTCATACATTGAAGATCTATGTGTGTTTTTAATATGTATCATATTTTAATACAAAGTTTTTTAAAAAACAGGTTGAGCGTGGTGGCTCACCCCTTAATCCCAGCACTTTAGGAGGCTGAGGTGGGAGCATCACTTGAGGTCAGGAGTTCAAGAGCAGCCTGGCCAACATGGTGAAACCCAGTCTCTACTAAAAATACAAAAATTAGACAGGCATGGTGGCACACACCTGTAATCCCAGCAACTCGGGAAGCTGAGGCAAGACAATCACTTGAACCCGGGAGGTGGAGGTGCAGTGAGCCGAGATTGCACCACTGCACTCCAGCCTGGGCAACAGAGCAAGACTCCGACTCAAAAATCGCTTGAACCCAGGAGGCGGAGGTTGCAGTGAGCCGAGATCACACCATTGCACTCCAGCCTGAGTGACAGTGTGATACTCCGTCCCAAAAAAA
>NW_016814114.1:970629-975212 GCF_001698545.2 Rhinopithecus bieti
GTTTTTAAATAATGTTGAATGCCATGGTGAGTACACTATTCCCTTTTCAGTGCTTTTTCATTGTTTCTGGTTATCTTACAGTCTCTGACTGGTGCTTGAATGTCTTTACCATCTCTCCAATACTAGCTAATCTCCACTTTTATTTTAATTTAATTTTTTTTTTGAGACAGGGTCTTGCTGTGTCACCCAAGCTGGAGTGCACTGGCACCATCAGGGCTCACTGCAGCCTCGACTTCCCAGACTCAAGCAATCCTCCTGCCTCAGTCTCAAGTAGCTGGGACTACAGGCGTGCACACCCAGCTAATTTTTGTATTTTCTGTAGAGACAGGGTCTCTCACTATGTTGACCAGGCTGGTCTTGAGAACTCCTGAGCTCAAGCAGTCTACCCACCTTGGCCTCCCAAAGTGTTAGGACTATAGGCTTGAGCCACTGCACCTGGCCTAATCACTTTTTTTTTTTTTTTTTTTGGAGCTGGAGTCTCCCTCTGTTGCCCAGGCTGGAGTGCAGTGGTGCGATCTCGGCTCACTGCAACCTCTACCTCCTGGGCACAAGCAATTCTGCACAATGCCTCAGCCTCCCAAGTAGCTGGGATTACGGGCACTCACCACCATGCCCAGCTAATTTTTGTATTTTTAGTAGAGTTGAAGTTTCGTCATGTTGGCCAGGCTGGTCTCAAGCTCCTGACCTCAGTCCGCCCGCTTTGTCTCCCGAAGTTTTGGGAATACAGGCATGAGCCACCATACCCAGCCCTAATCTCCTCTTTTAATAAGCAGAGAACAGGCCTCTGAGGTTTAGACCCTTTGGCACACAAGAGACTCTGGGTAAATTTTAATAATCATCGTATTTATTTCCGTGGCAAGTGATTCTGGTTTTCCATTTGTGAAATTTCCATTTAAAAAACATTTATTTAAAAAGCTGTCGAAAAGTAAGCCAGTTCATGAGTTGGTAATTGTTGAAGCTGATTGATGGCTATCTAGGGAGTTTATTTTCATTATACCCTTCTCCCTATTTCTGTATCCACTTCACATTTTCCATAATAAGGTGTTTTTTTTTTAAAAATTGAGCCAATTAACAAAATTATATGTAAATAGTTGCACACAGTGGTCTTATGCCTGAGACCGTGACAGGAGCACATGAATCACTTCAGTTAGGGAAAGACTGACACAGAAGAGATGGAGAGAAGTTGAGCGGCAACGGCCAGAGAAACAGGGCGAGTTGTGGACAGAGCCCGAGGCCAGGAAGGGGAGGGAGAAACCTTTCCCTTGGTCCCACTGGCATCCCCAAAAGAAGGAAGTCTGCTGCCAGTCTGAGAACAGACTGCAAAGATCTGATTCAACTGAGGACAGGGTGGGGGCAATGGATAGATGCTCTGCTCTGAGGGCTAAGGCAAGAGCCAAAGCTGCCATCAGAGGGTCAAGGAGGTCAAGATCGAGAGCCCGTCTCCCCTGGATCCCGTTCAAAGCACTCAGCACAGAAGCAGGACACCCGTTCACAAAGCACTTTTGTCCTTCCCTCTCACGGTGGCAGGGGGGTACACCAGACATGGAGGCAACCACAGAGGCCATCCCATCCGACTGCCCCCTCCCCCCGACCAATGACACCGAAGAGGAAACTGAGAGGCCCAGAGAGGGGAAGTGACTTTCCCATGGTCACAGAGCAAAGCTGTAGCAGGGTGGGGAACAGTTCCCAGCCTCCCACCCCATCCCTCAGCCACCGCTGGTCAGGGTCTGGAGTCCTGCTCACACCTTCTCTGCCCTCACGTCCAGTGCTACCTTCAAGCCTCTGGACCTGCCTGCTACCCCCGGACCAGGATGGAGGGTGGAGACTGGGGCCCAAGCAAACCCCAAGAAGCCCAGAATGCCAGGCACAGGGCCCCATCTGGATGTGGAATTTGCGCTGCCTGGCTGCTTCCGGCCTCCCTGTCATTCTCTCCTCCTGCATCCCTACAGCTATCCTCAACTGGTGCCAGCCCCCCACCCCCATCTCAGCTGGCCACTAAATGTGTATATTGGGGGACAGGGGGTGGTGCAGGCCCCTGTTGGGTCAGGGAAGTTGGGATGGGGGCGGGCCTTTGGCTTCCTGTTGTTCATCGCCCTGGGGCTCTGGGGGGGATTTCCCTGGCCACCCCCACCCCCTAGGGAAGGGGAAGGAGCCTGCGTGAGTCACAGGCCTGGGGTGGGAGCCCAAGAGTGAGAAGGGGCGGGAGGAACCTCGTTACCAAGGTACCAAGGCTCAGTGCTCTCTCAGCCCTGGGACTGAGGCAGGCCTCCTGAGGACCCTCTTCCAAGCGCTGCCCGCTTCCCTGGCTGTTCCGACAGGTGCTTACCTTTGTGCTGGGGCCAGTTGGGGACACAGAGAATGGGGAGGTCTTATTCTGGGGGTTCTGCAAAGAGAAAGTAGGGGCAAGGGGATGGGAATAGTGCAGTGAAGCAGCTTCTGACCACCCCAGCTCCCTGTCCTCCTACCACAGGTGGCACACAGCCCCCTCTGAACCCCTCTCCCCATTCCTCCCCATCCCCTCCCGCTTATCCACTCCCTCCTAACCTGATGATTAGTGTCTGGTCCATTTCTTTCAGTGTCTGCAAAGAGAGGGAAAGGATGTGCTGTCATCAGCCACCCCCACCACACCTATCCCCTCCCAACCCTCTTCCCATCTGCCCCACTTCCCCTGCCCACGGTGACCCCTGCCCCCCTGCTCCCTGCCCACCCACCTGTGTGCTCTGATGGGGAGTCCAGACCTTGCTTCTCGGCCTCCAGGGGCTTAGACATTCTTATTTCTGGGGACAGAGGAGGAATGGAAGTGGGGTGAAGGAGGGAAGTCAGGAGGGCTCTCGGGCCCCCGTTCCACCACACTCCCCAAGCCTTTCCCCCAAATTCCCCCCTTACCCCCAGCCACCTTGGAAGTGTCTCTTCCCAAGAGACATGTCCTCCGTTCCAGGCCTCTGCCCTCCTCTGGCAAGATGAGACACAGCCCTCAGGCCTTGGGGGATGCTGCCTTATCCTTTTACTCCTCCAGAAAGTGACAGAGGGGTGTTATCCACAGTGCAGCATAGGGCAGGGCAGGAGGTGGAAGGTGGTCATGAGAAGTATCAGCTGCCCAGGAGGAGGCTGGTGACGTCCCAAAGGAGGGAGAGCAGCCTTGGGCCTCCTCCTGCGGCGGGCCGCCCAGGCTCCCGTCCTGCCCTACCAGGTTTCGGGTGAGACATGTTTTCCACTCTGAGTGGGGCCTCAGAGATGTGATGGGGCTGCAGCGTCCCCAAAGGAGGCAGTTGTCAGATCTCTGCGTGTGTGTGATTCAGCCGCCCTCTGGCCCTCTCCCCACCCCACCACTTTCCCCGTCCACAACTCACTCCCACCTGGCCTTTCTTCTTATGTTTAGCACACCGGCCTAGCAGACCCACTCTGATCCTCTGTCACCCCAGCCCCATTCAGCTCTACCCCTGAGCTTGTCCTCCAGTCGAAACCTGATCTGGGACTTCAGGCTTGAACCCCAGCTGCAGCCTCAAGTCTACCCCTGTAATACAACCCCCGGGCTCCCTAGGCCCAGGAAATGAAAGGAGGCAGCCAAGGGAGGATGGCAGGCAGCAAGCTGGGCACCAGGAGACATAAACCCACGGAGACAAATGCCTGTCCTCAAAATGCTCCGATACTTTTCACAGAAAGGCGAGTGCTCACCAGTGCCAAGCACAGAGCTAGATATGACTCACACCTCACATTAGTGGTTAGTGCTAATATTACCACGTTTTACAGAGGAGGAAACTGAGGCTCCAAGAAAGGATGTCACCTCCCCAAAAGCACGGCAAGACAGTAGACATGCCCTGACTGGACCCCTGGTCTTCATGACTCCAGGGCTCCTACTTCTAATCAGATCCACTCTAGTCTAATGGCCCCCAGTCCTGACTTCTAGCCATCTCATCTCCAACAGTCCCCTCGCCCAAGCTCATCCTGAAACTGAATCCAATCCTTCCTGGTCCTCGACCCCAGGACAAATCTGGCTTCAGCCTGACCCATCCTTAGTCCACTTACTCACCTTGAATCCCAAGTTGTGCCCAGATGGTTCAAGTCCTTCATCTGACCTTGACTGCCAACTGTACTGAGACCCTGTTCCTGATCCAAACTCTTCCCACAGCTCACTCCAAAATCCCTACCTAAACCATGACTCCACCCCTACTAAAGGAGCTGTCCAACTCTAGTGTGCTCTGCACCAAGATACTTAAAGAAGACAGCTAGGCCAGGCACAGTGGTTCATGCCTGCAATCCCAGCACTTTGGGAGACTGAGGCAGCCAGACCTCTTGAGCCCAGGAGTTCAAGATCAGCCTAGGCAACATGGAGAAACCCCATCTCTACTAAAAATACAAAAATTAGCTGGGCACGGTGGCATGCACCTGTAGTCCCAGCTGAGGCAGGAAAATCGCTTGAACCTAGGAGGTCAAGGCTACAGTGAGCTGTGACTGCACCACTGCACTCCCACCCAGGTGACAGAGAGAGACCCTGTCTTGAAAAAAAAAAAAAAATACGGAGCTAAAGTGAGGGAAAGGAAATAGGAAGAACTCGGTAACGGCAAAAAAAAAAAAAAAAAAAA
>NW_016814114.1:977451-992650 GCF_001698545.2 Rhinopithecus bieti
GAAGAAGAAGAAGAAGAAGAAGAGGAGGAGGAGGAGGAGGAGGAGGAAGAAGAAGAAGAAGAAGTAGTAGTAGTAGTAGTGGAGGAGGAGGAGGAGGAAGAAGAAGGGGAGGAGGAGGAGGAAAGGAAGAAGGAGAAGGAGAAGGAGAAGGAGAAGAAATTAGGTCACAGATGGGAACAGAGGGAAGACCATATGAAGACCCAGGAGAAGACCAGCTGACCACAAGCCAAGAAGAGAGGCCTCGGAAGAGGCCAATCCTGCTGACATCCTCTCCTCTTCTCTAACTTACAGCCTCCGTAATTGTGAGAATGAATTTCTCTTATTTCAGTCACCTAGTCTGTGGTACTTTGCTGTGGAAGCCCTAGCAAACTAAGACGGCCTCTCACAGCCCCTGCCCTCCTGCTGTCCCATCCCTCAGCCCGCAGCTGTGACTGTCTGTGTCCAGGTTCCTTCCCCACAAGACCAAGGCAACAGGCCTGGTCTGACTCATCACTGGGTCCCCAGCATCACAAGCCCAGAACAGGTTGTAACTGTTTGCTGAATGTCCCTCTCTGCAGCAGTCTCTGTCTCCTACTACTTCCCACCCCTGTCCTACTGTCTCCCTGCTATTTATTTTATTGTATTTATTTATTTTTAAGACAAGAGTCTTGCTCTGTCAGCCAGGCTGGAATGCAGTGGCACAATGAAGGCTCACTGCAGCCTCGACCTACTGGGGTCAAGCTATCCTCCTGTCCCAGCCTCCTGAGTAGCTGGGACCACAGGTGTGCACCACCACATCCAGTTAATTAAAAAAAAAAAATTTTTTTTGTAGAGATGGGTCTCTTTATGCTGTCCAGGCTGGTCTCAGACTCCTGGGCTCAAATGATCTTCCTGCCACGTCCTCCCAAAGTGCTGGGATTACAGGTGTGAGGCACCAAGCCTGCACTCTGCCATATAAAACATTTCCTGAGGCCTTGGCATGGGCTGTTCCCTCTGCCTGGAACACTGTTCCCCAATCTGTCTACCTGGTGACCCCCAACTCATCCTTCAGAACCCAGCATAAGCTCTGTTTTCTTTTCTTTTTTTTTTTTTTTTTTTTTGAGATGGAGTCTCACTGTGTTGCCCAGGCTAAAGTGCAGTGGTGCAATCTCAGCTCACCGCAAGCTCTGGAGGTCTCCCGGGTTCAAGCAGTTCCCTGCCTCAGCCTCCCAAGTAGCTGGGATTACAGATGTGTGCCACCACGACCAGTTAATTTTGTATATTTATTAGAGAAGGGGTTTCACTGTGTTAGCCAGGATGTTCTCAATCTCCTGACCTCATGATCCACCCGCCTCAGTCTCCCAAAGTGCTGGGATTACAGGCGTGAGCCACTGCGCCCGGCCATAAGCTCTGTTTTCTATGAAACAACCACCTTGATGCCTCCAGCTCCCAGCCAGGTCTCTCTCCAGCTCCCCTACCCTAGCACGTCCCCTTGTCACTGTCTTAGACGCTGACTGTAGCTAGCCGGGCCCCAGTATGTCTCCCCTATCAGACCAGGAATTTTCAAGGGCAGGTCTGATCTCAGCTTCCTAAACACTGCCCAGCAGAAGACATGTGGATCAGTGGCCCCAAGGTCCTGACCTCCCTCCCTGTCTGTCTCCTCTGGGCTTCACTACCCCTGTACTGTTCTCCATCACATCCTGATCATCCCGGGCAGAGACCTCCACCCCAACTGTGGGCTCCACAGGAGCCCAGGCTGGAGTCATTGCTGCACAGGCCTAGGAGTATGTCTTTGAAATGAATGAATGCATTTAGGAATCCCCTAACTGACCAGGGCCCAATCCTGTCTAAAACAAACCCCTATTGCTACTGTCACCCAACATCCCTAAGAAATCTTAATTTAAATCTTTAAGGTAAGATTTCCTCTGCAGGGACAGTGGCTGGAAAGACAAGAATGGTTTGAGGGAAAATTTTCACCATTCTGTTACCCTTATTCTCCCCAAATTCTCCCAACCACTCCTACATATCCCTGCATACCCCTGCCCCACACTTGGCTGGGCCACAACGAAATGGCCAACTGCTACCCTTTGTCCTTTCTCTTTCCACCTCCCCTGTCAGAGCTCAATCTGAGAGAAGGGTCAGATTATTTCCACCAGAAATGAACAGGGAGCTCCATTTCCACCGTGGACTAAAAGCCAAATGATGCCTTAACAGAGACTCCAGGGCACTGGCAACCACGGACTTAGAGGGTCCATCAAATGGCTCAGCCTCAGCCTCAGCCCAGGCACAGATGCCCATCGCCTGTCACTCAGCTCTACAGAAATATTGATGCCTGTTCCCACCCTAGACTCTCTGATTTCAGTGGTGCAGGGTGTGACTTGGGCATCCAGATATTTAAAAGTCCCTCCAGGTGATTCTTTTTTTAGACAGAGTCTCACTGTCGCCTAGGCTGGAGTACAATGGTATGATCTTGGCTCACTGCAACTTCTGCCTCCTGGGTTCAAGCGATTCTCTTGCCTCAGCCTCCTGAGTAGCTGCAATTACAGGCATGCACCACCATGCCTGGCTAATTTTGTATTTTAGTAGAGACAGAGTTTCGCCATGTTGGGCAGGCTGGTCTCGAACTCCTGACCTCAAGTGATCCGCCCACCTCGGCCTCCCAAACTGCTGGGATTACAGGTGTAAGCCACCACACCCAGCCCCTCCAGGTGAGTCTAATGTGCTCCATCCCCTGGCACCTTCAGAAGCCCCTCTCAAAGCCTCATTCACACATAAAAAATTGGTTGGTTATGTATGGCCATTTCCACCCCTCATCATAGGTAATGTGTAATATTTTACGGGAACTGGAAGAGAAAAGCAATGCATAGCCCTACTAGGTCCCTTGGAGCCATGTTGCCCCTTGAATCCCACCTTCCTCAGGTCAGAGGGCCCCCCTCCACAACCAGGGCTGCCCAGCCCTGAGCTCACACTCGCTTGCCCGACTGCCCCAGGCCTAGGACTCTGGGTCCTCTCTGCCCTCCCACTCCTCCCTCCCCGGACTTTCACTTCTCCTCTGCATTTCCCCCCGCCAGTTTTAGCAGACTTAGACCAGCTTCTCGTTAGCACTTACCGAAAATGGGGCTAAATATAGAGGACCCAAGGACTGCCCCTCACCCCTCCTGGCCCCACTTGTCCTGTCCCCTGGGTCCCCTGCCTCCGCAGCCTGCTTCAATTAAGGGTACGGCCTGGGAGCCCCTGTGGGCAGGTTGGTGCTGCCGGGAACCTCTGTGGGCCCAGCTGGCCGAGTCCCCGTCCTCCCCAGAAGCAGCACCTCACCCCTCCCCACCCCACAGCTGTCCCTGGGTGGCCTCAAGGGAGTGAACGTTTCTGAGCTGTCAGGAGGGAGGGATGGAGATATGGGCAGCAGACACAACAAGAGAGGTGGCCCCACAGCTGCGCTGACAGCAGGCAAGAGCTGCCAACAGTACACACCCCATGGCCACAGCCAGGCAAGGCCCTGGCCAACACACTACAAGAAACAGATGTGTACAGATTCCAGACAGGAATATGAACAGGTTTGCAGATACGACACATGCCCATACATGATGCCACGGGCATATATGCAAAACACACACCCAGATGTGTGTACACACATGCACTTACACACACTGTCACACTGAGTGACACACAGCCAGCCAGACACACACAAGAAGTACACAAAACTCACACACCTGGAGTCGAACACAGATAGACACACAGACACCCCCCTACATACTATACCCAGTAACTCACAGACTCAGACATGTGTACGCACACATGTACTTACACACATGTACTTACACATGTTCTCACACCAAGTCACACCAGTCCAGCCAGAGGTACACACCCAGACATGCACATGTTCACACAGAGTCACACACGCGCACACACACAAGTGCACACACATGCACCCAGAGTCACCTCATCCTGGAAGATGGCCAGGGCTGACCTCTGAACCCAGTTCACAGGTGTGGAGTCTGAGAACAGGCAGGGTGAGTGATCTGCCCACAGTCACACAGTGTATTATTTCATGTCCAGGCAGGGAAAATCCACCCCAGTCTTCCCAGGCAGGGCTGTTCTGTGAGAAATCCCAAGTAAAGAGTTTAGCCTACTGCTCAGCACCTCTGAGGTCCCCATTTAACCCCAGAGAGGAATGAGTCAGTGGGAGCAGACACCCAGGATCTCTGTGTCTACACGGTATGGACACACATACATATACACAGTTGCATACACAGTCACCTCAACAAATAAACACATGTCACCCTGCAAATAGTCTTCTTTTCATCCCACCCCTCTCCTCACCGCCTTTGCTTGCTCATACCCACTCATCCTTCATATCCCTGCTCAGACACCCTCTTCCTCCAGGAAGCTCTCCTTGATACTCCACCAACTAAATCACATGTTTTCAGGGCTCCTACAATCCCCTAATACCTCCCTGTCCTGGCCCGATCCCTCTACCTATGTTCCCCTATCCTGGCCCTGACCCCTCTGTGTGGGCCTCCCCATACAAGCCCCAACCACTCTACCTACATCCCCCCATCCCAGCCCTGACCCCTCTGCCTGAGCCTCCCCCACCCCAGTATTGACCCCTCTACCTGGGCCTCCCCCACCCCAGCACCGACCCCTCTGCCTGGGCCTCCCTCAACCCAGCCCCAACCCCTGTGTCTTTGTCTCCCCATCCCACCCCTGACCCCTTGGCCTCTGCCCCCCACCCCAGCCCTGACCCTTCTGCCTGGGCCTCCCCCATCCCAGCCCTGACCCCTCTGCCTGGACCTCCCCCATCCCAGCCCTGACCTGTCTGTGCTGTCATTGGTGACAGGTCTGTCTTCTCCAATAAACTCGGAGCTCCAGGAGAACAGACCTGAGCTACCCTTTCCACTGTATTTCCAACACCCAAGACAGAACTGCTCAATAGATACGTGTTGGTGGAGGACACGGGGGTGCCTGCACACCATGGCACATATAGGACAGCACATACCACCAAACCAAGACTCACGCCCATGGTCATGCCTACACAGCCACAAATGAAACAGGCATGTAGGGCTGAGTGCTTGCCATGTTTCAGGCACTGTGCTAAGCATGCTACATGTATTATCTCATTTAAGACTCCAATCAACACTGCTGAGTGACAGCCATCACCACCTTGTACTGTGCCTGGCGCGCAATGTTCACTCAGTCAACTGACATTTGGTGGAGAAGGCATTTAATAAGCACACAAACAAACACATAATGAAATTCCCAACAGTGATAAGTGCTGTGAAGAAAAGATAAAGCAGGGTGAGGGGACTGAGAGTGACAGGATCAGTGCCAATTTAGATGGGGAGGTCAGGGAAGGCTGCCCTGAGGAGGTGAGGTCTGAGGTGAATGAGGTGAAGAAGTGAGCCAGGCGAACATCACCCCACAATGCCACACACAACAGCCCCCCACACTCACAAGCACAGAGCAGTCCCACTCAGAGCACTCAGAACTACTGCACACACACACGCACACGCATACCCGTACCAGATGTGCATACACACACTCAAAAGGGAATGACATCCCCCAAGTCCAGCAACTTGGCATTCCAATCCCTTTGCAGCCCTTATCCAAGGATCGCCCATGTCACCCACCCCACTGGTTCTCCACATGAGGGCCCGCTACCAACACCCAGCTCCCTCCCTCCTGTCCCAGACCCTTCTGAACAGGGCAACAGAGAAGAGAAGAGGTTGGAAGTTCCAGTGCCTGATGTGGAACAGGAGGGCAAGGAGGAGCTGTGGGGGTTGGAGGAGACCCGGCATGGGAGAGAGGGAGTTGCTAGAGTACAGAGGACAATGGAGACAGCTGAGGAGGAGGGGCAGGGAGGGCCCACAGAGCAAACCTAAATGTGCTGCCTGTCCTCTGAGCAGTGGCGCAGGCACCAGCCCCCTTACCTGGAGCCCCCATGCTGGAGTGAACCATGCTGCCCGCCCCGCCAGGGCTGGGGGAACAACTGTGTCATCTCCCCACCCTCTCTGGGGGCCGAACCCTCCCTGCCGGAAGTCACTCAGGGAGGAAACCACAGGGCCGGTCCGCCCCCTTCAGAAGGGAAAATACCCTGGCCCACAGACCCGCCCCGGCAGCTTGGCCCATCCCAAATCATGTGTGTGTGTTGGGGGGTGGGGGCTAGTGGGCCAGAGGATAGGCAGGCTAGAAGAGCCGACTCCTACAGCTGCGATCCGGGAGGTGCCTGAAACTGTTGCCCCCTGACTTCTATCGCCCCCATGGAGGCAAACAAATCTGGGACAGGGAATGGGTCTGGGAGAGAAGGTGGGTCCACAATAGTAACAACATTAAAACACTAGCCAGCAGCTCATTGGAGACAGGGCTTTGCTGATGCCTGACCCTGTGCCTCACTTTTGACAGGTGCTATCTCCAATGAGGTGGTCACTGTTATTTGCTCCATTTTACAGATGAAAAGACTGAGGATCAGAGAGGTGAGCAGTAGCTTTCCCAAGGGCTCAGAGCCAAGAAGCGTTGAAGCTTAAAGCACGCCGCGGCAGGGAAGATCAAGCAAGCCCTGCGCCTATCTGCAGGTGAGCTGTTGGGTGTCACCACTGGGAGGAAGTGGTGCCCGTGGGCAGTGGTAGTGGGAACGGTGGGTAGGGGACTTGGCCTGGAGCTACAATAAATCGCCGGCCAAATGCGGGCGCCCGAGGCGGCTCCGGTGGAGGGGAGCACCAGGTCCCCTGGCTACCAGCTGGCTCTTCGCGCTGCGGCGCTCCCAGTTCAGCGCTTCCCTCCGAGCCCGCCAGAGGGCGGCAGCGCCCAGCCAATGGCCCGGAGGGCGGGGCCGGCTGCGGAGGAGGGAGCCCTTCCCTCCACTCCCCTCCCCAACATCCCCCCAACACCCCCGCGCGCACACCTGCAAGGGTCACACAAAGGCGCAGGACTCCCGGCGCACCGCAGCTCAGACAAAGGCGCGCCCGAGTCCGCTGCCCTAGTCCTTCTCTTGGTCCCGAGGTCTGAGGCTGTGGGGCTGCCTGGTGTCTCCAGACACCCCACCTGCCCGCCTGGGCTCCGCAAGACATGCTGCGCCCCGTGGCTGGGGAGGCCCCTAAACCACAGGTGCACGCACAGACGCCTAGACTCACCCCCACACACACGAATATTTCTACAGACCACAGCACTTCACACACACACGTGTGCACACAAAGACGTGCATGAACACATCTATATGCACAGGCCCCAACACCAGCCCTCCCTGCTGACGATGGTCACTCCCATATACTGATACCCGCTCTACTCCCTCACATGGACCCATGGGCACAAGGACACTTCTACACATATATGCCCAGGCATGCTTCCTGGCCACTCACACCCACTCACACACAGGCACACTCGGAAAGGGCATACTACAGGCAAAACTACAGGAGTGCCCTCCCCTGACTGCACACGTGCCCTGTGCACCCAGACACGCCCAGGCAGGCAGGTGGGCACAACAGGAAGGACTGGCAGTTCTCATATATGCACACGAGAGGGGACTGTTTCCAGGCATCTACACTCCACAACATCCCGTATTGTAAAGGCCATTTCACAGAGGATATCCACAGACGACACAGCAACTGGCCACAGGATTTCTATACATGAGGGTCTTCCCGACAGCAGCCTAATGGCGGTGGGTACTGGAGCCTTGTCTCAAAGCGACATTTACGCAGTAAGCTTTGTTTTCAGTTAGGATTTGTTTTGGGGGGCTTGGAAATGGGGCTATAGGACATTGTGGGGGGTGGGCAAAACCTCACCAGCCACCCCTATGCTCCACCCTGGACAGATTCAACATCATCCATGTCAGGAACACGGTTTTGGACGTGACCCCATTCCAGCCCCCTAGAGCCGGCAGAGAAGGACCACCCACTTCCAGCACGGCCAGGTCTGCAGTTCAGTCCTGGAGCCAGGGAAGGCTGCATACACTCCCTGAAAGATGAAACAACCCCATACCTCTCGCCTCCTATGCTGGCTCCATTCTCAGTGCCTCAGACCAGAGCTGGGCCTGGTGAGGGCATCCTGAAGGAGGATGGGCCTGCCTGAGAGAGGATAGAGGGACGGAGTTTGGAACACACTGAGTGGGTACAACCTGGCAGCCGGAACGGTGAGGCTCAGGCAGGGGAGATGATGGCCTCGTTGCCACAGAAGAGGCCTCGAGCCATGCTGAGTGAGGCAGGTAGGGCATGGGAGCTGGGAAGCAGTGGGGGCCCCTTGAGGTGCAGGGAGCTAGGAGGGAGGCAGCACAGGGGAGGCCAGGCTGGGCTCAGGGCTGAGCGGTAATTAAAGGAGACGTAGGGGGCTCCCCAGGGCCAGCGGGGCTGGTAACTGACACGCGGGCCCCATTGCTCCGCTCATATTTCTCGCTGGATCGATACGTTTGACTCCCGACAAGACAATAATCGCTTGTACGCGGCCGGCGAGTCGATCAAATACATTATTAGAGCGAGGTCCCCCGGGGGCCCAGCGGGGAGTGGTGGGGGGGAGCAGCCAGCCCACCGGGGACAGCAGAGCGAGATTCTTCACCCCTTCAGGGACCCCCAGCCGTGGCCTCTTCCTCTTGGCCACCCCTGGGGATCCTCTCTGTGACTCAGTTCCCCAGCCTCTCTCTAAATGCCTGCTGCTTTGGCGATCTCTCTACTCAGCCCCCAGCATCATCCTTGCTCTGTGAGGGGACCCAAGGGTTCTTTCCCCATAGGCACTGCCCTCATCTGTAGGGCTATAGCATGTAGGAGCTCAGAGAGGCCCCTCAGACCCCTAGCTTGTCAGGAGACAGAGAGACCAAGCCTCAGGCCACACTCCGAGTCCATGGCTGGGCCAGGAGATTAACTTGGGCCCAAGACTCAATGACACCCACCTCCCTCTGCCCAGTCTCCTTGCTGCATCTAAGCACACGGGTCTTCAGCAGCACCCAGGCCAGGGGCAACCTCTGGGGGTTAGGGAAAGCTAACTTAGAGACCCAAACAAGCAGGAAAACAGGATGACAGGGGTGGCAGACAAACACATACACAAAGAGATGTGTGTCTGCTCCTGCTGCAGGGCCATGTGGTCCCCCAGTGGGCCTCAGATACCCTCAAACCATGCCCAGCTTCAGCTCTGGCCCACCCTAGACACTGCTTGCCACTCTTGCCCACTTTCCTGGCTTCTGGACTCAAGCCTATTTCCCCTTTTTTAAAAAATTAAATTAAGCTTTAGCTTTATTTTTAAAGTCCAGGCTCTTTTTTTTTCTTTTTTTTTTTGAGACAGAGTCTCACTCTGTTGCCCAGGCTAGAGTGCAATGGCACGATCCCAGATCACTGCAACCTCCACCTCCTGGGTTCAAGCAAGTCTCATGCCTCCTCAGCTTCCCGAGTAGCCGCGATTACATATGCGCACCACTAGGCCAAGCTAATTTTTGTATTTTTAGGAGAGATGGGGTTTTACCATGTTGGCCAAACTGGTCTCAAACTCCTGAGATCATGTGATCCATCCACCTCGGCCTCCCAAAGTGGTGGGATTACAGACATGAGCCACCACACCCAGCCTTAAGCCTATTTTCTGTTTACACACCTGCTTTGCCCTCGACCCGAAGAGCCCCTTTGCTTCTCCAGCAGCCCTAAGTCAAAGTCAAGTTCTGTTTAGGAATATCCAGCATTCCGAGACTTAAAATGTATCTTCCTCTTTGTCTTCATAATGAGCAGCAGCCACCACAGCATTGCTGTCTATGCTTTCCTTTTTTTTTTTTTTTTTTTTTTAGACTGTCTGGCTCTGTCACCCAGGCTGGGGCTGGAGTGCAATGGCACAATCTCGGCTCACTGCAACCTCTGCCTCCCAGGCTCATGCCATCCTCCCACCTCAGCCTCCCAGATAGCTGGGACCACAGGCGTGCACCACCACAGCCAGCTAGTTTTGTACTTTTAGTAGAGACATGGTTTTGCCATGTTGCCCAGGCTGGTCTCGGAACTCCTGGGCTCAAAGCCATCCACCCGCCTCAGCCTCCCAAAGTGCCAAGATTATAGTCATGAGCCACTGTGTTCGGCCTACTCTGTGCTATTTGAATCAATACATTACTTCTAAGTCTTTATGACAGTCTGAGGAGGTAAGGTCTGCTATCATCCTCATTTTACTAACAAATTGAGCCTCAGAAAGGTGAAGTCTCCTGCCCCAAATCACACAGTGTGAGTGGTGGAGTCAGGATTTAAGCCCAGGTCTGTTTCCCTGACAGCTTGATCTCTTTGTACTGAGCCATGGAGCTCCTTCTTGGAAGCGTGAAATGCTCCCCATCCTTCAGGAAACAACCGCAACAGTCAGCCACTCCTTGTCCAGTCAGCAATGCTGGAATACCTCTGCAGCTCACAGCCCGATGCCCACAGCCTTCAAGTCAGTTTCTTGATATATGGCAATGCACTAGACTCCTGATCCCATCAGCTCCTGGCTGAAGGTGGGCCAACCCTTTCCCATTTCCTTCAGTTCAAACATTTCCTCATATCCCTCAGTGCCAAGCCCCGTGCCAGGAGCTGAGGACCCAGAGGTGAGCTAGATCTAAAATCTGACCTCAAGGAGCTAACAGTCTGAGAGGAAGACTGGAGTGGATAAAAATACCTTGGTAATTTATCACTCAATAAGTATCCAATAAATGCTATTCTGTGCTAAGCCATTGCTAAGCTCAGAGAATATAGTGGTTAAAAGCACTCCATAGAGCTTATAGACTTTGGGGGATAAACAATTTTTTAAAGTTATCAACTAGCCAGGCGTGGTGGCATATCCCTGTAGTCTCAGCTCCTCTGGAGGGTAAAGCAGGAGGATCACTTGAGCCCAGGAGTTCAAGGCTGCAATGAGCTATGATGGCGCCACTGCACTCTACCCTGGGTAACAGAGCAAGACCCAATCTCTAAAATAAATAAATAAATAAATCAAATAAAAAATAAAAAGCCATCAAATAAATATGTAATTCTAAGTTAGGAAAAGTGATTTCAAGAATAGGTAGAGAAGGGGCTGGGCATGGTGGCTCACACCTGTAATCCTGGCGCTTTGAGAGGCTGAGGTGGAAGAGTTGCTTGACACCAAGGGTTTCCGACCAGTCTGGACAACATATCGAGACCCCATCCCTACAAAAAAAAAATTATTTTAACTTAGCTGGGTGTGGTGGTATGCGTCTGTAGTCCCAGCTACTCGAGAGGCTGAGGTGGGAAGATTGTTTGAGGTCAAGGCTGCAGTGAGCTACGATCATGCCACTGCACTCCAGCCTGGGTGACAGAGAGAGACCCTGACTCTTAAAAAAAAAGTAGAAGGAGGATACCTGATGTAAACAAAGGGTGGCATGTTGCAGAAAACTGTCCCAAGGAAGTGACATTTACATAGCAATTGGACACAGCATTCTTGAGGCAAAGAATGTGAAAGAAGACACTCCAGGCAATGGGAACAGAGGAGGCGATGGCCCCATGGCAGCAAACAGCGTGGCAATTCCAAGACCAGAAAGGAGGCCTATAGAGCTGGAGCAGAGTGAACAAAAAAGAGAAGATAGGAGATGAGGTATGAGGCGGTGAGATGGCCAGGGCCAGACCACACAGGGCCTTGAATGTGCGACTTCAAGAACAGTGGGACACCTCAGAAGGTTTCAAGCAGGGGAGTGGCGTCGTTCTGTGAACACTTTTGTGACAATCCTGGCTGCTTTGGAGGCCGCAGTGAAGAGCCAAAGGATGGGGTGTGGGGGTCAGTGTGAGGAAGCTGATGAGTTCCACATCACCATCCGGTGATGGTGACAAGAAGCAAGAATTGGTGATTGGCTGAATGTGGGGCGTGGGAGTCACGGAGAAGTCAAGAATGAGGTCCAGGTACGTTAAAGTACCTTTCCTGCCACAGAAGATTGGGGCAGGTGGAAGAGCTTAAGCTCAGGTAAGAAAGATCAGGGTAGGACCTGAGGTCCTGAAGGATGAAAGGAAGGGCAGGAGGTGGGAAGCAGCATTCAAGGGGGTTGCCAAGGTTGAATACCCCAAGGTGGGGACAAACTTTGTCAGTGGCCAATTGAGCCATCAGTCCATCTCACCCGTTCTTGTTTCTTTCAGGCTATAGAAAGTTAGAGCTGGGGCCGGGCACGGTGGCTCATGCCTTTAATCCCAGCATTTTGGGAGGCTGAGGTGGGTGGATCACTTGAGGTCAGGAGTTTGAGATCAGCCTGGTCAACATGGCGAAACCCTATCTCTACTAAAACTACAAAATTTGGCTTTCCTAAGTTTGTCCTCAAGTTGCTTTGAGGTTGGATTTGAAGTTGCAGGTGGAAGGCTTCTGTGTGGAAGCATTCTGTGTAAGGAAGTTCTACTGGGGACAAATGTGGGGACAGGCTGGTAGCATGGAATCTGGAAGCAGGATGACCAGTGGGGAGGCTGGGAAAGCGGTCCAAGGCGGGAGGGGAGAATGGAGTCATGAGGATTAGGATGAGGATTAGGATGACATTCAAGCTGGAGTCTACAGGAACAGGATATGGGAAGTGGGTGCTGGGCTGGGGTGGCTGGGTGGATGCAAGGCCATCACTGAAAGACAGTGAGAAGGGAGGCAGAATGGGGAACTCACTTGGGTCAGTTCCTGGGGGAAAGTCAGGAAGCAGCATCTTCCAAGAAGCAAGGTCTGTGGACCAGGAAGCCAGCAGATACTTAACAAATTCACATGGACACAAACATTCCTCATCATATCTCCCCACCACAGCCAATTTTCCACATTCACCAGAATTCCCAGTTCTCCTCATGTAAGAAAAGAAGCACTGTGATGTGGCTCAAGGAAGATAAAAGAAGACTAACCGGCTGGGCGTGGTGGCTCACACCTGTAATCCCAGCACTTTGCGAGGTCAATGAGGGCAGATCATCTGAGGTCAGGTGTTCAAGACCAGCCTGGCCAACATATAGTGAAACCCCATCTCTACTAAAAAATACAAAAATTAGCTGGGCATGGTGGCACATCCCTGTAGTCCCAGCTACTTGGGAAACTGAGGCAGGCGACTCACTTGAACCCAGAAGGCAGAGGTTACAGTGGGCCAAGATCACGCCACTCTACTCCAGCCTGGGTGACAGAGCGAGACTCTGTCTCTCAAAAACAAACAAACAAACAAAAGAAGACCAACCAGTCTCTGTTCTGAAATTCGCCCTCTAGTAACCTAGGGCCAGCCCCCTGAACTCCCTGGACTTGTTTCCCCAGATATATGTCTGAGATGGGCTGGAGAAGCACTCTAAGACTACTTCCAGCTAAAAAAATTCGTTTAGTTTATTTATTTATTTATTTATTGGCTAACTGCAACCTCTACCTCCTGGGTTCAAGTGATTCTCTTGCCTCAGCCTTTCAAGTAGCTGGCACTACAACCACGCGCCACCATGCCCAGCTAATTTTTATATTTTTAGTAGAGATAGGGTTTCACCATGTTGGCCAAGCTGATCTCAAACTCCTGACCTCAAGTAATCCACCCAACTCAGCCTCTCAAAGTGCTGGGATTACAGGCATGAGCCATGGTGCCCGGCCCCAGATCTAACATTCTATATAGCTTGAAAGAAACAAGAACAGGTGAGATGGACTGATGGCTCAACCAACCACTGCCAATAGGGAGGTAAAGCATGGCCAGCCTACTCTAAGGATGCCCTGGCTGGGCATACTCAGCAACCCATTTACTTCTCACTGTCATCTTATGAGGGAGAGACCATTATCATCCCCACTTTAAAGATGAAGAAGCTGAGGCCCACAGTCACACAATGAGGCTGGGGTGAACCCAGAGGCTTGCTGACCCCAAAGCTTGTGCTTCAGCTGCTGTGTTGAGCTCGCTGCTCCTCAATCTGGCTTGTGCGAGTCTCACTTAGACTGCAGATCCCCCAGGAACAGGGTCCCTTGGCATCCACTGCCATGTGCTCACCTGGGTCTCCGAATGACCTGTGGGAGCAGGCGCCTGGCCCTGGGTCTTCCTCAATGAGGCTCCACCCTTGGCCCAGGAGCCCCCAGCCCCACAGGCTTTCCACAACCCATGTGCACACTTTCTGTTCTCTAGCTCCCACTCGCCCAGCACCAATTCTGCAGGCTCAGAGGCCGCCGCTGTCACCCCAGCGCAGGGAGCTGTCCAAAGGCTGAAAAGCAAGAGCCCGTGGCCTTGGTCCAGAGCCCTCCAGCCATGCTGCCCCCAGGACAAACCCAGTCCCCTTACTGTGGCCTCCAGGGCCCTACAGGACTTCCCCTCTGGCCACGGCAGTACCAGACCCCAGACACACTGGAGGAAGCTAATTTTGTCCCCAACATGGGGCCTTCAACCTTGCCAGCCCCTGTGAATGCTGTTCCCCACCTCCTCCCCTTCCTCTCATCCTTCAAGACTCTGCTCAAACGCCACTCCTCAGAGAAACCCTCCCTAGTCATGTTCCGCTCCATTCCCAATTTTATTTCCTTCAGAGCACTCTGAAATTCAATTGCCACCTATTTGCTTTACTGTCTCTTTCACCCTCTAAAATGTAAGCTCTCTGAAGACAGGTGTCCTTTTCTGTCTTGTTCACTGTGGTATTCTTGGTGCTTTAACAGTGCCTGGCATATAGTTGATGCTTGAACCTTACTTGTTGAATGAATAAATCCTTCCAGGCACCCATGGTCCACAGAATAAAATCCAAGGCTGGCTCTCCAAACCCAAATGGATATGGTGCCTCTCAACCTCCTCAGCTATCTCACCCTCAGAGCTCGCCTTTCTCCTCTGTTCAATAACTTGGGCTCCCCTATGTGTCCCATCCCTCATGCCTGCTTTGTCTAACACAAATTCTGTACACACCAGCCTCTGCTCAGATCTCCTCTCTCTGGAAGCCTTCCCTGACCTCAGTCTTGCCACAGCTCCAGGCAGTACCCTTGGGCTTTAGCACTAATGGTACTGCACTGAATCACCCCCAGTGAGGCTGTCCCTACAGACTGTGAGCTCCTTGAGAACAGGGCTCAGTTTGACATGTTCTTGTAGACTCAGAGCCCAGCACTGGGCCTGCATTTAGCCAAGGCTCCACGAATGTTTGTTGGGTAAGGACAACTGCCCTGCAGATGGTTAACCATCTATACAGGTGCACATAATGAATAGTTTGGGCGTCAATCAGACGAGGGTTTGGAATCTGGAGGGTTCACTTGCTGTGTGACTCTGGGCAGGTGACTTCCCTCTCTAAGCCTCAGGCTCCTCATCTGTGAAATGGAGGCAGTAACATTGGCTGACAGGAACTTAATTAATCTTTTTTTTTTTTTTTTTTTTTTTTTT
>NW_016814114.1:992953-1002515 GCF_001698545.2 Rhinopithecus bieti
GCTCACTGCAAGCTCCGCCTCCCGGGTTTACGCCATTCTCCTGCCTCAGCCTCCCGAGTAGCTGGGACTACAGGCGCCCGCCGTCTCGCCCAGCTAGTTTTTTGTATTTTTTTTAGTAGAGACGGGGTTTCACCGTGTAGACCAGGATGGTCTGGATCTCCTGACCTCGTGATCCACCCGTCTCGGCCTCCCAAAGTGCTGGGATTACAGGCTTGAGCCACCGCGCCCGGCCAATCTTTTTTTTTTCTTTTTTTTTTTGAGACGGAGTCTTGCTCTTCTTGCCCAGGCTGGAGTGCAATGGCGCAATCTTGGCTTACTGCAAACTCTGCCTCCTGGGTTCAAGCGATTCTTCTGCCTCAGCCTCCCGAGTAGCTGGGATTACAGGCATGCACCACCACGCCTGGCTAATTTTGTATTTTTAGTAGAGATGGGTTTTCTCCATGTTGGTAGGCTGGTCTCAAACTCCCGACCTCAAGTGATCCGCCTGCCTTGGCCTCCCAAAGTGCTGGGATTACAGGCAAGAGCCACCATGCCTGGCCAGGAACTTAATTAATCTTAAATATAATACTTGCCACCATGCCCTAAGAACAAACATGTTCACTAACTACATCAAGATTTGAGGTTGAGAAAAATAAGAAACAGTCTAGATGTCACCAATAGGCCAGTGGCTAAGTAAATTATAATACATTCATACTCAGGAATATTATGCAGTTATGAAAGAGAATGAGACTGATCTATGGGTGCGGACATGAAAAGTTCTCCAAGACACGGTTGAGTGAAAAAGCAAGTTGCAGAACAATTTATCCAATTTGATATCATTGATGTAAAACACACACATCTATTTTTAAAAACTATATCTTTTCTATGGGTGCACAAGTATTAAGCCAATGCAGAAAAAATGGTCTGGAAGGTAATTAATTATAACCTCTTCTGTAATAAATTCAGTTTTTGCTTGTTTGTTTGTTTGTTTTTAGATGGAGTCTCATTCTGTCGCCCAGGCTGGAGCGTAGTGGCGTGATCTCAGCTCACTGCAACCTCTGCCTCCCAGGTTCAAGGGATTCTCCTGCCTCAGCCTCTCGAATAGCTGGGATTACAGGCGCATGCCACCACACCTAGCTAAATTTTTGTATTTTCGGTAGAGATGGGGTTTCACCATGTTAGCCAGGATGGTCTCAATTTCCTGACCTTGTGATCCTCCTGCTTCGGCCTCCCAAAGTGCTGGGATTACAGGTGTGAACCACCGTGCCTGGCCATCACTTTAGTTTTTATAATGAGATTGTACTTGTTTTTTGGTGGGGGGTTGGGGTTTGGGTTTTGTTTTGTTTTGAGACAGGGTCGTCTCACTTTGTCAACCAGGCTGGAGTGCAGTGGTGCAGTCTCAGCTCACTGCAACCTCCCAGCAAGCAATCCTCCCACCTCAGCCTTCTGAGTAGCTGGGACTACAGGCGCATGCTACCACACCCCGCTAATTTTTGTACTTTTTGGTAGAGAGAGGATTTCAACATGTTGCATGGGCTGGTCTTGAACTCCTGGGCTCAAATGATCCTCCTCCCTCAGCCTCCCTACCTGCTGGGGTTTCAGGCATGAGCCACTGTGCCTGGCCTGTACTCATTTCTTTTTAAATTAAAATTAGAACATATCAAATGATACACATGCAGAAAATCAAATAAATGATGACCCCAAAAGTGAGAATTGTAGTTACCTCCAGCAGGGAGGAAGGAGTATGTTTGGAAAGGGTCACATGGGGTGGGGTTTCTGGGTGCTTTTGACATCTCCACCCAAGTGGTGAATGCACAGATGTTCACTCGATCAAGATTCATTAAACTGGTCAGGTGTGGTGGCTCACGCCTGTAATGCCAGTACTTTGGGAGGCTGAGGCTGGGTCACTTGAAGCCAGGAGTTTGAGACCAGCCTGGCCAACATGGTGAAACCCTGTCTCTGCTAAAAATACAAAAAATTAGCTGGGTGTGGTGGTGCATGCTTGTAATCCCAGCTACTCGGGAGGCTGAGGCTTGAACCTGGGGGGCAGAGGTTGCAGTGAGCCGAGATCACACTGCTGCATTCCACCCTGGGCAACAGAGCAAGACTCTGCCTTAAAAAAAGGAAAAAATTCATTAAACTGTACATTAATTGTCTAATGACTGTATGCTTCCTGTGGGCAGGGGCCAATCACTGCGATATCATCTGTTTCCCTACCCCCATTTCACTGCCCAGAAACAGACTTAATATAAGTTGTGTGTTCAGTAGGGAGCGCCCATCTCGGCAAGCACTTACAAGGGCCAAGGCCGCTGTCCAGGGTACTAACGACCCAAGCCTGGGAAGCCACAGAGATGGCCAGCAAAGCGAGCCAGCTTCAAGATGCCTCATTCTGAAAGGCCCCTGCCTGCCTCAACTCCTCTCTCCCCACCCCCTTCACTCAATTCCTCTAAGCTGGCTGCCTTTCTGTTCCTGCAATCCACACTTGCGCTTCTTCTTGCCTCAGAACTTTTGCTCTTGCCCTTCCTCCTGCCCGGTGCAGTCCTTCCCCAGGTGTTCCTATAGCTCATCCCCTTACTTATTCCAGAATTACATTTAAACACCCCCTCCACAGAGAGGCCTTTTGATATCCTGCCTCACATGGCACTTCTCATCACTATGTCCTCTACCAGGCTGCACTTTCTTCTAGCACTTTTTGCTGTCTCACCTTCAAGCTTCGTGTCACACGCTTGTTTATCACCTCTTTTCCCCCAACCTGAATGTTTATGCCAGCACAGGGAGCACGTGTGTCCCATTATGTCTTATCCTGTCTTTTAGAAGGATCCCAGGTGCACAAAATTGGATTAATCATAATCCTTGGTTCATGGCATACTCCCGTCACTGGGCTGGACAGAGCCCTCTTTCTCTATCCATTCACTTATTGTTTTACTTCTTTTTAATAATGAGTTAATGTGAATCCACATTCACCATTCAGATTAGAACCATGATAATAATCATACTAGCCTGTGTCTGTCCTGTTCACCGCTGTGTCTCCAGCACCTGCAACCCAGGAGATGCTTGGTATTGATTCGTTGAAGAAGAAGCTGACCAAGGGGCAATGACCTCCACACCCTGCAAAAGGGAGCTAATGGGAGCACCCGCCTGGCCTCACAAGGCAGGAGAAGAAGGCAAAGGCCAGGTACTCCACTTAGCTCCCTGGTCCTCCCCTGGTGCTCCACTCCTGCTCAGCCTGGGCAAGAGCCTCTTCCACACCATTCAGTTCCACATCTTCAGGGAGGGCCCACTGTTCCAGACCTTGTGCCAGGAGCTGGGGACACAGGGTGGCTCAGCTTGGCCATGCTCCTGGGGAGCTCTCAAGCCTCGATGCCCCAGGCCCCTAGACTATCCCACTATTCTACTAAGTAACAAGAGCAGCTACATGGCACCTGCTCTGTGCAGGCATGTGTTACGTGCATTCTTTGCATCATCTTTTGGCATCTTCCCAACAATCCACTAAAGCAGGGGTTGTTATTATCTGCCCCCTTTTCAGAGGAGCACCCCAAGGTGGGTCAGAGAGGGCAAAGAGTTGCCCAGAGTCAGTCATGGGCAGGCCGATTCCAGAGCCCAGCTCCCCTTGCCCCAGGCCTTGCTGTTACACTGATCACATGCACGTTTCTCTTCCTCCAAAGTCTGTGAGGTCCTGGGCCTCTTGCATCTCTGCAAAAGCAACTGAGGATGGCTGAAAAGGTGTCAAATTTGGAGTCACATAAATAGGTAGTTAGGTCCCAGCTGCAGGGCTAGGTGTGGCCTATGTGTCACTTGGACCGTGTGTCACATTCCTAAGGGGATGAAATTAAAACAAGATGTGTATTTTCTACTTTATAGTTGAGTGACGCTGACAGACCACACCACCTGTAAGATACTATGAATTTTGTTTTAATAAATCCTGAAAAGATCTTATAAATATCAGTTAATGTGGTATTTTATTGTTGTCACTGCTAAAAGCACAGGTCTGTAATTCCATTTCAATATTCCTCCGTCCTTAGTACACTAGGAGGCTCAAGAATTAGAAGTGGCCTTGGTCTCTCTCAGCCTCTGCAAAGACTTCTGAGTCCTAGCTGTGTGACTTTGAGCAAGCCACTCAACCTCCCTGTGCCTTTCTCAGAACGGTGTGGACCCTGAACAGCATCCACAGAGGGCCCTGCCTACAGAACATACTCTACATTGATTCAGAGGAGTTTAACTTAACAGAACTGTATTGACCCAGATCACATGAGACATAGTGCCTGTCATCATTGAAGCAAACTCTGAGCTCCGGACATTTGAAGGAAAGTGAGGGATCAACGAAGAAGTCTAGGTTGTTGGTGTGACAACCATTTACTGAGATGGACACAAGCTCCTGGAGAAACTTGGAAAAGGGAATCAAGAGTTCTGCTTTAGGCCAGGCACAGTGACTCACGCCTGTAATCCCAGCACTTTGGGAGGCCGAGGTGGGTGGATTGCTTGAGGTCAGGAGTCCGAGACCAGCCTTACCAACATAGTGAAACCCGTCTCTACTAAAAATACCAAAATTAGCCGGGCATGGTGGCACACACCTGTAATTCCAGCTACTCAGGAGGCTGAGGCAGGAGAATCACTTAAACCCGGGAGGTGGGGGTTGCAGTGAGCTGAGATTGTACCACTGCACTACAGCCTGGGTGACAAAGCGGGAGTCTGTCTAAAAAAAAGAGTTCTGCTTTAGACAAGTTAAAGAGAAGCCTTCCACCTACATTAATATTTAGAAGCATTTTATCACTGAATCTTCTCAATACTCTACAAAAAAGCATTGTTAACATCCCCATTTTACAGAGGAAAACACTGATGCCTAGCAAAGTTAAATCATTTGGCTGTAGACACAGATGGAACTGGGACTGGCACCCAGGCAGTTGGACTCCAAAGTTCACATTGCCATCCACTGTCCTCCTCCTCTCCCTCAAACCCTTGCCCACTTTGTCCCATTGGCTCAGCAGGAAACACTGGACTTGGACCTGGGCTTTGCTGTCTGAGACATTTATGTGTCTCCCATCCCTATCCCCAGTTATGGCCTTCTGCCAATATGAACCATTCACTGAGTGCCTTCACGTCACCTGCCCACCTTGAGTCACGACAACTCTGGGATGCAGATTGCACAATGCTCCCCAGCCCTACTTTGTGGGGCCCTAGCAGATTCTCCAAGCTCACACAGAAAGACCAGCTGTGAGGGGAGCCAACACCTTCAAATCTACTCGCTCCCTACACCACCTTACTCAGAGCTCACCTCCTCCATGAAGTCTCCTAAGGGAAGGCCCCTCATTCACATCTGTGCAAGATTCCCGTCTGGGAACAAACTTCTCAGTGCCAACCAGACACTTTAGGGTTCACATGGAGAACACTAAATAGAAGCAACGCAGGCACCTGCCTCATGGAGGCTTCCCGCAGCCTCCTAGGGAAAAATTAGCACCTGACCTGGTAAGAGGAAAAGCTCAGGTTTGGAAGGGTCAGACTTTCACTCTCTGCTCTCCACTTCTTTGAGCCTTGATATTGTCACCAATTCCAAAAGCAAAAGCTCTCTCTGGTTTCTCCACTCCTCCCACTGCAGTCCAGGCCACCATCACCTCTGGCCTGAGTGACTTCAGTGGTCTCCTCCCCGAAGGTATCCCTTCTTTCATGACTGTCTCAGATAGTCTCATCTCCCCCCGGCCCCCAGAGAGGGTCCTTCTAAAACATAATCAGGTGGTGTCACTCCCTTGCTTAAGATTCTCCAGGGGTTTCCCATGCATTTGGGAATAAAACTCAATAGCCTTAACCCGACCTATAAAGTCCTATGTCATCCCACCCCTGCCGACACCTCTCATCTCTTCCCCCATCACTCTCCTCTTTGCCTACCCTACTCCAAGCCATGCTGTCTCCTCTCTGTTCTTTAAACCACGCTCTTTGCAACCCCAGGCCCTTTGCATATGCCATTCCCTCTGCCTGGAACACTCCTCCTGTGTTCTTTGCCCCGTTAAATCCTACCCGTCTTTTAAGGTTTGGCTTAAATACCTTGCCCTCTCTCCTGGCTCCCTATTCTAGTCTATTCTTTGGGATAGACTTGTCAGTTTCTGATTTTGTATTTGATTGATGTTTACACTGAAAGATCTGCATCTTCTCTAGTTGTCAACTCCATGAAAATACGCTGTGCTGGTTCTGCTTCCTGCTACATAGTGCCCAACAAATGCCAGGCACATAGTGGGTGCTCAACAGACACGTGGAATGAATGAATTAAATGGATCCTGCATAGGGACAAGCACCTGAGGCAGAGTACTTAAGTCTTCAAAGCCTCAGTTTCCACTTCTATAAAATCAAGATAATAATTCCTCCTTTAAAAGTTAGTGGTGAGGATCCAAATAGTCAATGAATATTGACAGTGCGTTGGGAAAAAATGCTCTACAAATATAAAAGTTTAAAAGACCTGGAACCTAGAGGATGGGCAGGAGTCAGAGAGGAGAAAAACAACAGGAAAGGGCATGGCCATTTGTCAGGTGACACTGCATTTTGTATTTCCCCTTTCCCTGACCCCTATGAGGTAGTAGTTATGACCCAGAGGAGGAAATAAGGCTCAGACAGGAGAAGCCCCCTTCCCGGGGTGTCATGGTGGGTCCGTGGAAGAGCCGGGATTTGTACCCCTCACACCAAGGCAGGCAAGTTTCCCGAGCATCTCCAACAGAGCTTGACCCCTAGCAGTGGGCTCTTGACAAACATGAATGGAACCAATTCAGAGGGCCAGCCAGAATCACAGTCCTGGCTCTGCCTCTCACTGTCTAGAGACCTTGGGCAAGTCACTTCCCTTCTCTAAGCCTCAATGTCCCCATCTGCAAAGTGGGAATAATGAAAATGCCTACAGCCTAGGGTGGTCGGAGGTCAGCAGGAGCACAGGTTGAGGGCCAGGCACACAGAAGGCAGTCCGTAAGCAGCTGCCAGAATGGTTCCACTTCCAGTGAGGGAACAGCATGAGCGAAGGATGATAAGAGGCTACTGGTCAGTCAGAGAGGACTCACAGGAGGGGCAGCCGGAGCCAGATGGAAAGGGACTCCCAAATCTGTGCCCAGTTGCCTTCTCAAGGCAGGCAGTGGGAAACCTGGACATGTTCTGAACTCCAAAGAGCAGCCCCTGTCCAGGGGGCCCTTCCTCAGGCAGTCAGGGAGGTGGTAAAATGGTCATTGCAGGAGAAGCATCCCCTGATCTCCTGCCCCCTTCTTCATCCTTCACCCCCAAAGCCCTCATCTCTTTCCAGGTTTCCTGGCCTTGGCCTGAATCCCATACTCCCCAGCTGATCCTGCCAACCTCATCTCCATCCCAAGACCCACCCAGCCCTGGCCCAGCTGATGCCTAGTTCTTATGCTCACACCCTGGCCTTTCCCACATGGCCCAGAGGGACCTTTCTGTCTTCTATTAGGAAGGCCTTGTACTACTTGGAAAACTTTTGTTTGATGGTAATGCCAAAAAATTCATAACTGGTGAAAAGTAAGGACTGTTTCAGGCATAAGCAAGCATATAGCATGTGGGTAAATACGTGGGTCTGCACACACCGTTGAAACACAAATGCCGATCTCCTATGTCAGAGGGATCTCTCTAACACAGAGATCCTCACTGCCCTCCGCAAACCAGGTAGCTGTCAGGCCAGAGGTGGGGAACTGTGAAAGCTGCACTAATGCAGAGCTTGTTGGTGTTGGGTGGAGGTGACTGGTCCTAGGTGAAGGGGAGAGGCTTGGAAAGGACACCCAGGGTCATCCTGAGATCCTCCTCCTTCTCCAAATGCCCCCATCTGTCAACTTCTCCTCAATTCAACCCAAAGATGTCTGAACCCCTCTGCTCCTCCCACTGTGCCTCCTACTCAGGACTTGCTCCTCCCCAACCAGCCCCGCCCCGCCCCAGCCTGTACTGTTGCACGGGTTCTTCCTCACTTGCTCCACAAACGTCCCTTGAACCCCATATGTGTAGCAAGCAATGAATCAGGGACCAGTGATGTCATGGCCCCTGCTCTGGGGAGCTGACAATGGACATGGACCCAGGCATATTGAATTCACACCCCATATTCCTTAAAGCATGACCCTGGTCGGGCCTCTCTCCCTCTCAGACCGAGAGGAAAAATCTCAGCACCCTAGACCTGCCCACGTCTGCAGCTTCACCTTCCCAAGCCACCATGAGAAGGTGAGAGGAGGGGCAACCATGTTTCCCAGTGTGAAGATCCTGCCCTGAACTCCCTCCCTAGGATAAAGAGGACCCTGGGCTTTCAAGGCAATATAATCCACAGGGGAGGCTGTAAACACTCTTGGAGCAGCTCGCTTTTCAGGGGAAACCAAGGCTCAGAGCCGGCATGACTTGAGCAAAGCCACATAGCGAGTCTGTGGCAGACAGACGGGCCCCACCCCTCAGTTTCCAGTAGACTTGTTTGAACTCCCCTAGGCACTGACACTGCCGAGAGAAAGAAGAGGGGCTTAAGACCCTTTTTCTGCGTGTTCTGCTGATGTTCCAAGGACCTGAGCCTCTGCTTCTTTCTATGGCTGTGGGAGGGGAGATGAACCAAGAGAGATGGGGCTAGACAAGGGATGTGGGGCACAAGCAGGGTAGAAAAAGACGGAGTGAAAAGCATGCAGCAGGACAGAGAAAAGAGGGGTGCAGGGAAAGAGTAACTGGGGACTATCAAGGTAGAACAGAGAAGTGTATGGAGGTTTTCAAATCCCTGGAGGCAGAAGCAGCAATAAAGGAAAGAGAGTCAGAGTGAAACAGAGAGACAGAGACAGGAAGATGCAGATAAAGAGGCAGAGACAGAGAACAGCAGAAAGAGAGACAAAGAAAACAGGAGAGAAAAGAAAGAGGGAGGGAGGGGGAAGAGCAAGCTGACATGGGGCCACCAGGGTCTTCTGTAAATTGCTTCCCAACACCCTCTCCTATGCCCCTCACACCAGCAGTCCAGCAGGGTGTGTGGTGTCGTCCCCATCCCTGAAGGGACTGCTCTGGGCAGAGCTGAGACTGATGCATGGGAAGGTGTCCAGCTCCCGGCCCACTCTCTTCTCCTGCACCCAGCTGCCTCCTAAAGAAAAGGGCCAAGTTCAGTGTGGAAGGAGCAGAGACAGGTCCTGGGGGACCGAGAGCTGAAGTGCTGTAACCAGGGGCAGAGGGGCTGCAGTCTATCTCCCCTCTCCAGGCACTGGTCCCCACAGACACCCTACCTGTTCTTGTCCCTTGCTGGCTGCTAAGGGACAGGCTTTGGCTATCCTGACTTTGACCAATGCCTCCCTCAACCTGTGACCATCGTCTCCCTGCCTGGCGACCCCAACACCCTCCCGTACCTCCTCCTACCCATCCCTGTGCCCCCCAAGACCACCCATCCTGTGCCCATCTTTCTGCTCCTCTGCAGGTTTGGGGTTAGGGAAGGGAGCACAGAGGCCTAGATGGGGGGTGGAGGACTTGGTGAATTATTGAAGATGTGCAGGCACTGCAGCTGACATGGATGAGGAGGAAGAGGAGGGGGTCTTGGTGATGGACGATGCTGATCCTGCGGTGGGGGGAATGGCAGGGGAGGGGTGGAGAGGGCTGGGGAGGGGTG
>NW_016814114.1:1005159-1031644 GCF_001698545.2 Rhinopithecus bieti
CCCCTGCATCCCCTCCCTGCCTCCTGCCCTTTCTCTCTCCTGCAGCCACCGCTTAGTTCTTATTATATTTTTTCTTATATATTTTTTCCCCCAGCTTCTCCTGCTCCTGTTTTTTTTTGTTTTTTTTTAATTTTTTTAAAACTCGCTGCACTCCCAATGCCGCAGGCCGGGTGGGGGCGGGGTGGGGGCATCTGCCTGGGCCAGGCCCCTATCCACAGGGTGCCCAGAACTGCTGGCTCTGGGATGAGTCCCACTTTGCTTCTGTATCCCCTAATCCAAACAGGTTCCTCCTAGAGCCTGTCCTCTGTGGGTGCCCATCTCCCCCTTGCCACCCCTCCTAGGGGCCTCCTTCCAACCTCAGAGCACCCACACACACATATCCGTGGTGGGCTGAGGGCCCTGGCCAGGCCTTCCTCCCCTCCCCCCTACCTGGCCCCCTGCTCAGTCCTGGAGCCATTTGGCTGATGGTCAGAACTGTCCGTCAAGGGGGCTCTGAGCCCCTGGGGACCCAGATGGGAGGAGGGAGGGGAGAGGTCGGGGTCAGGCCACGTCCCCTCAGCTTGTCTCTTTCCCCTCCCCCTTCCTAACAAAGGGAGCATCGGCCTGATGCTGGCAGGATGGCCTGGTACTCAGGGAAGCGGGGAGGAGAGGGGCTGTGGGGATGGCCATGGGCAGAAGGTGGGGGTGGGGGCCGCCTGCCCCTCCTCTGCCCTCCCCCTCGGGTCAAGGCTAAGGTGATTCCTCAACCTCTCGGAGGCTGGGCTGGGAGGAGAGGAGGATCTGGACAGACAAAGAACTGGAGCCCTGGGGAGCTGGGGGCTGGGGGGACGCACCTGGGACCCGGGCAGTCCTGGCTGAGGGAGGGGCAACAGGCACCCCTCTGGCTCTGCTCTCACCCTCTGGATGGCCCTGCCTCCCATCTGCACCAATCCCTACGGATCTCAGAGCCATACAGACCTTCCAGCTTGGGCAGGGTCGGATGGGGGTGGGGGGAAACTGAGGCCCAGAGAGGAGAGACAGCCCAGGCCCAGGGTTCTCAGCGCTGTCCCAGAGTCTCGCCCCTCACTTCTCTTCCTACTAAGGGAAGACATCTTCCTTTCCTGTCGTTCCCCACCCAGGTCAGGGGAGGTTTGGTGGTGGCAGATGGTAGAAGGTTCTATGGAGAGGGAAGAGGAGGCTGAGGAAAAAGTGCAGCTAAGCGTTCTCCTCTCTTAAGCCAGTGGGCAGGGGAGGAAGCCAGAAAAAATGTCTAAATGTGACCTCGAGCACTGGCCTGGCACAGCTGTGGGAAGAAACTTAACGTCCGTCGGAAAGGGTGGGAAACCAACATAGACAGGGTGCTCCTGAGAACCTGGCTCGCGGTGGCTGGGGAAGAGGCCTTCAGTTTTCCCCTTTGGGAAAATGTGGCCCATGGCCACAGTGAAGGAGGAGGATTCACACTCTGGTTGGGCACAATCCACCCATAACACTGCGTCAGGGCCTCCCATCCACCCAGCCCAACTGTGGGGTGCAAAGGGTAGCTGAGGCAATGAAGAGCTGTGAGCCCCCATGCCCAAAGGGATAAGAAGCCTCCAAAGAGACAGAAGGAAACAGGCAGATCTTCTGTGCTTAAATTCTCCTATGAAGGCTGAGGTGGCTCTCAGGGAGAGGGCCGCAGCCAAGAGGAAGAGGGGGAGGATAAGGCGGGCCTCTTTTGGAGGGGGTGGGATGGGCTCACACATGCCCCCACAGCCTGCCAAGAAGGCCCCAGATGGGCCAAGGACTATAGGGGTCCCGGCTGCCCTCCCCCAAACCTCCCCTCCCTTCTCTCCCTCTCTCTTTCTCGGCTGGCTATCGACCGGGGCTGTGACATGGTGGATCAATACGGCAGGGATATAAAGCCGGCTGGCTGGCTGCCTGCCTCTGCCTCTCTCTCTCTCCCTTGCTTGCCTTGCTTCCTTTTCCTGGAGCCGCACCCAGGTCCCCCACCATCATGTACCCCTTACCCAGGCCTCTGAGGGGCCAGGCACCCCCCACCACTCCCCTACAGCAGGAGAGCTTAGGGAGGCTGAGAGCTTGGACAGCCGGGAGAGGGGGTGAGTATGGGAGTGGGCAAGGAAGCAGATGGGGATGGGGGCCACAGTTTCAGGTAAGGGGGCTGGGATAAATTGAGGGACAAGCCCCCTGGGAGAAAGCAGGCATCCCCTCAATTGGGAGCAGCTCAGGTAGATAGGGCCCTTTGAAGGTGTGTGACGGACAGAGCTCTGGGAGGTGGGCAGGGGGCACCTGCGGGTCCAGAGAGACACTGTCCTGAGCCCATGAGGCAGGGGAAAGTCTGGGGGGTACTGGAGTAGGCTACGGTGAATGGACGCAAAGAACAGTGGGGCGACCCCTCAGGCCAGCCTGCGCCCACCCCCAGAGCTGCCGGCTGCCCTGCCTTTGGGTCCCTGTGGGTAGAAGCTGCCTTGGCCTCACTCCAGGGTCTGGCCTGCACATGTGTGGTGGGGGTGGGAGGCTTGTGTGGCTTTGGACAGGAGGTTCCAGTGAGAGGTCTGTGGTGTGCGAGCTGTCATGGACGCAGGGTGTGCATGTGTCCTCAGGCTCTGCTGGGGGACTCTGGGACTGCACATACCTGAGCGTCTTGGCCCCTGAGTCACACAGGCGACATCACCTGGCCGCGTCGGCTTCTCACGCCCCATCGCGAAGGTCCATGTCGACTGCTGTTGTGACCGAATCATGGAGGAGTTCTCGATGTGTCCCACGTCAGCACTGGGTGGCTGTCGGTCAATGGCCACTCCTGGATGTTTCCCTGACCCTGGTATGCCTATCAGTCTTCTGTCCCTGGTACCCCTTGGGGATTGGTATCCCTCGAGGAGCAGCCGGATGGTCTCCTCTGTCCCACGTTAATGGGGTCAGCTGTGTGTCTCCACTGTGCTTCGTGGAGCCCGTGTGTTGGGTGCCGTGTTGCCCTGCCAGGTGCTGTCTGAGCACCGAATGCGCTCACTGCGTGAAGCTCCACTGGGTCCCTGTGTGGACCCGTGCCTGGGCTGTGGGACCGCTGCATGGTGCTAGGGATCCTGCGCGGTGGTCTCTGTGTGGTAGCGGAAGCCATTGCCTCCTCTGAGCTGTCGGAGAGTCCATGTGGTCTTCTCTGTGTGTCTATGTGATGTTGTGTGTCCTATGTGCCCGATGGGTCCAAGTGTGTTTCCAGAGAAGTGGGGCTGGAGCTCTCGGTGTGTGCCCTGTCGTCGTGTCATGGTGAGCTCGCGTGGTACATGGCAGGGTGTGTGTGTGTTAGAGGCTACAAGCTCTGAGTCTCTGGTGGCGCGGAGCGGTGGCAAGGCAGCAGAGGGCTTGACGGAGACAACTGGGCTAGCCGTGTTTTAACTCTCTCTGCGAACATCCAACTGTCAGGGCCTGCCGTGACCTTCTTTACCTTCTGCAGATGACCTCAAGACCTGCCTAGGATCGGTCCCAGGCCCCCACCCCCCCCACCGTGTGGCAGGCTGCTAGCTCTGCTCCTCAACACCTTAGCTTTGGTGGGCATGCCGACCTCCAGGACTCACCAAGCGACTCCGTCCCTCCAAACCCCCAGCGCCACCCGCTCCCCCCCGCCCTCCCCCCACCACAAGTCCAGTCCAACCCAGACAAAAGCAATTACTCCAGAGGTAGGATGTGAGTGTGGGTGTTAGAAACAGGAAAAAAAGGGGGGGCAGGGAGGGGGAGCGAGAGAGACACACACAGAGGCAGGGATGGACAGCCAGAGACCCCGAGAGACGACAAGAGAAAGAGAATGGCAGAGTGAGAGACAGAGGGACACACAGAGAGACGCACAGAGAAGCAGAGACAGAAGATGAAAGAGACTAGAAGGGACACAGACACTAAAACCAGGAGGCAAAGGCAGAGAAAAAGAGCAGAGAAAGGGCAAAGGCAGAGAGCACGACAGAGAGACACAGAGACAGAGACTGGAGAGACAGAGAGAGAAACAGAGAAAAAGCACACAACAGAGCGGAAAACCCAGTGATGGAGCCACACAGAGAGAAGACGCAGATAAAGGGAGAACGGGGGCCAGAGGCAGGGAGAACTAGAAAGGGGGCAATGCACAGAGAGGAACAGAAAGGCTGAGTGAGAGTGAGAGACAGAAAGGAGACCAGAGAGATAAAAGGCAGACGCCAGATAGTGGTGGAGGGGAGTTGGTAACGCACTAGAGACTCTGAGATGGCAAAGCTAGAGAGAAGCTGAAAGGGGACCATGTCCAAAGTGACCTCTCTCTCTCTCTCTCTCTCTCTCTCTCTCACACACACACACACACACACACACACACACACCTTTCTCCCCATTCCCCAGGCCAGAAGTCAGGGATGCTCAAGCCTTTTCCATGTTCCTCTGAGTCCCTGTGAGCCAGGGTGGGGAGGGGACAGGATGAATAGACAGGGATGATCTCAGGTAGCTTCAGGGACCAGCCAGAGCCAACTGGGACCTGATCACAGGGGCAGAGAGAGCAGTACATTCCTCCTTACCACACACCACCACCTCACCCTCCACACACAGTCCACACACACCAGAGCCTTGGCCAATTTCCTCGTACTCTGCCAGGCATGGCCAGCCTGGGGGGTAGGGGCCAGGTGTGAGGTCCTTCCTTCCTGCCCCACAGTCCTGCCCACCTGCCTCAGCTGCAGCTGCCCCAAACTGTTTTTTCTTTCTCATTGTCCCCTGCCTTCATCCCAACCGCCTTCATCATTCTCTGATGCACTCTCACGCACTCAGCTCGCAAGCACGCTCCCTCTCTTTCTCTCTGTTCCTTTCTGTCTCTGAGTCCCTCACTCTGCTTTCCTGCCTCTGACTTTTCTGCTGTTCCCTCTTCCTCTTTGCTCCTCTCCATTGCTCCGTTCCCCTCTCTGTGTTTCTCTCTGTGCTTGCTCTCTGGGTCTCCCTCTCCCTTCACTCCCATCTGGTGTATTCTGGATTCCCCTTTCTTAGACAATCCCTCTGGCCCTCCTATCCACCTCATCCCCAAGAAAAGCAAGGTTGGGCACAGTGGTCCTAGCCTGTAGTCCCAGCTACATGGGAGGCTGGGGCAGGAGGACTGCTTGAGAGTTTGAGAAACGCAAAGGTAGATCACTGTGTAAAGGACCTCAAGCTATCCTGGAGTGCCAGGAGTGGGTAAATACTTCCTTTCTTGTTTTTCCCTCAATCACCTTTTTTCCTCCCCTGCCTCGCACCCATACCAGGCCCGATCTCTGGATCTCCCCAATCTCCAGATCTCAGTGTGGCTCTCTCTGGAGACAAAAGCTAAGACTCAGCCCACAGGCAACACTCAACATAGAGATCTAGCTCAGAGAAAAAGGAGGTGACCAGGGAGGAATGGAGAGGCCAAGACACATAATGAAGACCAAGAAAAAGAAGAAAGATGATGCTGGGGCTGGAGCCAAAGGGAGAGGAAGAGGAAAGGAAGGAAAGCCAGGAGCAGAGGCCCGGTAGGGCAGCGTGAGCCCAACAACCACAGGGTGGGGGTGGGGCACGCATCAAGATTTCTAACAAGCGCAGCTGAAAACATCCAGGGCTGTTCTCTGAGGCCTTCTCTCTGCCCACCAGCCCTCACCAGTGCTTCGAAGAGCCCTGAGGAATGTCTCTCTATTTGAAGTCAGAGCCAAGTGCCTGCTCTTGGCACCTGGGGCTCCATGCTTACTAGGATGGTGGCTACTTGACCTTCATTTGCTGTGGGACTGTCAGGGATTCCAGGGACCCACTGGTCCCCGAACTAGCTCAGAGATGCAAGCCATTTTTACCTCCTACACATCTATAATCCCCACCCCACGGCTGACAAATATTCCCAGTCCACAGCTGTCTCCACCCACCCAGTGACAGAGCACAGGCAGCCAAAAGGATCAAGCAATCTCTTGCCACCTCCCAGCACCCCAGAGAGGTAAACAGACCCTCACATCTGGACTCCACATCCAGCGAGTAGTGCCCCTACCCACTACCCAGATCACACAGCTGCCATTTACAGACCACCCTATGGGTCCCACCCGACAGTCACAGCCCATCAGCATCCCAGAGCTGCCTCTACACTGAAGCTCTGTCCCAGTCCAGTCATCCTTCAAGCCGCATCTGGAACAGCACACACCCTATTCCCCTAGCCAAAGCTCCCAGAGGTGCAATTCAGAAGGAGCCAGACTGGGCCTGGGGCATGTGGACAAGTCCCTGACGCCACCCCCTGGCTTCTCCGGCTTGTCTGCCGAACCTGAACTGCCCTTAAGGCCTGCGCCTCCGATCCCAGGGCAGCCCCCCGCCACACCTACACTCTTGGCCGTGGGAGAATGTCCTCATGTTCGGCTAAACATCCTCCTCATGCAGCCCTGAGTTCTGTTCCTTCCACGTCACCTCAGCAGCCCAGGATGAAAGCCGCTCACCTAGAGCGAAGCTTCTGCTTCCGAGGCATTCAGGACTCCCCTTGGTGTGTGCCAACACCCTGGGCACATCCCTGCTGCTTGTGTCTGAGTTACCTCTGTGGCCCTGGGACCACTCCACATTGAAGGCCGTTGTGTCTTTTTATGGAAGGATGGAAGGACAGAAGGGAAGGAGAGACAAAGTGGTACCATAGCCCTGCTCCTGCCCTGGCACTTGGAGGGCACCAGATGCCCAGGGGACTGTAGCTGGCTGTGAGGACTCTGAGGCCAGGTCAGCATCCACAGTCCCCAGTAGTGAGTAGGAACCCAGTCAGTCCACACCCCTTCCCATCCATCCGAAACATAACTTAGCCCTCGGCTTCTCCTTACCTTTCAGGAGTTCTCTCCTTACCCCCAAAGACTTCCTGAGGACCCCCTAGGCCGACCAGTCTATCCCTCTCTCCCCTAACCCAGCATCCTGCAGTCCCCTGGTTCAGGTTGGTGGTGTCTGTGCCTGAGCCCCACCAGCCTGAAAGCCCCTCAAAGGCCACATGGGTCTCCCGCCTCTCTGCATCTCCAGATGGTGGCACGAGGCCTAGTACACAAAGAATCCCAGAAAATGTTGGTTGAAGAAATAAATGGATGGATCTGTGTTGATGTGTCTGTTTGCTCACTTATTTATTCATTCAACTCACCCTTGCTGAGCACTTACACTGTGCCAGGGACTGAGCATAGACAGACATGTTAGACAGAGAGGTTCCCTCGCCCAGTGGCTTCTGGGGGCAGACATTAAACATACAGAATATAATCAGATATGGTGATAGTGCTCAGGAGGGAAAAGGAGGCGTCATCCAGCCCAGGGGTCAGGAAAGGCCCTCAGAGTTGAGGAGCCTTAGATGGAGAGCTGAGGAGGTAGAGAAGTGAAGTCAACCCAGAGTGGAGAGAAGGCCCTGGCATGGGTGGGAAGAGATTTGGAGGAAGGGCCAGAAGGGAGAGGAGGAGAGGGAGTCACATGGGAGTGTGGGCAGCAGAGGCAGCCAGGACCCCAGGGCTGGGAGGGGATCTCTCGCTCATCCTGGGGCTCCAGCTCCCACACAGAGCATTGAGGGCCTCCAGACATGTTTGGGGCATCACTCACCTTCCAAGTGTGGTTATAAAGGAAAGACAGAGCAGGTGGGGGCGATGTTTATTGTAGTTGTTGTTTCGTAACAAAACTATACACCTAAAAGAGTATGGCTTCCTTCAAAGATGTCTCCTCAGGAGGCTGAGCTTTTTCTTGAACCATCTGATATTTTGGCAACAGCCTTCAAGGCCAGTTTACAAACTCCATCAGCAAAGCGTCTCTCTAGTGTATAATTGTCTCCAGTTTCTATTGAAAGACCAACAAGTGGCCCCAGTATTATCATTGCTAAATTCATCAGAGCTGCTGCTAAGTCAGACTTCAGGTGGTCTCCGAAATCAAATTCACTCCCAAAGCGCAAAAATTTGCTGCACTGTGGAGATACCAAAAACTAGGGTGGGTTTTGGTGAGGTAAAAGAATGAGAGCTTTAAGGTCAGGCAAACCCACGTTCAAATTCTGACTCTACTGCTTACATGTTGGGTGGCCTTAGGCAAGCTGCCTTCACGCTCTGTGCCTCAGTTTCTTTCTCTTGTAACAGGTGCCAACGCCCACTTCACAGGGTTGCAGTGAGGATTAAAAGCAAAGTGCCCAGAACAGGCCCTCGCACAAAGGTCGCCCCTAATAAATATCAGTTTCCTCACTGGAATGTACCAGCCCTGTTGTTACCAAATCAGTCACCCATATGTCCGTGAAATCATGGATATTTAATGAACATCTATTTGAAGACAAATAACTGAAATCATAGACCTAACTGTAACCTTTACCAACCGGAAACATAATTAAACCCCTCTGTTACTTCAGCCTAACTTTCTTTTTTTTTTTTTTTTTTTGAGACGGAGTCTCGCTCTGTCGCCCAGGCTGGAGTGCAGTGGCCGGATCTCAGCTCACTGCAAGCTCCGCCTCCCGGGTTCACGCCATTCTCCTGGCTCAGCCTCCCGAGTAGCTGGGACTACAGGCGCCCGCCTCGTCGCCCGGCTAGTTTTTTGTATTTTTAGTAGAGACGGGGTTTCACCGTGTTAGCCAGGATGGTCTCGATCTCCTGACCTCATGATCCGCCCGTTTCGGCCTCCCAAAGTGCTGGGATTACAGGCTTGAGCCACCGCGCCCGGCCTCAGCCTAACTTTCAGACATTCCTCAAAGCCAGTCTCTAGCTCCCAAACTAATTCTGCAACCTGGAAACTCCTTGACTCTCTTTTCAAGGATGTGAGGATTCCTGGAAAAGCCGCAACTTCAGTTCCCTGGAGAAAACACACTAGAGAAATGACACATCCTGGAACGAATACTCTCAGCGATAACAGGGGTCCATGAATGAGCTTCAGGGGGTCTGTGATCATCCCAAAGTATAGCACAACTGGGTAAATGTAGGGATGTGTTTTCCTGGGAGAAGCACTATACTGTTGCGAAACTAGGTATCTATGGGCCAAAGGTTGCCTGAAACATGTGGTTTGGACCACAAGGAGATTTTGGAAGTTTTGCATTAGTTGCCAACATTTAAAGATTGGAAGACTTCACACACAAGTCTGGGATTCTGGCTTCTTTTGAAAAATCAGAAACCCTGGCAAGTCAAGGTTGCATCTGTGCATGAGAACAGTCAGAGGAGCTAAAAGCAATCCCCACCTCATGCATTTTCAGTCCATCACAGTCCCTACAATACTGGGTTGCAAACCCTGGGCTACAGCTTCCATCTGCTTCTTAAAATAAGTCTGTGATTCCTGGTACAGCAGAAGACTCCTGGGTAGGAGTCCTTCAAGGGCACCCAGAGGCCTCCCCAGGGTCCTGAGACCTGTGGGTTAAGCTTCTCTGGTGGGAACAGGGGTGGCAGAAGAGGGCTGTCCCCCACAAAAGACCTGTCCACCCTCCTCCCTACATGCTCATTGCCAAGACCTCACCAAGCCAGCTGGAGTAAACACCAGGGCAAATGGCCAGAGCTCCTGCTTCCCACAGAGGTGAGCAGCAGGAGAACTACGGCTTCTACCTGCGAGTCTCAGTAGGCTTCAGGGAGGGGCTTCATAAAACCTTCTTTGTTCAGGGGAATGCTTCCAGCCATATTTTGAGCTCCCACTTCTCCAGCTACACGATTCCAAGGAATAAGTACTTTCATCTTCACGCCACCTCCATGTGGTAAATGCTATTAATTACCTTCCTTTGACATATGGGGAAACTGAGCCATGCCCAGGATCACTCAGCCACCTGTTCTTCTTCCTCTATCTCCTTTTGCTCTCAGGATGGCACTTAAGGTGGGTTCTATTAGTATTCCTACTTACAGATAAGGAAATGGAGGCTCCAACTTTCCCAAGTCCCGCGAAGTCAGGAAAAGAGATTCGAACATAGGTGTGCTTGACCCCAAAGCTGTGATCTGAGCCACCGAGTTACCCCTATCTCTCTCCTACTGGGCCCTAACACTCATCAGCAGAAACACCCACAGTCACCAACACCAAGAACCACTGGTTTGGCCTGAAAGCCACAGGATGCATGGAAGGTGAAAACAAAGCAGTCACATTCTAACCTCTGGGTGGGCAGAGTGGAGAAGGGCAGCAACACACCCAGGGTGAGTCCAGAGACGAGGATGGGAAAGCAGAGACTTCTGTGAGAAAACAGAAGGTGCATCAATAAGCAAAACTCTGAGGCCGTGGTCCTTACCTCTTGGGCAGACGCAGCGAAGCTAATACATTCAGGCCACCAACCCGGTCCAGTCGAGAACCTGGAGAGAGAGGAGAATGCAGTCAACATCCTGGAGAATTCGTCTCTCCTCATGCAGGATTCCTCATTCCTCCAATGGAGGAACCCTCCTCCTGTCACATCATCAGGAGCTGCAGTTGGTGAACTGTGGAGTCAGGTGCCTGGGACTCAGGTCCAGTGAGCCACTTGTTGCCTTCAGTGGTCACTTCTGGCATCTGAGTCTCAGTATCCCCATCTCATAGATGGGCATACTGGTACCTGCCACTGTGGAACATCGTTTTTCCCATCAGACTGGAAGCTTCTTAAAGTGCAGGGACTGTGTCTTGTAGCTTTTGTGTTTGGCAGAGGGCCTGGCAAATTTGAGATGCTCAATTAGTGCATAACGGATGACAGAGTGAATGGGTGGGTAGATGGAGGAATTAATTGATTAAACTGTGTATCTCAAAGGACTGCTAGGAGGATAAAATGAGAAAGAAATTTGAAAGGGTTGCTCATTATTAAGTTCCTCTGTGCTGCGGGGAGATGAAAAATAAAAGTCATAATGATATTTCTGACTTGTACATTTGTCCATTCATTTGTGCATTTAGTTCATCAACAAATATCGAGGCTTCTCTGGCTCTGAATCAAGTGTGGCAGGGGACAGAGATGAATTAGACAAGGTCTCTGTTCTATTACGGGGCTCACAGGCAAGTTGAGGAGACAGAAGGAAGAGCCAATGCCAACACGCTGGGATAAGCAGAGGGTGCTGTGGGCATCCTGGGTGAGATCACAGAAGACTTAGGGAGGAAACAACACCCAAGCCAAACCTGGAAGACAAATTTTAGTCAGAGAAAGAACCAAGTGCAAGGAACGAGAATGCCAGGACTTTGCCTGTCCAGGGTTCAGTAAGAGAACTGGGGACGGACAAGGCTTCTAGATTGCAGGGGCTGCTCCCTGCAGGGCCTCAGGTGCCTGGTCCAAGCAGCCAGGACTTCGTTGGAGAGTGAGAGGGAGAGGGATACAATCCAGTTTGCCTTTAGAAAGGTCCTTCTACCTCCTGTGTACAAGATAGAGAGAACAGAGAGGTAGGCAAGAGGTCAGGAGGCCCATCCCCAAAGAGGGTTTGCTGAGCCTCTCCACAGCCCTGCAGGAAGGAGGAGTGAGGAATTAAGGGAGGCACCAGAGTTCAAGAGGAGGAGGAGGACAGAGAAAAAGATGGACTGAGAAGGAGGAGGAGAGAGAAAGAGAAGAGATGGGGAGACATAGACAGCGAGGAATGAAAGAAGCTGGGGCAGAGAGACCAGAGAAAAGCCCAAACAAGAAGCAAAAGGGGAGTAAAAAGGGCCAAGGGTCTCCCCACTTCCTCTTCCATCTGTCCTGTCTCTCCCCGGGCCTTCATCTTCAGGGGCAGAAGGGGACCAGAACCCCTGGGCCCTGGAGGGAGGAAGGAGCTGGGGTTGCTCCCCGCCCAGGGGCTGCTTCCCCCCAGCCCCCGCCCTGGAGCTAATCAGCGGCTGTCATCTCCACGGTGAGGTCTTGGTTAAGGAGATTTAGGGCCGGGATCAATAGGAAATTTAAAAATCGATGCAGCGCGCAGGGCAAAATCGATGGCGTTTAATCGCCTTGCCGATTCCCAGTCAAAACAATTAGCCGCGCTGAGTGTTGAACACGGTGGCGACACGGCATTAACCGTCAATATTGGTGTAAGTGATGGTGGGTGGGGCGGGTGAGGGAATCCCCAGGCCTCAGGGGGGGCAAGAGTCAGACAGCGCCTTAGGGCTGGGGTCTTCCCCCAGGCAGTGCCCCCACCTTGGGCTTTCCTCCAGCAGGGCCCACACTTCAGTCTCCTTGCCCTCTGCTACCTGGGGCTGTGGGGCTCATAGGCAGCACCATCCCTGGCATATCTGCTTCCAACTCTCATCCCATCTCCCGGGTTCCCAAACCCCAGTATGCCCTCTGACAGAGGGGAGAGGACCCCTCTCCCAAGCACACTACACCTCCAAGTAGAGAGACAGTCCGTGGGATCTGGGAGCTGTATTCCCAGCAGTGCCTTAAGACTGGGAGCTATTTAGAAGATGTCTTCTCCCATTGTACAGATGGGGACTCTGAGGAACAGAGAGGGGCAGCAGCTGGCCCACAGTTACCAGGCACAGGAAGAGGGGGAGTCAGAATTTGAACCTGATGTCTCTGACTCCAAAGCTTACATTTCCTGCAGCTGTGCCACATAAAGGGTAGATTCCAGTGTTCATAGAGGGAAAGCAAGCTCAGGGTTTGGTCCTGGCCCAAGTCTCCTCTCAGCTGGTATACATAATGGTTTGCTGTGTCCTGGGGTCAGTTTGCCACATACGTGGCAGACTGTGAGCTCCCTGAGGGCAGGGCAGGGCCTGGCTCCTTTGGGGGTCTGAAGCATTGCCCAGCACAGGGAATGGTCCCAAGCTAGGGCTTGGGACAGGCCTAAGAATGATGATGCCACTTGCCCCCACAGACACAGAATGCTCATATACAACCCCATTGGACAGATGGAAACACTGGCACTCACAGACACATCGGTACTGGCATTTCCTGAGTGCTGGTCATGCACCAAGGGTGGGTCACTGCTCTGCAGGTGTGCTCTCTCGGCATCTCATATTTGTTCGGTGAGTGTCATCCCATGACACTGCTGTGGAAAATGGAGGCTCAGAGAGGTAAAGTCACTTGCTCAAGGTCACACAGCCAAGTGGGGACAGCTCTATCTGATTGGACTCCGAGGGGCAGGGGACATACAGCAAACAAGATCTAATGACTCTGAGCAAGAGAGGTGGATGCAAGGAGAAGGTATGGGAACTGGGCACCTAAACAGAGGACCAGGAATGGCCCACAAAGGGCCATGGGGCTCCCAGTTCTGGGGGGCTGTGTTGGGAGAGCAGAGGCTTCTGTGGCCACCTGCTCCCTGGAGCAGAAGAACAGTAGGGAGTGTGTGGGCAGGGGAGGAGGCCCACAAGATGAGCCAGGGATTGATCTGACAAGGTCCTAATCAAATGGTCAATATCGCTGACCTGACCACTTAACCTATTGATAAGCTGGCAAGGATGGAACAGGCGGTGATTGGGCTCAAGGAGGGGGGCAGAGGAAGGGATGAGGGAAGCCTGAGTGGGCAGGACTGAGGCCAGCATCGTGCCTGGTTCTGGGGCCTGGAAGAGGGTGATCTCCTCCTCAAGGGCCCCCACCTCCCCTCTGACACGTCACTTGTCTTATATCTTGGGGGCTTCCTCTACCCAGGCTTCTCTCTCCTCTCAGGGTCCCTCAGACCCTCCCTGAGGGAGGCCAGGGACTGTTGCTGGCACCCAAGTGGTCCCCAGCTCCCCTCTGACTGTGCCTTAGCTTTTCACACATGTGAGAGGCTTCACATTTGAGCCTCAATGTCTTCATCTGTTAACTGGGGATAATTATAAAACCAACCTACATATCCTATGAGTGGGGACTGGTACAATAAATGATGGTATAGTGGCCATACAAAGAAGGACTGCAGAGTTGTTGTAAACATGTTTGAAATAAATTTTTTTTACACTCCTCTCAGCTCACACCATGAAATAAAATCACTGACAAGGAAACCGTGTTCATAATCTGTTGTTAGGAAGAGGAAAAGGCAAGTTACAAGCAAGTAGGTAGCATATCATCCCGTTTTTATAAAATACACATACAGATGGTTCCCCTCACCAAAAATAAATAAATTTGGAACAGAAATCAGAATTCTGAGTTTGGACCGGTCTGGCCAACATGGTGAAACCCATCTCTACCAAAAATACAAAAATTAGCCAGGTGTGGTGGCAGGCGCCTGTAATCCCAGCTACTCAGGAGGTTAAGGCAGGAGAATCTCTTGAACCCAGGAGGTGGAGGTTGCAGTGAGCTGAGATGGCACCACTGCACTCCAGCCTGGGTGACAGAGTGACACTCTGTCTCAAAAAAAAAAAAAAAAAAAAAAGGCCAGGCACAGTGGCTCATGCCTGTAATCCCAACACTGTGGGAGGCCAAGGCAGGCGGATCACCTGAGGTCAGGAGTTCGAAACCCCGTCTCTACTAAAGATATAAAAAAATAGCTAGACATGGTGGCAGACACCTGTAATCCCTGCTACTCAGGAGGCTGAGGCAGGAGAATCGCTTGAACCTGGGAGGCAGAGGTTGCAGTGAGAGCTGAGATCATGCCATTGCATTTCAGCTTGGGTGACAGTGTGAGACTCTGTCTCAAAAAAAAAAAAAAATTCTGAGTTTAGGTACCAGGTATCTAAATTTTAATAAATTATTTGGGTAAAGTCATAGGCATAATCCCCTTTGGGGGAAAAAAAGAAAAAAAGCTATCTAGGACAGACAGGGTGCAATGGTTCACGTCTGTAATCCCAGCACTTTAGGAGGCCAAGGTGGGCAGATCCCTTGAGCCCAGGAGTCCAAGACCAGCCTGGGCAGCATAGCAAGACTCCATCTCTACAAAAAATACAAAAATTAGCTGGGTGTGGTGGCACATACCTATAGTCTCAGCTACTCGCGAGGCTGAGGTGGGAGGATCGCTTAAATCTCAGAGGTAGAGGCTGCAGTAAGCCGAGATCTCTCCACTGCACTCCAGCCTGGGTGACAGGCTATCTAAAAAAAAAAAAAAAAAAAAGAGACAGACAGCAAAAGGTAATGTCCTTTCTGTTGTTCGTTGAACTGGATTATCACGGTCATTTTCTTCTCATCTCATTGAATTTCTGTGTTTTCTGTTATTTCTACAATGAACATCGTTCACATCGTTCGTTCACATCGTTCACATCATTTGTCTGTAATTGGTAGACTATGGCCGGGTGCTCAGTGGAGGCACCACTAGTGCTGTTTCTCCGCTCCCCTCTCCCTTTCCTAGCCAGGCTTGTCTTATGTCCTCCCTTATGTCCAAACCCAGCAGAGTTCAGTGCCCTCAAGAATGTGAATGAATTTGAAGTCTGCTGAACGGAGAAGAGCTGGCTCCTCTGACTTCTGCTCTCAATAGAGTGGGCGGGGTAGCACCAAGCCAAATACAGTCCCCGTCCCCTCTTCAGGAAACTGGCTGAGGGCTTACAGACAGGAGGAACTGCTGGAGGGAAAATGAAGACCCAGAAGGAGGGAAGGGATTTTCCCAGAGCTACTCAACTGGTTATGACACAGCTGGGACCAGAAGCTGGGGCTCTGGGCTCCTGGATCTGGGTAGTGCCATCCAACTACTGGGAGAGGGACAACTGCAAGAACAAGTGTGCATGCAGACTCCTGAGATAATGTGTGCTTCTGTGGGGCAGAAGAGCACAGTGGGTAAACACGGGGTTGGCTGCTTCCTCGCTGTGTGGCCCTGGGCAAAAGTCACTTCACCTCTCTGAGCCTCAGTTTGCTCAAACATAGCATGAAGATAATAATAACAGCTGCCTCATTTTGCTGGTGTGAGAAGCCAACAAGCCCATGCTTATAGGGAACTTAGCAAAAGGCCTGACACACAAAAAAGGGTCAATGAGTGGGAGAAATTAACAGTATTACCGTCAGCAGCCACAAATGCTGTGGGTAGTAAGTGAAGGTGGTGGGTAGGGAAGGGAGAAGGTATGTCTTGGTAACCTGAGCAAATGAACAAATGCAATGAAGATACTCAGCTAAAAATATTCCTTTGTTCATTCATTCATTCATTCAGTAAGCACTTCCTGAGGCCAATTCTAGGCCAGATCCCATGCTGGGCCCTGCAATCCAGATATGAACAATGAAAGCTCCCAATGGGTTGGTAAAGGGGAATTAAGGATGGCTGGGGATGGCCCCTTATCTCTGAGAGTTGCTGCTGCAATGGCCCCCAAACTATCTCTTAGGGCTTCTGCAGAAAAGCATCGAGTACGGGAGCACAAGCTCCCCATCACCTGACTTGTGTGACACTTTGGGTATGTGTGTGCACACACTGGAATAGTAAGCTCTGCAGATGGACTATGTTCACTTTTGTCATTCACAGCACCGGACACCAGGTCTCATGCTCTGGGGACACTCCATGCTCAGAGTTTTTTTTTTTTTTTTTTCCTCCATTTTTAAAAATGAACAACAAAAAAAAGTTCAAAGCACCTCGCACAATGCCTAACACCTGGCAGGTACTCAATAAATAGCAGCTATTATTAGCGTCATCATCACACGTGCCACTGCTCTTCATCCTGACAAAAACCTTATTTTGCCGGCAAGGCAACTCGAGGCTTAAAAGGAGTGATGTGACTCAAAGCCGGGTGTGTCTGACTCCACAGTCTGTGGTCTCCCCTCCTTTGTGTCTGGGGGCGGGGGCCATCAGAGTGTATGCTGGAGGTGAAGGAGGGGAAGGGCAGCAGCATGCATGGGGGGGGTGAGCAGATCTGACAATGGGAGTAAGGAGGAGTTGGTTGGAGTGAGGGGAGTGTCGTGAGGCAGATGAGGGTGCAGGATGGGAGCATACAGGCCCAGGATGATGATGGTTTTGGAGTCTGACTGCTCTGAGGCTCAGGTAGGAGGTGGACTCAGTTGCCAATGTACCCCTCCAGCACTGGTAGGTGCAGCCCCCGAAGGTGAGCTCTGCCACCCTTGTCTGACACAGCAGACGTCTACCTCCACCATTATATTGGGCAAATAGGTGACAGGGGATCCGGCTTCAGTTCATTTGACAAAACATCCAACGAGCATTTATCGTGTTCCGGGCACTGCGCTACACACTAGAGATACAACTACGAACAAGACAAAGTCCCTGCCATTGTGGAATCCACCTTCTAGTGGAGGAAGGGATATGATAGACAAGAAAATATATTTAAGAGCTAAGAAGGAAAATAAAGCAGGGAGAAAGTGGCTTATAAGATGCTGCTATTGGCCAGGTGTGGTGGCTCATGCCTGTAATCACAGCACTTTGGGAGGCCAAGGCAGGCAGATCACCTGAAGTCAGGAGTTTGAGACCAGCCTGGCCAACATGGTGAAACCCCGGCTCTACAAAAATACAAAATTTAGGTGGGTGTGTTGGCGCGCACCTGTAGTCCCAGCTACTCAAGAGGCTGAGGCACAAGAATTGCTTGAACCTGGGAGGCAGAAGTTGCAGTGGGCTGAGATCACACCACTGTACTCCAGCCTGGACAACAGAGCAAGACTCTGTCCCCCCACCCAAAAAAAAAAAAAGCTGCTATTTTAAACATAAAGGAAAGGCCTATCAGAAAAGGTAGGTTTTGAGAGCTTTCCTGGCAAAGGAAGCAGCAAGTGCAAAGGCCCTGGGTCAGGAACAAGGTTTAAGGAACAGCAAGAAGGCCAGAATGGCTTAAGCTTCCAGAGCCAGGAGTGAGGGAGTAAAAGTTGAATAGACAGACAGGCGCTAGCTCATGCAGGGTTTGCAGGCCAAGAAAGATGTTCTAAACATGATGGGAGAAATGACAGGCTTTCTCTGTGGCAGGTGAGGGATGGTCTCATCCTCACAAAACCAGGCTCCATCCTCACCCATTGCCCATATAACCTATGGGGCCTTCTGACCCATTCATTCTCCAAGAACAAGCCCAAGAAGCCCTCAGTAAGCCCTCAGAGTCCCTTGACAGGGCTTTGTCAGGGTCAACCTCCCCAGACTGAGGACTCCTCTAGAACATGGAAAGATCTGCCTCATCTAGGTGACCGGACATGCAGCTCAGGCCTGGCCACAGGAGGCTCAGAAATCAATAGAACACCAGTAGAAATTAAGGGGAACTATAGCTCCTGACCCCCATTCCCTAGCAAATCTCCATTTGGGGACAAGTCGTAGCAGTGGCCAAGATATGAGGCTGGGAGCAAGGGGAAAGTAGTTCTGTACCACCTCCCTCACCAGGCCTTGACCAGGGGTCCCAGACTGGACAGGTAGAGCAGAAGTCCTTGTGACTGGTGGCCTGCTCACTGGATCCCTTCTTCCAGGGGCTACCCATCCTGTCCCGCCCCCACACGAGGCTCAGAGAGATCAGACTTGGTACCTGGCTCACACACCCTGTCTAGTCCCTTCTTAAAACTCCTTTGTGGTTATGTGGCTCGCCCAGAATAAATCCCAAGCCTCACAGCCCTTCCCAGTCATGTGACGTCTCCTCTCAGTCCTCCTGAAGGTCCCGTGACCCTGGGCCTCACGTGATTGTTGGGAACAGTCTACGCTGGTTCACATGTCCATGCCCTTGCCCAGGCAAGCACCTCCATTTAGAGAATCTTCTGCCTTCCTTCTTCTCATAACCTTATCACCCTCTCCACGTCTCCTCCTTGGTGAATCCTCCTGGGCTCCCTACTCAGCACTGCCCCAGAATGCTTTGTGCACCTCATCCAGAGCCCAGAATCTGGGCCCCAGGCGAAGGGATCCCATTTCCCACCTAGGGACATGCCAGAGTAGTTTTCTAGAGGGAAAGGTGCAGCATAGAAGGATGAGGGTAGGGGCATCTGAGTGCTGCATTATTTATGCCTGTGTGGCCTCTGCGAGTTTCAGGAGGGATATGTGTACACATTTAGAATCTGTGTGTTGTGTCTGATGTCAAGCTTAAATGTCACTTCCTCAGAGATGTTACACCTAGCCCACCAATCTAAACCACGTGCTCCCACGATGCCCTCCTGTAGCCCCTTTATCCTCTCCGTACCAGATGCTATCTCTGTTTATAACTAACTATACACTGAGGTCTGATCAGTCCCGGTCCTGTTGGCTTGGAGCTCTTAGAGAGCAAGGCCCAGGTCTGTCTTGTAAACCACTGTTTCCTCAGCTTCTAAGATAGAGCCTGACTCCTATAGGGGCTCAGTACCTATGTGATGAGTTAATTAATTCCATTCACATTTTCACACTTGATCATCTACCTATTTTGTTTTACTTTAAGGGGATGAGGCTAGCCTGGGGGGTGTTTGTGTGCTATAACTCAGGGCATGGCCCTTTTGGTCACCACGTGTGGCCTCCCTGTGGGATTTCTGAACATGGCCGGTGTGCACCCACGGGCATACAGGCTGGGATGCTGCCATGTTTTAGTATTTCTATGTATACATTTTCTATTGAAAAACAAACCTCCACACGAGGAGCACCCTAGTGTTTTGGTGTCTGTTTTGCCTTGAGAGGTCTCAGCACCTACGTGCCTGCACAGATATCTGGGTTTTCATACCTGTGTCTGAGTATGTGTTTATCCTTGTTTCCAAACCTGGTGTGTCCATTTTGGCATCTCTGCGGACAAATACACACATGTCTATGTGCATTTGCAGGGTTTAGCATCTACGAATTTTCTTAGAGAATCTCTGACCAAAAGTATGGGTACCTGGGTCTCAGGACCCAGGGGTGCCCATGGCTACCATGTGTTTCAGAATCTGTGTATGTCTCTTGCAGGATCATTGCATGTGTCTGCATGCTTATTATTTCAGTATTTGCCTTGTGCGTCTGTTCAAGACTTATGTGGCCTCTCTAGTTTGGCGAGTGAGTGCGTGTGCGTGTGTGTGTGTGTGTGTGTGTGTGTGTCTCAGGGGTGATACAAACACATGTGCGTGTGTACCTGTGTGTCTTTCTTCCCCTAGCTGCTGCTGCCTTCCCAGTCTGGATGAGTACCTTTTCTCTATCTCTCTCTCTCTCACACACACACACTCTTGCTCATATGTGCCTTGCAGATGGGGAGGGGGCCGGGTGTCAGCGAGCTCCTGTGTCACAAGGTTAATTTCTCCACAGCCAGGCAGGCTGGGCCCTGAGGGGAGTGGTGGGGGAGGGGCTGGTCCCCACAGCCCCTCTGATAAATATGTATTTGGGGCTGCTGTGCTCAAAGGTCATGGAGGAAAAGGAGGAGGAGGGGTGGTCTGCACTGTGCCGTGCTGCTGGGTCCCAGCCGGGCTCAGCATGGGTTGTGTGACCCCCTCCAGAGGTCTGATGAGATTCAGGGAGATGCCCCCCTCATCCTGGTCTGGCCCACTAAACCCACATCCATGCTCAGAGGGAGATGCTGCTGTGCATACACAGATATTCAAACTCTGAAACAGGCAAGCACACAAGCCCACACCCACCGACACCTAGACAGAGGCTCAAACAGATGCACAAAGACGGCCTCATGGGCCACCAGATGCATGGACGGCTCAAAGTGCAGAGCCAGACCCGTCGTTTCTTCCCCACCCCAACCTTCAACCCAACGTCAAAAAAAAAAAACACAAATGCTCACGAGTGCATAGCGTCTCATAGTAAGAAAGGTTTCTACACATTCAATAGACACAAACGCACACATGGACACAAAAATGCACAGAGTCCAACAAGAAAGGTCCCTGAACACTTTGTGGGTGGGCATGTACACATATACACATAAGCACACACACACACAAAGGCACATACGTAGATGCACACCAAGAGTCCCAAAGACACAAAGTTCTACGAAGGTAGGCACACACTGACAACTGCAGATAAATGTATGAACACACATGCACACAAACATACACACATACAAAGACCCCAAGACACACACAGCAGGCAGGATGCACCATGGAGCCAGACTGGCAAACCCACCCTGCTGCAACAGAGCTCGATCTGGCCCCTTCCCCACTGACGCGAGAATGGCTGCCTGGTCTCTGGTCATGGGCCCCCCAGCCAGCTTCAGCCAAATGCGCCATCATTTGTCCAGCTCTGAGTCACATCAATTGTCGAGCCTCCCCTCCTCGCTGACCAGCCATCTCGGCCATCGGCGGCCTCGGCCATTAGTCGGCTCCTGCCTCTGGCCTGTATTTGTTGAATCTCCCTTACCTGGCAGAACCGTCCGGACCAATGGAACCCTCTTGGGGTTGGCCTGACCTTTTCCTCAAGGGATTCCGATGTACCCTGTTGTATGACCCTCGGCCCATGCCTCAGGGCGACCCTCCCCTCAGCACACTGCTCAGACTGTCATTCTTCAATGACCGCTGGCCACAGTGGTTCTGCTGGATTGTGAGGCTGTGTGTTTGAGTATGTGTGGAAGTCCGCTTGTAGGTATATGTGTATCGGTGGTGGGATGGCTATAGCTGTGCTTTAAGTCAAAACAAGTGTGTGTGTATTCATGTGTGTCTGTTTGCCTGTGTGTGTGTGTGTGTGTGAATAAGGGGATAGGAAGTCAGCAGCTTAGCTTAAAGTCAGAGTGCCTGAGTATACAGTTGTGCATATGGGGAGATGGAATGTCAGGGGCTGAGCTTCGTGTGTGTGTGTGTGTGTGTGTGCACTTTAATGCAGGAGTGACTTGGTGTATCGGCCTGGGCTTGGTGTGGGGGGCCATGAGGGGCTGTGCCTGTTTTGGGCATGGGGGGCAGTGCAGTACAGGCGTCTGTTTCTCAAGCAGTTGTGAGCAAGTGGAATGCGTCTCTCTCAGACTCCATTGCTTGTGCTTGTGAAAGTGACAGATGCTGCCTCCCTGGCCTCACTGCGGTGGATTAAGTCTGTGAATGCCACATGAGTCTGCACCCCGGGTGGGGGAGGGTCCCCAGTCTGCTCTTATACTTGTGTGTGTGGGCCACAGCCCTATACACTACAGGATCCTGAGAGTGAGGACTAAAGTAGCCCCCTAACCTTGTTGGTTTCTGTGAGGCAGACCCTGAATGGATGCCAGGATAAAGGTCCTTGTGTGTGTGCACAAGCACACTCATGCTCACACACAAGTCCGTATTATCCAAAGTACACTGTCATGAGATGCACGTGTGTATATGTGTATGTGTGTGTGATTGCAGGCATGACAGTTTCCCGCTGCCAGCCAGATCAAGTTCAAACTTCTCAGAGCAGCAGCTGAGCGTCCACAGACAGGGCCTTGCAACATTGTGCCAACCTCTACTCTTAGACTACACCTCCAATCTGGGCTGCTTCCTCCTCACTTCCCTCTGCCATCTTTATGCCCACCGACCAGCCTGCTTTTCTCAATGTCTGAGCATTCTCAAAGACTCACCTCCCTGTCTAAACCCACGCCATCCTCATTCCCCAGATTCCTAATGACCTGGAAACTCCCTTTGTGCTCACAGTCCAGGCGCTCAGAATCCTGTCTAAGGCTGGGATTGGTTCTGCTTCAGAGTCCAGGTCTGTGTCGGCCCATGGTCCGTGCCTAGCGATCATTTTCAGGTTAAGGAGTGATCATACCACCATTGCCCAATTACCTCAGGGAACTCACTGGACTTTATTTGTTCAGTGATTCACACCACTCAATAAATACCTATTGAATGCAGGGACCTTGCATGTGGAGCCACCACCTTCAGCCTCCTTCCGAATGCGTCAGAGCTGGGAAAGCTGCCTGTCCTGAGGATCTAATGAAGTTGGGGTGGTGATTGAGTGAGGGAAAATGCACCTGCCTCCCAAGGCCACCATGTGGATTTGAAAAGGTGACAGAGGGCTCATTAGAAGGGGTAGGGGGGACCATAAGCTCATGCAAACCCATCTTTGAACAGGCCCAGACCCAAACCATCACTGACAGAACGAGCTCAACCATGCTCATTTGCTGGCTCTCCCTTCAGGATATAAAGTGAGACCCAGGTCCTCAGAGCCCTCACTGAACCACATAAGGCATCCATCCACCCGACAGGTCCTGGGAGACAGGTCTGTGGATGGACATCTCAGGGGGCAGGGAGGAAGTGGGGGAAGAGGCAGAACCAGTGAAAGGAAATGGTGCTGGGGCAGTTAATGGGATAGGGCAGACCTATAAGGACAGAAAAGGCTCGGTATGAGGAGGACCTTGGTTCTAGCGCCAGCATGGTTGCTGACAGGCTGAGCAAATAATGTGGGCCTCAGAATTCTCATCTGTGAGAGGGGCACCATCGGGGCTGCTGTGAGAGTGAGGTGAATGTAAGGGACATCATTGTCATTATTATTACTAGATCAGATGTTGAGCCCAAGGGAAAAATGGTAAGTGACATATATTCAGAAGGAGGAATAGACATCAGTCTGAGGAGGCCTTACACCCACTCTGTCTTCTAACAACTCTTCACACTTGGGTTTCTTAACCACCTCCATCCTGAAATATCTTGGAAATTAACCAGCACATGTCAGAGATGGAAACTTCTCCCTTGCCCCCACTGATGTCCAAGTAGCCCCTGGTGTGGCCATCTGTCCCTGCTCCCCTCGTTGCAAGTCATGCCTCTACACATTATGATTATGCACCAGGGCTATGAAAAACTCTACCCAGTGGGGTGCTAAGGTTGGGGCCCTTGCTTGGCTGTCACATTGGTGAAGGAACAAGTTCTGGCCTATGGGCCCTGCATACAAGAAGGGAGTATATATGAACCAGAATGGAGGTGGCCTGGAGTGGCCACTGATGGACTTGCTGGAAAAAAAAAAAAAAAAAAAAACCTGGCCAGCATGTAGTCTAGGACATATAGGCTAACAACCTCTACGCACACAGCATGGGTACAGGGGTGTGTGCATACATGGCCCTGACACAGACACTTTCCATTTTCCCTGCAAAGACTAGCAGAGGGAAGTGAGGGCAACCAAGACCCCCAAAGATGACAATGCAACCTGCCACAGGATTCACCAGCAGCCTAAGGGAAATGGGGGTCTGGACCTCTCCAACGGCAAGGATGGGCCTCTGTCCAACATTACCCATAAATCAGGAAGTAGATGTGGAATCGCATTATCAGCACTGGAGATGCTGCCTATGGCCCTGATCAGCTTTACTCCTGGTCTGCCTGTCACCCCCTGACATGGGACGCCTTGTTACTACAGAAGGTCCAGGGAAGGTTTTCATGGGCTGGTAGACTGCAGGGAGAGGGGATCTTTTCTTGTTTTGTTTTCTTGAACCCAGCTTCAAGGTTGCTGTGCAAGCATGCTGTCAAACTCAGCCATACGCCCGTGACCTCTGTGCACTCACACATCTCTCATCACTCTACCCCAACCCTACTTCACAAACCCACCCTCCCTCTTACCCAGGACAAACAGAGACCCCGAGCAATAACAATATTATCTCCATGCAGAAATTGTACTTTCACATATGTGACTTTCTTTGATGTGCACCCTGTGTGCACACACTACGTTCAGACCTAGTACCCATACACAGAGCCTCTACTCCAAACACACTGCACATACAAAGTGTCACGTGTCCACTGCTGAAGCCAGATTCGGCACACAGGCCTGCACACGCGTGGACAGCTTCCATGCACGGAGGCAAAGAGGGCCTCCTGAGTGCATGCATAGCGAGTGGTACATAAACATCAAGACAAGGGAGAGATCAGTACAAATACTCACTGACTCCTTCGTGCACATATGTCACCCATGATGGGGACCCCCAGTACCCGACCCCCCACAGAAAATGCATGTCACAATTCTACACCTTTGGCTCCTCAGTCTACCAAGGCTTCCAGGCCTAGCACACAGTTAGTCCTTCCTGAACACATGTCGCCACACATGCAGGCCTTGTACACATGCATGCTGCCGTCATGGTCTGACTCTGTACACACCAGCCCCCCACTGCGCACTGACTCTGTACCCTCCACTTATATCCTGGGGGGGTGGAAGAACAAATCCACCTGACAAGATGGCAAGAGACTAAAAGCTACTGAGCAAAGCAGCTGGTTGGGTCTTTCTCTAAATCCAGGACCTACTCCCCAACTCCACGGGCCCCAGGAAGGAGGCAGAAAGTGGGGAGTGGTCATCAGGCCAAAGGCTTTCTCTCAGGATCTTTTACCTGGACTTGAAAGCTCTAAGGACTCTCTCAAATGGACCTCCGCCCCAGTTTCCTCCCGTTTTCACTTCCCGCTAGGCATCCATGTCATTTTCTTCTCTGTCCACACCCTTCTCAGTGGGGCTGAGTCCACAGCCATGAGCCCTCACTTAAGATCTTCCCCTCCCCCTCCCAGAGCCCCAGTGAGCATTGAGCAAGACTTCTCTAGGAGGCCACAAGGAAGTAGGGGGTGGCGCTGGAACCCAGGGGACAGACCCAAACCCCCACTCAGGGTAAAAAAGAGAGTAGAAATACATGAGGTTTCAGAACAGGGGTTAGGCTCTGGTAGGAAGTTGGGGGTTCCTGCCTTTGCATGGAGCCCCTTTCCCTGGCACCCTGTTGAAGGCCAGAGCAGCAAGAGTGATGAATAAATGAAACTGAGGGAGGAAATAGAAAGAGCTGGCAACAGGGGAAATGAGTGGCAGGAAGGGAAGAATAAAAGAAAGGGGGAAAGGGGAAGGGAAAAGGGAGAGAAAAAAGAAGGGAAGGAGGTTCAGATAAGGAAGGTAGGAAAAGAAAAACTAAGGGGTGGGGAGGAGGGGAAAGCTTTTATTGAGAGGAGGAAGAGACAGAGAAACTGGAAAACAGGGAGAAAGAAAAAAACAGTAAAGGAGATGGAAATAAAGGAGTCGAGAAAGGACATGAAAAGGGAAAGAAAAGAGAGCAAAGAGGCAGCAGGTAATCGAAGGGGTTCCCCAAGTTACAGACTTTGTCCAGAGAGCTGAGGGGTGCACTGTGGCTCCCCAACATCACTCTGGGGCCCTGGAGCTCCGTTTTCCACCTCTCCTCCTGCCTGAGATGCCACCGCCTCTGAGTGCCCCATCCCGGCTGCTTTTTCCTATTTCTCACCGTTTCTGCTGTCCAAGGCACCCTGTTCCTTTCTCTCACCCCTCATTCCCACCCCCCAGCCCTTTCTCGTTCCCTGTGCCCTCTTACCTCTCCCCCCCATGCACCCTGCTTGCTTCGGAGCTTCAGAGAGCATCACCGACCAATATCCTCACCATCATCATACTAAACCGGCCCCCACACCCCCAGGAAAGGAGAGAGAGAGAAAAAAAAAAAAAAAAAAACAGGCGGAACCGCCACCAGCCCTGACCCCCTCTCGCCTCATTTTCTCCACAGTCGCCCCTTCCTCAAATGCAGGGTCAAAATGGGGTCCCGCCCAGCCCGGGGAGCCTCTCCGAAGCGCCGCAGCCAGCCGGGAGCAGATGCCACCTCGCCTCTCTTCTCTGTCCTCGCTCGTTTTTGTGTTCGGTGGCCCCGGTTGCGATTTATTTTCATCGTCTTTTTATTGGTATATTTTTCTTTTCTTTTCTTTTCTTTCCTTTAATTTTTGGCCTGGGGACAGCAGCGGCAAAGCGCCCACTGCCTGCCTCTTTCCTCAGCTCTGCGGCCGTCAGGCTCTTTCTCTAGTCTGCGCTCTTGCCTCCCTCCTTTCTCCTCTGCCTTGGCTCTCGCTCCTCCGCTCTTCTGTCCTTTCAGGTCAGTCCTCAGCCGACTGCCCTCTCCTCTCTCTACTGCTTCCCCCTCCACGCCTCTCCTTTCTCCATCCTTCTTGCCCCTTCTCCCTTTTTCCTCTCCCTCTTCACCTCCTCTCCGTCCCATTTCTTCCCATCCCTTCCCCCCGCCCCCACGTACACCTCTCCTTTGGTTCCCTCACTGCCACTGAGAGCAAGCTGACCCCACCCCATCCCCAAATAATAAAATACCCAGCCAGGGG
>NW_016814114.1:1031994-1050354 GCF_001698545.2 Rhinopithecus bieti
AGGCGAGCTGGGGAGAGGAGGAGGCTGCCCGCCGCCCGCCCGCCCGGCTGCGCCGCGCCGCCTTGCCTTACCGCTGCTCCCATCGGTAGGCGCCGCTGTCTTCGCCATGCGCGTCAGCTGCACGGCTCCGAGGGGATGGCCGAGGAGGAGCCGCCGCCGCCAACGCTACCCCCGCTCCCGCTCCCGCTCCCGCGCCCGCTCGCTGCCTGCTGCTGGCGCTGCTCTGGCCGCTGCTCCTCGCCTGAGCTGCCGGCGCGAGCCCAGGCGCGCGCCATCCCCGGCTCCCACCTTGTCCCCATGGCAACCCCGGGCCCAAGGATGCTCAGAGAGAGAGCGCGAGCGAGAGAGCGAGGGGGGAGAGAGGGAGAGGGAGAGGGCGGGGAGCGCAGGGGACACGGAGGCAGGGAGAGGCCCGAGACCCACAGAGACACAGAGAGACACAGAGACGGAGAGATGCAGAGATATGCAGAAACAGAGACACAGAGATAGAGGAGAGGGGTAGGAATAGAAGGGAACACCGAGACAAGGAGAATCCTTGAGTCCCAGAGACCCACAGAGATACTGAGAGACACAGAGACACACGGACACACAGTAAGAGACAGAGGGGAAAGGGAGAGGGGCAGGGAGCAGAGAGGGATTCAAAGGTGTGGGGAGACCCTGAGGTCCAGAGACTCACAGAGATACTCAGAGACACAGAGACGTCCAGAGACAGAGACAGAGAAAAAAAAGAGGGGACAGGACAGGGAGCACAGAAGATGCAGAGGCAGAGAAAGACTCCTAGAGGTAGAGAGATGCTCAGAGACACAGAGAGACACAGAGACACATAGAAACAAATAGACACAGGGACACACAGAGAGAAAAGAGACAGAGAAGGGTGGGGAGCACAGGGGACTCAAAGGCAGGGAGAGGCCCTAAAAGCCAGACTCAAAGAGACACCCAGAGACAAAGAGGAAAAGGAGAAGGGAGAGGGCAGGAACTATAAGGGACATGGAGGCAGAGAGAGAGACTCATAGAGGCAGAGAGATGTCCAGAGACACATAGAAACATAGAGACACAGGGACAGAGTGGGGGTAGAGGAAGGAGGAGGGAGCAGATGGGGACACAAAGGGGTACCAAGAACCACAGAGACACCCAGGGACAAAGAGATAAGGAGAAGAGGTCCATGCAGAGAGAGATGCAGAGTCAGAAAGATAGCCACAGAGAAGTAGACATACAGAGATAGGGAAACAGTGAAAAAATATATATGAAGAGAGAAAGAGACTAATTCACAAAGAGAGAGTCACAGAAATAAGAGACAGATATGCACAAATCAGAGATAGGAGAAAGCTACATGCAAAGAGAGACAAATGAAGATGCAAGGCAGTGTTGCAGAGATACAGAGATAGGAAGATATAGAGACAGAGGCAGACACACACAAAGGTAAGAGAGATAGACCTGAGGAAGCAGAGATTAAGAAAGAGCCATCGAAAGAGACAGAGAAAGAGAGACAGAGAGATGCAAAGCCAGAAAGACAGACACTGACAGAGACCAAAAGATACAGAGACTGAGACTGAGACAGAGAAAAAGGCACACAGAGAAAGTCAAACAAGGAGACAGAGTCAAACAAGGAGGTGTAGACAGAAACACAGAGAAATATACATAGGGATTCTGAGAGAGAACCTAAGAAACAGAGACAGAAAGAAATGTGCAAAGAGAGAAACAGAGATCAAGACAGAAAAAAAGATGAAAAGAAATACAGAGATGGTGAGAGAAAGAAAGCAAAGGCAGAGACCCAGAGAGTCAAAGTGAGGCAGAGAAATGCAGAGACATGGACAGAGACTGCAAGAAAGTGACAGGAACAGAGGAACCTCAGGAGACACACAGAGAGACACACAGTAAGATGGAGAAAGGCACTGGAAGAGGCTTTCTGTTGGACAGAGATCCACAGAGAGACGTGAGACAGAGACAAGAAGAGACAAACGGAGAGTGAGAAATAGAGAATGAGATCTGGTAGACGAGGTTGGGGATGGGGGGCAAAGAGACAGAGCCCAGGTAAAGGAGGAAGGGACAGGCTGGGGTGAGAGCAGAAAGTAGGAAGGTGACAAGAGGGTCCAGGGAAGCACCAAGGGGGAAAGGGCAGATAGGAGGGGAGAGAAGAAGAGCAGAAAGGAGAGGAGTGGGGAAGGGAGGGGAGGGGAGGAAAGAGAGGAGGGCAGTGCCCAGTCACCAAGCACCTCCCCTGTGCCAGGCACATTATGGCTTGGGGACAGGGAGGAAGGAAAGGAAGGCCAAGGGCGAAGGGGCTCCGACCAGAGGAAGGTGGGCAAAGGGTCTTGGGAGGGTGCATGGCTCCTGCCCCCTGCTGGCAGGGGCGCAGTGGTGCAAAGAGGAGGATAGGGTTGCAAGTGGTACCCAGACCTGGGAGCGGGTGTGAGAGGGAGGAAAAAGAAAGGGGAAGGCAGGGAAGGAAAGGGAGGAGGAGGAGGACGCAGGCACGCGCTGCGCGGTCTTGGCTTAGCAGCTGCAGCCGCCCTTCGCTTTGTTACCAGCAAGGCTACCCCGTGCGTACTGAGTGGGCATGCGGGACCCTCGTGTGTGTGTGTGTGAAACACGAGAATCACCAACTGCCCACGTGTATGGAGAATGCTCCCGAGACCTACACTGGAAGTGCGTAACATACACAAATATAGGAAACACCTACCCCGTGGGCGTACAAAGTAAGTACCCAGGACCTGTGCAGCCTGTGCATAATAGACACAGAACTACCTACTCCTCCCTGTACAGAGCAGCCTCCTGGGACCCGCACTGTGTGCGCAACACAAATAAATGCAAGGAATACTACCCTCTGTCCAAAGTAGGTATATGGGTCTTACGCAGCAAGTACATAATGGACATGGGACCACTTAATACCCCCATACAGAGCAGACTCCTGGGATACACACAGTGTGTTCACAACACAAATAAATACAGGAAACGCCCACTCCACCTGCACACAAACTAGGCACATGGGCCTACAGGGCATACACATAGTGGATACGGAACCACCCCATAGCCACCTACCAAGCAGCCTCCCTGGGACCCACACTGTGTGGGCACAACAAAAACGAATGCAGGAAGTACACTATCCCCCGTGCCTACAAAGCAGGCATACCAACCTAATAGACTTAGCTAGTGTGAACATAAGAGACACCCATGAGCAGGTTCTGGTGACCCATAGAAGGCACATAACAAAACTGAATATAAGAAACACCCACTCTGCTTGCATACAAAGGCACATGGGGTCCCACTAGTGAGGAGGGAACTCAAAAAAGGATGTGTATAATGACAGCCCACATACTATCCACTCTGGAAAGAGCAAAAAGGAATACCGGACCCTGCAATGAAGCTACCCAGAAGACTCCCAGGTCCCTCTGTCTGTATGTGTACAACAGACCGAAGAGGATCTATGGACAACCTGAGTGCCTACTAGAAGGGAAGCAGGGACAGGGTAGAGGCCAAGGATGTCCTGTTCCCTTTCTTGGCCCTGGCTCTTACAAGGACCAGTACATGGATGGGGTGGGAGGGGTCATCTTTTCTAAGAATGACCAAGTACATAATAATTGTGTGTACAGTGAGTATACACTACACACACAGCACCAATTTTTGTTTGTTTATTTGTTCTGAGACAGGGTCTCCCTCTGTCATCTAGGCTGGGACTAGATGACAGAGGCTCACCGCAGCCTCAAACTCCTGGACTCAAGCAATCCCCTCTTGCCTCAGCCTCCCAAGTAGCTGGGACTACAGGCATGACCACCACACTCAGTTATTATTGTTTTTTTGTTTTTTTAGCAGAGATGAGGTCTTCATATGTTCCCCAGGATAAAGCACCAATTTTAAGGATCCAAAAAACTTGGTTTGATATGTGCTAAGTACATATCATATGCTTAACTTGCCAGCATGTTAAGAGTCTGTGGTCCACAGCCTATGCATGATTGGTATCTTAATTATCCAGAATATTCATATTAAGCAGAAGCTGACATCCCTCACGGACTTACAAAAGTCAGATCCAATAGGAGACTCAAGCAATCCCCACATGCAGGTTGTCCTGACTGATTTCTAGGGCTCTGCGCAGCCCTGAGTCATGATCCCACGAAGGCTGATGCAGCATATGTATACATACCAGGCACAGGCAAAGATGTACACCATACACTGCATACAACAGAGCAAAAACATGTGTGTTTTCTCGTCTTCTGAAATAGCCCAATTCCAGAAGTACTAGACTCCTCTGAGGAATGTGTGTGTGTGCATGTCTGAGTGAGGGCCATCTCTGGGTATAGGTGTGCATGCACATGGCTCTTCCTGTACAAGTGAGCTCAGCTCTTATTCCCTCCTCATTCTACCTGTTCAACTTTCAGAAACATGTATACAAATAATAGTACCTGATGTATACTAAGTACAAAACATTGCAAGCTATGGATGCCTTTAATTGCGTGTGTGCATCTGAACATACATTTATTTATTTGTTTATTTTTTATTTTTATTTTTTCGAGACAGAGCCTTGCTTTGTCACTCAGGCAGGACTACAGTGGCACAATCTCAGCTTTCCGCAACCTCCATCTCCCGGGTTCAAGCTATTCTCCTGCTTTAGCCTCCCAAGTAGCTGGGATTACAGACGCATGCCACCATGCCAGGCTAATTTTTGTATTTTTGGTAGAGACGAGGTTTCACCATGTTGGTCAAGCTGGTCTCAAACTCCTGACCTGGTGGTCCACCCACCTCAGCCTCCCAAAGTGCTGGGATTACAGGCGTGAACCAACACGCCCGGTCTTGAACATACCTTTAGATAGATGCATTTGCTCATTAATGAAACATTTGTTCACACATCTGTGGCTGTGTGTGTGTGTGTGTACATCTTGGTGTCTTGGTTACGAGTCTTGGGGCTCCCTTCCAACCTCTGAGGATAAAGGGTATAGGATAAGGGAAACGAAGGCACACAAAGCGGGAAGGGAAGAAACTGGAGAGAAGGAAAAAAAGTGGTGCAAGGAGAAGGGGCAAAAAGAAGAGACCTTGGCTGGGCGCGGTGGCTCAAGCCTGTAATCCCAGCACTTTGGGAGGCCGAGATGGGTGGATCGCGAGGTCAGGAGATCGAGACCATCCTGGCTAACACGGCAAAACCCCATCTCTACTAAAAAATACAAAAAACTAGCCGGGCGAGTTGGCGGGCGCCTGTAGTCCCAGCTACTTGGGAGGCTGAGGCAGGAGAACGGCGTAAACCTGGGAGGCGGAGCTTGCAGTGAGCTGAGATCCGGCCACTGCACTCCAGCCTGGGTGACAGAGCGAGACTCCATCTCACACAAAAAAAAAAAAAAAAAAAAAGAAGAGACCTGTTATTCGGGAGGCTGAGGCACAAGAAACACTTGAACCTAGGAGGCGGAGGTTGCAGTGAGCCGAGATTGTGCCACTGCACTCCAGCCTGGACAATACAGCAAGACTCTATCTCAAAAAAAAAAAAAAGAGAGAGAGAGAGAGAGACAGACCTGGAACTGGAACTGGATGTATGGAAGGAAGGGAGGAGGCCCTGAGGACACAGGCAGAGGGAGATGTGGTGGGTGAGGAAGGAGGAGAACAAGGACAGGAGGAAAATGGGTGGGAGAGAAAAGAAGCTAGGAGAAGGAGGAAGGGAGGTGAATGGTGAGCAGAGCGGAGTGAGGATATCAGGAAGAGTGAAGGGGACTGGGGAGAGGAGAAAGAAGATGGGAGAAGGAGATAAAGACCCAAGGGAAAGAAATAAGAAACAAACAAAGGCTTTTCTGGTCTGAATGAAATTTAGAGGTTGCCCCAGTGTCTCTTATGGGGAGGTGTTTGAGTCGGAGGATGAAGGTGAAGCAAAAGAGAGAAAGGAAGAGGAATCACCACGTAGCTCCCTAGGATGGGGCAGCCAGCTGTCTCCATCATCCTAGAAGCACCCAGAGAGAGGGACCCGGAGGCACAGAGAGAGAGGTACGCAGAGCTGGACCGACATGTGGAGTCATCTGAAGTGGGTAGGGTCCTGGGACAGGCAGGAGGAGGAGTGGAGAGACTGGCAGACTCAGGGAGGCCAGGGCTCAGTGGTGTGGAGACTTCCAAAGACCAGGAGGAGGTTGGAGCAGGCAATGGAGCAGGCCCTGAGACCACAAGCGGAGAATCGAAGACCAGGTGAAGAGAAGAGGGTTAGAGAAGGGCAGAGAAGTGAGGGCCTGCTGAGCGGAACCAGCCAGGGTAAGTGGAGGAGCAGCTGGAGTGGGATGCAAAGGCCATGAGGCATCTTGCAGATGGGTCCTGCCTTACGCACACCTGGGTTCAGAAGTTCTCCCAGGCTGACTCTTCCTGAGCATTCAGTTTGGTTCCATTTAAGACATGCGTACTGAATACCATCACAGGCTAGCACTATGTTGCAAGCTGAAGAAACAAATGCAAATGATACATAACTCTGCCCTCGTAGAGACCCTCATCTGAAGTTGTTGCCGGGGCGGTATGAACAATAAATACACAGTTACTGATACACACAGCAACACAGATGTACCTCACAACCAAAGTGAGAAATGCAGAAGACCACATACTGTAGGATTCCATTTACATGAAATTCTATACAGCAAAACTACTGTGACGGAAAAGCAAATGAGTGGTTGAAAAGGGCTGGAGTGGAAGGAGGGGACCTGACAGCAAAGGCGCCAGAGGGAACTTTTTGGGGTAATGAAAATGTTTTGTAACATGATCGTGGTGGTGGTTACACAACTGCGTATGCGTGTAAACTCGTCAAACTATATACTTAAAACTGGTGAATTTTATCGCATGCAAATTATATCGCAATAAAGCTGATGGCAAATAAATAAATAAATTATTACCAGCCAGAATATTCAAGACTCAAGATAAGGCTCTATGGGAGCCAAGAGAAGGGGGATGGGGCAGTGAGGGAAGGCTTCTGAGAGGAGGTGATGCCTGAGATAAGACCTGAAGGATAAAGAGGAGGCAGGATGGAGGAGACGTTCCCACGGAAGAAGAGCTTTCACATGGAAGCAGGCGAGAACTGAAAAAAGTTCACCATGTTTTGAACACAGAATGCAGGATAAGACTATCAAGAAGTGAGAGCAAAAAAAATCAACGTTCAAAATACAAACCCATGGCTATTGGAAGTACCGTGTTGAATAAAACCCACCTGCACCTGGAAAGGCCCAGAGAGAAGGAAACTGCAAGACACGACTGGGGATTTTTTTTTTTTTTTTTTTTTTTTTTTTTTTTCGAGACAGGGTCTCCCTCTGTCATTCAGGCTGGAGTGCAGTGGCGCAATCACAACTCACTGCCGCCTCAATCTTCTCCTGCCTCAGCCTCCCGAGTAGCTGGGACGACAGGTGTGCGCCACCACACCCTGGTAATTTTTGCATTTTGTGGTAGAGACAGGTTTTTGCCATGTTGCATGGCCTGGTCTCGAACTCCTCGGCTCAAGCGATCGACTGGCCTTGATCTCCCAAAGTGCCAAGATTACAGGCATGAGCCATCACACTGGGCCAGGACTGGGGATTTCTCTCTTTTTTTTTTTTTGGAAACAGAGTCTCGCTCTGTCACCCAGGCTGGAGTGCAGTGGCGTGATCTTGGCTCACTGCAAGCTCTGCCTCCCGGGTTCATGCCATTCTCCTGCCTCAGCCTCCCAAGTAGCTGGGACTACAGGCACCTGCCACCACGCCCGGCTAATTTTTTTTTTGTATTTTTAGTAGAGATGGGGTTTCACCGTGTTAGCCAGGATGGTCTCGATCTCCTGACCTTGTGATCCGCCCGCCTCAGCCTCCCAAAGTGCTGGGATTACAGGCGTGAGCCACCAGGCCCAGCCAGGACTGGGGATTTCCAATTGACCTCCTGTCTGCCCCACAGAAAGGTCTCCTTCCCGCTGCCCTTCCCAGAACTTCCTCCCTGCTCTTTTCACATGGGGATGTCTCTCTCCATTAGGAAACATCATCTGCTCTGGACCTGTCCCCCAACGCTGTCCACATCTCCAACAGCTTGTGGGCCCCAGTGAATCCCTCCAACCTGGATTCCGTGTGGCCATTGCCCCCTGGTGGCTGAAGTGATGCATTACTAAGGATGAAGGGACACCTCCAAGTCCAGGCCCAGCCTGCCCTTCCAGAGGCCAGTCCAAGCCACTCCCACTACTGTCCCCCAAGACACACCCCTGGTTCCTGACAGTCTCCTCCTTGCTAAATCCAACAAACACTTTCCAGTCCTATCTGACTCTCCTCTGCAGCATGCAGCCACAAATATCTTTTCAAAATCTTCTTGGCGTCTAAGAAACCTCACTCTCTTGGTTCTCCAGCTCTGTCTGGCTGCTCTCCCAGGGTGAATCATCCCCTCCCACAACTGCTTTCTCTATGCTGGTAATCACTAAATTTGTCTCCAGTTTAGCCCTCTCATCACATCAGGATACCCATGATGGCAGGATAGCCAGCCATCTCCTAGAGGTTCTAAAAATAACTCAAAATTAACATGTCTAATCTAAACATGTCATCTACCCTACCATGCCCCCAGACCTTGGTTCCCGCTCCCCATGGTGACACTCCATCCATTCTGGCATTCAAGTCAGAAAAATGGTCCCTGTCCTTGACACCTTCCTCTTTCTCATATTCACATCCAATCAAAGACTTGAAATCCCATCCAGTTCATTTACTTCATTAACATTAATATGAAATATTATGAATATATGAAATTGATAATATCACCTAGTTTTTCTTACAAAACGGGAATTTCATAGAGTTCAACTGAGTATTTCTCAAATCCATCTCCTCTTCTTCTTCCCTGCTCCCAGTGTCCTAGTTCAGGCCTTCACATCTCCTGCTTGGTCCATGGATCTCCTTCCTACCTGGCCTCCCAGTCTCCCATCTTGCCCCCTTTCTAATCTATCCTCCACACTGGCTACTGAGGTAATTAATCTTTCTACAATATGGCTCTGATCAAATCACTCCCCTGCTTCAAACTCTTATTCCCTGTTGCACACAGGACAGAAGCCAAACTCCTTAGTCAGCTTTTCAGACCTTCACAGTAACTGGCTCCTGGGAGCACCACTATGCACCCTATACTCCAACCACACCAAACCACTGCCACTTCCTTGAATTCACCTCCCTTAACCTCCTGGCCTTTGTACTTGCCGTTCCCTATAACTGGAATGCCTTTCTCACTCTTCTCCCCCTGGCTAACTTCTACTTGACTTGAAGAACCAACTAATAAATCATATGTTAATGTAGACCTCCAGTTCATCCATTCATCCATTCAGTACACATAGCTTGAGTACCTATACTTGTATGATCTCCATAGAAGGTACTGGGGACACAAAGCAGAACAGGACGCAATTCCTGCCATCAAGAAACCTCATGGTCCAGTAGGAGACACAAATGCATATAAAAATCACAACACTATAGTGTTCCAGGACACAAAACTAGACTGGGAAAATTGAATTTTACTTATTTTTGAGATGATGTCTCACTCTGTTGCCCAGGTTGGAGTGCAGTGGCACTATCATGGCTCACTGCAAACTTGAACTCCTGGGCTCAAGTTATCCTACTGCCTTGCCCACCCCAGTAGCTGGAACTGTAGGTGTGCACAACTACACCAGGCATTTTCTTGAATTTTTAAGGGGATTGGGAGGCTGAGGCGGGTGGATCACAAGGTCAGGAGATTGAGACCATCCTGGCTAACACAGTGAAACTCCGTCTCTACTAAAAATAATAAAAAAAAAAAATAGCTGGGCGTGGTGGTGGGCATCAGTAGTCCCAGCTACTTGGGAGGCTGAGGCAGGAGAATGGCGTGAACCTGGGACGTGGAGCTTGCAGTGAGCCGAGATCGCGCCACTGCACTCCAGCCTGGGTGACAGAGAGAGACTCCGTCTCAAAAAAAAAAAAAGAATTTTAAAGGGGAAATAGTCCTTCTGAAGGGGTCATTAAAATTGGAGGGAAGCATGAACAAAAGCACACAAGTGAGGAAGAGTAGGTTGTGTGCAGGGAGGCAGTTGGGATTGCTAAAGCATAAACCGTAAGAGAAAAATGCAGCTGGAGAGACGAGATGAGAGACGAGATGGGGCCCAATCATTCAGTATCTTTTGATCTAGGATACCATGGGGAGCAGCTGATGGGTTTTCATCAAGAGCAGCTTTGCATTTTTGAGAATATGAATCTGAGGGGACAAGAATGAAGGCAGGAAAAGCCAGGAAGCTACTGCAATAGCCTAGGCAAGAGATGCTAATGGCCAGTATTGACATTGGTATCAGGGACATGAAGGAGGCAACAGGTTTAAAAAAACCGGAAGTAACTCAAGTCAGCAGGGCTTTATGTTTGGATATGAGGGTCAGGGAGAGGGTTGTGTCAAGGGTGATGCCCACATTTCTCACTTGGATGCCTGGATGCGTGGAGGTGCCATTCATTGAGACAGGAAAAAATAGAGGCACAGAACTTATTCAACAAAGTTCTTTCTTGAACCTTTTATATCTGAGGTGCCTATAGGACATGCCCTGGATCCAGCAAAGAGTTATATTAGAATACAGTTGTGTGTAGTGTCATGGAGAGAGGTCTCTGGGCTGAAGATTTGGACATCATTAGCATAGAGTTGATAGCTGAAATCAAGAGTCGATGATGTCCCTCAGGAAGAATACGCCGAATGTGAAGAGCTCTAAGCCCAGGAAAGAGCCCAGGAGAAGTGCCACATTTCAAAGGTGGGCAGAGGCTAAGTGCAGTGGCTCACGCCGTAATCCTAGCACTTTGGGAGGCTGAGGAGGGCAGATCACCTGAGATCAGGAGTTTGAGATCAGCCTGGCAAACATGACGAAACCCCATCTCTACTAAAACTACAAAAATTAGCTGGGTGTGGTGGTGGCCACCTGTAATCCCAGCTACTTGGGAGGCTGAGGTAGGAAGCATTGCTTGAATCTGGAGGCAGAGATTGCAGTGGGAGCAGAGATCATGCTGCTGCATTTCAGCCTGGATGACAGAGCGAGACTCCATCACAAAAAAAAAAAAAAAAAAAAAAAAAAAAATGGTGGGCAGAGGACTGGAGTCCCTAAATGGGCCAGAGAAGAAGCTGTCAGGGAGAAGAGAAGAGAATCGTGAGCCTGCTTCATTATGGAAGCTGTGGTAGGCAGTCCTTAAGAGGCCCCAGTGACCCCTGCCTCCTGATACTCATGCCCTTGTGTGGTGCCCTCTGCTTGAATGTGGGCTGAACCTTTTGACTCACTTACTTTTTTAAATCATTCTATATTTCATTTCAAAAGTGACTCACTTCTCATGAATAGAATGTGGCAAAAATGATGGGATACTTCTGAGATTAGGTTATAAAAGACTATGGCCTGGCGCAGTGGCTCATGCCTATAATCCCAGCACTTTCAGAGACCAAGGCAGGTGGATCGCTTGAGCTCAGGAGTTCGAGACCAGCCTGGGCAACATGGTGAAACCCCGTCTCTACCAAAAATACAAAAAAATTAGCCAGGCATGGTGGTGCGTGCCTGTGGTCCCAGCTATTCAGGAGGCTGAGGTGGGAGGATCACTTAAGCCTGGGAGGCAGAGGTTGCAGTGAGCTGAAATGGTGCCACTGCACTCCAACCTGGGTGACAGAGTGAGACCCCGTCTCAAAAAAAAAAAAAAAAAAAAGGCGGGGGGCGGCGAGCCATGCCTGTAATCCCAGCACTTTGGGAGGCCAAGGCAAGCAGATCACTTGATGTCAGGAGTTCAAGACCAGCCTGGCCAACATGGTGAAACCCCGTCTCCACAAAAAATACAAACCTTAGCTAAGGGTGTTATCGCACACCAGTAGTCTCAGCTAGTCAGGAGGCTGAGGTGAGAATCGCTGGCATCCGCTGAGACCTGGGAGGCGGAGTCTGCAGTGCAGCTGAGATTGCACCACTGCACTCCAGCCTGGGTGACGAGTCGAAGAAAGAGAACAAAGAACCAGGAACGAAGGACGGAGCGGATGGAGGGAGGGAGAGGAGGCGCGCGCGCGGAGGGGTCCCGCCCCTCGCGCCTGATGGGAGGGAGGGGGAGGGGAAAGAAGGAAGGAAGGGAAGGAAGGAAGGAGGAAGGAAGAGAGAGGAAAGGAAGAAGGAAGGGAAGAAGAGGAAGGAAGGAAGAGAAAGGAGAGGGGAAAAAGAAGAAAGGAAAGGGGCAGGAGGGAGGATGGAAGGAAGGAAAAGAAAGAAAGAAAGGAAAAGAAGAAAAGAAAAGAAAAGAAAAGAAAGAAGAAGGAAGAAAGGGAGGAAGGAAGGGAGGAACAAGAAGGAAGTGGAGATGATGAAGAGAAGAGAAAAAATGAAAGAGGCAGGCACAGTGGCTCAAGCCTAGTAACCAGCACTTTAGGAGCTGAGCGTGTATCCTGAGGGTCAGGTTCAAGACCAGCTCTGCCAACAGGTGAACACCGTGCTCTACTAAAAATCAAAATAAGCCGGGCTTGTGGCAGCACTAATCCAGCTACTTGGGAGGCTGAGGCAGGAGAATCACGTTGAACCACGGGAAGGTGGACGTTGCAGTGAGCGGATCGGCCATTGCACTCCAGCCTGGGGTACAAGAGAGAGAGTTTGGCTCAAAAAAAGAAAAGAAAAGAAGATGAAAGAAAGACAGAGAGGGAGGAGAGAGGGAGCGAGGAGAGGAGGGTGGGAGGAAGAAGGTAAAGGAAGAAGGAAGAAGGAAGGAAGGAAGGAGGAAAGGGGGGGGGAGGGGAGGGAAGGGGCGCGATGGGAGGGGGTTGGGTGGAGTTTAAGTATGCAGAAGCCAAGGGGGGAAAGATTTCTAAAAGAGAGGTACTGGTCAATGGAGTTAAAGCTTTAGATAAAGATGAAAAATATCCCTGGATTTGGCAAGAGAAAGTCCTTAACAAGCTCAGTGTGAATGGTTTCAGTGAGCTGTGACTCAAATGGGAGGTGAAGGCTGGGACTGGTAAGCAGGAATGGATACCAATGTTTCTGCCTGCCCAGTATCCATTTCGCCATCCTCTGTAATGGCTCCCTGACTTTTCACTGAGTAACTGTTACCCACATCCTACTGGATATGTTTCCATGAGACTGTCAGGGCACCCAGCTGTCCAAAGGCCAAGGGGAGTCATGGGAGGCCGCATGACTCAAGCTGCACCAGTCAGAAGCTCTCCCTGGAATCTGAATCATAAGCTTATGTGACAGGAGTCCCAAATCTGATTTATGCTGCACCCAAGACGCTGAGGAAGCTGCCATTCCTTCCTGCTACTTCAATCCCTGCTACCGCCCTGGTTCTAGTCTTTTCTGAAGCCTGCTTCTTCAGTCTCTCCCTCTGTTGTGAGTGCCACCTTAATCTCCTTCTAATAAATATCTTTCTTGATTAAGTTAGCAAGAGTCGGTCTCTGCTGTTGCAGCCAAAGAACCCTAACTCATACTTGTCCTTTCAAGAATTTGGGATGAGATGAGGAGGACAATGAAGGACAAGCACGAGGGCAGCAAAGCCTGGAGGAAAGTAGAGGTTTTTCTGAGTGGGAGGGAGTTTGTTTTGTTTCTTTGTTTTTGAGAGAGGGTCTCACTCTGTCATCCAGGCTGGAGTGCAGTGGTGGGATCATAGCTCACTGTAGCCTCAATCTCCCAGTTTCCAGCAATCCTCCTCCCTCAGCCTCCTGAGTAGCTGGGATTACAACAGGTGCACACCACCACACTTGGCTAATTTTTTTTATTTTTTTATTTTTTATTTTTATCAGAGACAAGGTCTCACTATATTGCCCATTCTGGTCTCGAACTCTTGGCTCAAGCAATCCTCCCGCCTTGGCCTCCCAAAGTGCTGGGATTATGGGCATGAGCCACTCTGCACCTAGTGAGTTTTTTTCTTTTAGGTAGTTTCTAAGGTAGTAGAAATGTGGATGTATCTATAGGTTGAGAAGGAGGACAGAGAAGAGGGAAGGTCTGAAAACAGGGAAGGGAAGAAAGATAGAGTAAGAGTCTGGGAGTCATGCTGGGATGAGCAATACACAGGTGGAGAGGGGGACCAGAACAGAGCCTGGAGAAGTGAAATAAATATAGGTGTGGCTACATGAAGGGTTGTTTCATTCGTTTAAAAAAATCTCTCTCTGTATATATATATGTATAAAAACCTATATATATATATATATGTATAAAACCTATATATATATATATATAGGTTTGATAACAAGCTGAAGGAAATCATGGTCTATTTGCCTCAATTTTATTTGTTGAGACTGAAAGCGTAGGGTTGTAAGGATACTCAAGGGAGAAGGGTGAGAGAGGGGGCTAGCTAAGAAGTTTGAGTGACACTTGTATGTGCTACTCTGCCACCATTTTTCCCTGAGCCAAGTTCTACCACCTGGACCACAGTCAGGGATATGCTGGCAGATGAGGCAGAGGCTGGAGGTATAAGGGGCTGGGCACGATGGCTCACACCTGTAATCCCAGCACTTTGTGAGGCCGAGGCAGGCTGATCACTTGAGGTCAGGAATTGGAGACCAGCCTGCACAAGATGGTGAAACCCGGTCTCTACTAAAAATACAAAAATTACAAAGATTATTCGTATGACTGCTGTTAGTGAGATAAATGAGCCTACAGATGAGATAATATTTCACGTGGTATATGCATCAGGATAGTCAGAGTAACGTCGAGGAGTACCGGGTAGGCCAAGGAAGTACTGTGGGAAAAAAGGTTAAATTAACACCTATAAATATAATGGTGAAGTGGATTTTAGCGTAGGTCTGGTAAAGTGTGTAGCCTGAAAAAAGGGGGAACCAGTAGACACCTCCTGTGATCCCAGCTACTTGGGAGGCTGAGGCACAAGAATCACTTGAACCCAAGAGGTGGACATTGCGGTGAAAGGAGTTCGCACCACTGCACTCCACACTCCAGCCTCAAAAAAAAAAATAAATAAATAAACAAATAAATAGAAGAAGAAAGAAGAAAAGAAGAAGAAAAGGAAGAAGGAGGAGGAGGAGGAGAAGAAGAAGAAGAAGAAGAAGGCAGTGGCTAGGGTTGTAGGGGAATTGAAAGTGTATGCTGGTCATTTTCCATTTGCCCTCCAGGTCCACCCTCCATCCTTCTCTATCCATATGGGTGGCATCATCTGACCCCCCCTTGCTCTCTGACTTCTAATTAGGTTCCTCCCTAAGAGAAGCACCAGCAGGACATCAGAGAACAGAAAAAGAAAGCATTCTGGATACTTCTTCTCCAACTCCCAGCTCTGTGTCAACACCTTGGTTCTGGCAGTGGCTGTGCCCCTCCACAACTCCAGCTCCTCTCAGGCATGTTCTATGACTCTCACAGCACTCCTGTAATACCATTCCTTTCCTCACTCCTTCAGACCTAAGGGTGGTCACAGCTTCCTGCTGCCTTCACCTCCCTTGTTGGTTACCTCAACCCTGCCCACACCTCTGCAAATAGTCCCTTCATTAAATTATCTTCAAAATCCCAGCTGTGGTGCCTTCTGTTTCCTGCTGGGACCTTGACTATTAAGAGAGCTAATGAAAGAGCTCAGGTGGTCCAATATGAGACTCTGGCTGGGCAAGGAAGGGAGAGAAGCCAGGAGGGGTCTGACAGACTGGCAGGAAACAGAGGGATCAAGGGAGTAGAGCTCTCTTTGAGTTGATGCCACAGGTGTGATGGCAGTGAGGGGCTGTCAGACCTGAAAGGCAGGTGCTGGGATCAGAGAGCAGGATGCTGGATTCTGAACATGGAAAAGAGTACTGGGTTGTGGTTAAAATCAGGGATTTTTTATTTGGAACTCAGAAAGTCATGTGTTAGAATCCCGCTCTGCCATTTTCCTAAATGTGTCACCCAGGCAAGTGACTTCACCTTCCTGAGTGTCTACCCTCATCTGTAAAATGAGGATAAATAACACCAGCCTTCCAGGTTTGTCTCAGCGGTAAACACATGTAAAGTATTCGGCAAAGTGCCTGGCATGTGGTATAAGTGATCTGTAAATGTTCACTATGTATGTTACACTTCCCGGTAATGACTAAATCCAAGGTGTGGTCATGCGAGTGGATGACTAAAGTGGTATGAAGGTCACCAGAAATGAAGTGGAAAGAGACTGTGAGGCTAGATCATTACAAGGATGGATTATCAGGGACAGTTAAATATCCCAGCAGGAGAACATGGGTTGGGGTGGAGAGGAAGTCTGTGAGCAGGTGCTACTCTTCAGGATCAAGGTGAAGTGACCAGGGAGTCAATGGATGTCAACAGGGAAGTGGGATAGAGGTTGGTGGAACCTGAGGACATAAGTCTCAAGGAAATCCAGGTCCTGTGAAGCCAGGTTAGAGTTGGTGTCTTCCTCATCTGACCGCCACAGTCCCTCTTACATCCCTTTGAGATGTCCCCAGTGATCATGTTCCCTACTAAGCCAGAGTTTATCAAGGGAGAGGTTGTATCTAATTCATCTTGTAGTACCTAGGACAGGCGTTTAAGCTGGTAAATGTTTGTTGAATGACTTGATGTTTGAGGGAAACAGAAGAGTCTACCTCTGCATCTTATTTACCCTTGGTAATAATAATTCTCTTTACTTTAAGTAACCTAACGCATCTTTTAAACCTCTTATTCAATTTAAACAAGTATTTCCTGAGACCTTCATACATGCTATTCCATCTACCTGGAATACCCTCACCCACTCTATACACTCAAAGACCTCCTACTCCTCATTCAAGAAAAAGCAGAATTTAATCATTAGGCAGAAGAAAAGTAAACCACAATGATAAACTGCTACACATTCATCAGATCAGGAAAATTAAAGCATCTGACAACACATAGTATTGGTGATGATGTGAAGCAAAGAGAGCTCTCATTCAGTGCTGGTGGGAAAGTAAACTGGTACTGACACTTCAGAAAAATAATTGGAGAGTGTAGTGTGCAGAAAAATTTCCTGTAAAAGATGTCCAGATTGAAGCGCTGGAACCTGTGAATGTTACCTTAAATGGCAAAAAGGATTTTGCAGATGCAATTAAAGATTGTGAAATGAAGAGATTATCCTGGATTATTTGGGTGGGCCCTTAAAGCAATCATATATATCCTTCTAAGAGGGAGGCAGAGGAAGATTTGACACAGACAGAAGAGGAGAAGGCACCACAGAAGCAGAGCTTGGAGTGATGCTTCCACAAGCCAAGGGATGGTGGTGGCTACTAGAAGCTGGGATAGGCAAGGAACACATTCTCCCCTAAGCCTCAGGAGGGAGTGTAGTCCTGCTGGCACTTTGATTTCAGTCTAGTGGAACTGGTTGTAGATTTCTGGCTTCCTGAACTGTGAGAAAATACATTTACATTGTGTTAAGCCACCATGTTTATGGTAATTTGTTATAGCAGTTATAGGAAATAGTATAGACAGCCAAACCCATGCATACCCATACCTATGTCCAGCAATTCTACTTCCAGGTATATCCCTATAGAAACACAAGCATTTGTCCACCAAAAACCATGCACAGGAATGTTCATAGCAGCATTATTCGTAACAGCCTCAAACTGGAAACAACCCAAATGTCCATCAGCAGTTCAGTACATGAACTCATTGTGTATATTCATACAATGGAGTACCATGATACACCAATAAATGAGTCAACTACAGACAAGGAAAACATAAAAGAATCACACAAACGCTGGGCAAATGAAACCAGACACAACAGCAAACATATGGTATGATTCCATTTATATTATGTTCAAGAAGAGATAAAATTAACTCTATCACTGAGTGATGAAAAACTAGAAAATTGAAGAAAAACAAGGCAGTGGCTCATGCCTGTAATCCCAGCACTGTAGGAGGCTGAGGGGGATTGCTTGAGCCCAGGAGTTCAAGACCAGCCTGGGCAACATAGTGAGACCCCGTCTCTACTAAAAAGGAAAAAATTAGCCAGGTGTGGTGGGGTGTGCCTGTAGTCCCAGCTACTCAAGAGGCTGAGGTGGATTGCTTGAGCCCAGGAGTCTGAGGTTACAATGAGTTGTGATCGTTCTGCTGCACTCCATTCTGGGTGACAGAGCAAGACCCTGTTGAAAGAAGCAAAAGAAAAAGAGAAAGAGAAAGAAAGAAACGAAGGAGGAAGGTGAGGCAGAGAAGAAGGAAGGAAGAAAAGAAGGAAGGACGAAAGGGAGGAAGAAAGAAAGGAAGAGGTTGAGTGCCATGTCTCATGCCTGTAATCCCAGTACTTTGGGAGGCCGAGGCTGGCAGATCACCTTAGGTCAGGAGCTTGCGACCAGCCTAGCTAACATGGTGAAACCCTGTCTCTACTAAAAATATAAAACTTAGCCAGGCATGGTGGCATGAGCCTGTAATCCTAACTACCAGGGAGGCTAAAGCAGAAGGATCTCTTGAACCTGGGAGGCAGAAGTTGCAGTGAGCCAAGATTGTGCCATTGAACTCCAGCCTGGGCAACAGAGTGAGACCTTGTCTCAAAAAAAAAA
>NW_016814114.1:1052509-1070185 GCF_001698545.2 Rhinopithecus bieti
TTCTTCCCTTCCTTCCCTCCCTCCCTCCCTTTTCCCCCCTCTCCCTTTCTTCCTTCCTTCTTTCCTTTTTTCCTTCCTTCCACCTTCCCTCCCTCCCTCCCTCCCTTCCTCCCTTTCTTCTTTCCTCCCTCCCCTTTCTTTTTTTTTTTTTTTAAGACATGGTCTCTCTGTTGCCCAGGCTGGAGTTTGGTGGCACAATCTTGGCTCACTGCAACCTCCACCTCTCAGGTTCAACAGATCCTTCTGCTTCAGCCTCCCTGGTAGTTGGGATTACAGGCATGTGCCACCATGTCTGGCTAGTTTTTATATTTTCTTTTTTTTTTTTTTTTTTTTTTTTTGAGGCGGAGTCTCGCTCTGTCGCCCAGGCTGGAGTGCAGTGGCCGGATCTCAGCTCACTGCAAGCTCCGCCTCCCGGGTTTACGCCATTCTCCTGCCTCAGCCTCCCAAGTAGCTGGGACTACAGGCGCCCGCCACCTCGCCCGGCTAGTTTTTGTATTTTTAGTAGAGACGGGGTTTCACTGTGTTAGCCAGGATGGTCTCGAACTCCTGACCTCGTGATCCGCCCGTCTCGGCCTCCCAAAGTGCTGGGATTACAGGCTTGAGCCACCGCGCCCGACCTAGTTTTTATATTTTCAGCAGAGACGGGGTTTCACCATGTTGGCCAGGCTGGTCTTGAACTCCTGAACTCAGGTTATATGAACTGTTTCTGTCCTGTGCTTTTAGGAATGTCATTTCACAACTAAATATAGCTGGGCGGTGGCGGTGGTGATTCCTAACAGAACTGCACAGGGAGCTTCCCGGTGCCCTCAGCGTCCTCTGGGCTCTGACCCGCTGTGTCCGCATCATCGCAGGCACCCTCCAGAGCCAGCGCCCAGGCCAGAGTCCCCTCAGGGACCTGTGGGCCATTTGCTGCCGGCCGGGGCATGCTGGGCCTGTCTCACGTGACCTCCTTGTGTGGTAACTGTCGGGTTCCAGGCCTGTGTCCCCACCTGTGCCTGCTCCCCACGCGGAAAAACGTGGAGACCATGGCTGCTGACCCTCGAATGGGTGGTGGTGGCACGTTCCCACTTACCTTTTACTCTGTCCGTCTGACTATATCCCATTCAGGCACATCCCGAGACCTTTGCAAGGGCCGAGAAATTCCAGCAAAGGCTGTCCCTGCCCGGAATGCCCCGTCACTCTGCTGAACTCCCGCTCAGCCCGCATGGGCCAGCTCAAGGTTCCGCTCCTCTGTGGGGCCACGCCGGCCTCCCACATCTCCTGTGGGCTCCAATCTCCCGTGGCTGCATGCCCTGTCCCCACACGATCCTGTTTCTCTATCCCCGAAGCTCCCTGGGTTGTCCTCCGGGCTCAGATCTGACCCACTTCTGACCCCAAGGGTCTGTCCCTCACCCCCGCGCACCTCGCCGGCACTGACTCACTCAGGCAAGCTCCACGGCGCTTGTGCTCAGGGAGGCTCTGGAGGCCCGAGCCTCTGCCTCGCAGTTCCCGCCAAATGCACTGCCCCAGCGCAGATCCCTTCAGCCTCAAGGCTGGCCCTCCTGACTTCCGGCATGCACGTGCTGGGAGGGTCCGGGGCTGAACAGGGCTGGGGGGAGGTGACCCAGAGAATGGGGTGGGGCCAACAACGTGGAACGGAAGCAGGGGGCAGAGCCTGAAATGCGTCCAGCCTTGAGGTGGGAGCCGTATTCAAATGAGGCCAGGAGACAAGCCAGGGGCTAGGGGCTCAAGGGAATGGCAGGTCCTAGAATTTAGCTCAGTAGTTGAGAGCCCAAACACAGGTAACCCCACCTAGAGGACAGCCTCAGCCTTAGGTCATGAAAATGGAAGGGTCAGGGCAAGGGAGTGGAATCCCCACCTCATTCCCCACCTAACTGCAGTCACTAAGGTACTCTCCATCTCAATGCTCCCACCCCTCAGGTAAATCACCTGCCCTCTCTCCGTCCATTTCACATCAAACATGGGTTTAAAATCCCACAGCGTGGCTGAGTGCTAAATAGACCTTGAGTAGGTGTCCGGTGGAACTCAGCTTCCTCCCAGAGAGGGTCAAGGCAGAACCTGGGATCACATAGCAGCTGGCTGGGCCAGGCCTTGGCTCCTGGATGGGACTCACGACTAGACTTTGCCACTCCCCTCCTGCACATTAAGACAGGTTGAAGTTCCAGGACAGGCTCCAAGGTGTGGGCAGTGGCACCCCTCCCTGCAGGAAAGGCAGCCTTGGAAATCCCTGGCACCCTACCCCCCACCCCACCCGAGTCCCTTCCCCCTCAGGAAGGAAGACCCTGAGTATTAAGAGAAACTTGAGTTCCTGAGCCCTTACACGAGCGGTGGGGGAAGGGCTGGAGGCCACAACCTCAGCTGGAGCCACGGAACAGCGGGAGGAAGTGTTTGGCCTCGGAAAGAAGAGACCCAGGTGAAGAGAAGGTGAATGTGCAGAAGGTGTGACCAGTAGGGAGCCACGTGGAGACGAATTCCAGGCAGAGAACACCTGGCTGCCTATCTTTTCCATTTCCAAAGCTTAGGGGCTCCATCAGCCTTGGGTGTAGCTGGCCCACCTCACAGAACAAATTAAAAATCCTGGGAGCAGCCGGGCGCGGTGGCTCATGCCTGTAATCCCAGCGCTTTGGGAGGCCGAAGTGGGCGGATTACAAGGTAAGGAGATCGAGACCATCCTGGCTAACACAGTGAAACCCCGTCTCTACTAAAATACGAAAATTAGCCAGGTGTGGTGGCGGGCGCCTGCAGTCCCAGCTACTCGGGAGGCTGAGGCAGGAGAATGGCGTGAACCCAGGAGGCAGAGCTTGCAGTGAGCCGACATGGCACCACTGCACACTAGCCTAGGCGACAGAGCGAGACTCTGTCTCAAAAAAAAAAAAAATTTCTGGGAGCCCCCAAGGACATACAGGAGCAAAGCACGTGTGAAGATGGTTGGAAGAGTTTCTGACTCCGAGGCAGTATTCTATTTCTTCCTTTGACAGATGAGAAGACTGAGGCCCGGAGGGAAGACAAGCGTGTGGTTATCAGCTGGCATATGGTCCAGCATCCTGCCCACGCTCCAGCCCCTAACACTGGGCCAGGAACACTCCTTCCCCCAGCCTACTGTGGTCCAAAAGCTGGGCGTGGTGACGGGCACCTGTAGTCCCAGCTACTTGGGAGGCTGAGGCGGGAGGATCGCTTGAGCCCAGGAGTTTGAGGCTGGCCTGGGCAACATAGCAAGACCCTCAACTCTAAAAAAATTTTAAATTAATAAATAGAGTCCTAGAGAGGCCGATGCCCACCTATGCCCTTTCCAGGGCAGTTTAATTGGTATCATTTGTAAAAGGTCTTTTCCATTACCCCCAAAGCCTTTGCGTTCCCTTTCCAAGAAGGCAGCTATTTACTGGTTTTGGCCCCATGTGCAACAGTAGGCCTTGGTCTGATGCTGCCACAACACTCCCATGTGATACTCCAGGTGAGAGTCCAAGTGCAAGTCTATGTCCAGCTCTGGGCAGCAGGGGGAAGGTGAGGAGAGTCAGGTCTGTAAATTGAAGCTGGGCAGGGCCCTGGCTGGCTGGAGATGTGTGGGCAAGGTGAGCAGGCCCCATGTGCACCCCAGCTCCAGTGCCCACTGGTGTGGCTGAAGCCCAGGTTGGGTGTGGTCAAATTAGAGGTCCTGAGAGAGAAGCCCTTAGGCCGAAGTGTGTGCTGGGAAGCAGGCCAGGGCAGAGGCCCAGGGAAGATCTCAGCAGGGGCAGTGTGAGCATGAGCAAGTGTGTGCACCTGTGAGCGTGCAGACAGCCCAAGATCAGAGATACAATGTGCAGGGGCCTTTGGTGAGTGCGTGGCTGTGCCCCTCCCTTCTGAGATACAGGCCCAGCCCCTGCCTCCAGAGGCTAAGGGAGCACACCTGGGGGTAGGAGGAGTTTGGGAAGGAAACTCAGCTGGAAATGGTTTAGGCCTCAGAGCCCACATCCTGTGGGAGGGGCTGTCAAGGGGCCTGCTGTCCTGGTCCTGTCGAAGTCCTCAGAGATGCTGGAGTGACAGTCCTCTAGGGGTAGAGATGGTCGTCTTCCCAGGAGAAGGTGGCCCAGAGACTCAGAGGTGGGATCAGTCCTGCCAGTCCTGGATCAGGAGGCCTCTGTCGGGCGCCGCCCCCCTTCCTCCTCCATCAGCAACAGGCGGCGCCGGCCAGCCTCATAGTCAGCCTCATCCACACTGACCAGCAGGCGAACAGCCTCCCGGCCCACAGCCTCTCGCAGGGCCTCAGTCAGGAACACGCCCCGCAGGGCCTGCAGCAGGGCGCCACTCAGGTAGTCCCCCCAGAAGGCGTCCAGATAAGAGAGCTCTGAGAACTTGATGTCACAAACCACGGAGCCCAGGTCCCTTGAGCGCAGCACCGCGGTGGCCTGACCAAACACGTCCAGCTGCCGAGCCAGCGCCTGGGGCCGCCGGGATGCCACGCCCTGCTCCAAGGCTGGCCCATGCTCGCAGTACTCTGCTCGAACCCGGAGCCGGATGTCTGCAGGGGAAGGAGGGATTTGTCAGGGAGGGGGCCAACACTAGACACACTGCTTACGGGGACGACCACCACCACCCTTCCTCCCTCCAGCCTTCTCCCTCCACCCACTTCCGGTAGCCACACCCTATTCCTGACACAGCCTCCCCGGCTCTGTGGGGTTCCATAACCAAGTACGTCGTCCTCCTCTCCAGCCCCACCACCTCCTCACTGCTCCAACAAGCCTCTCCCCTGCCAGGGGTGCTCTTTCCCTTTATCTGCACAACACTTGCTCCCTCTCTTCCTGCAGGTCTTTGCTCAAAAGCCACCTTTCCAACAAGGCCCACCTAGACCAACCTATTTACAACTGTAACCACCCACCCAGCCCTCTCCACAGCACACCAGGTCCCACACCCTGCTCCATTTTTGTCCAAGGCACTTATCACCTTCTAACCTCCTCTGTCAGTTACTATCTGCTCATCTTCTGTCTCTACACTCAGTGTGGAGAGACAGATGACAGGAAGGAAGGAGTTTTTGTCTGTTTTGTTCACTTGCGTAACTGTGGCACATAGTGGGTACTCAATATGTATTTGTGAAGAACTAATGCATGAACTAATGGACTTGCCTTTAGGCAACCAGCCTCACACCCAGCCCCCAAATAATGAGATTCACATGGTGCCAACCACATCCCCATCCCTCCCATCTACCTGAGCCACCACTGCAGAGGCGCAGGGTCCTGACCAGGCCCGGGAGGCTCGCGGCTGGACCTGTGCTGGCTCTACTGGGAGTTAGGTGCTCTCTTGCCACAGAGCTGCTAAGATGATGGGCTGGAAGCCCAGAGCTGCTGGGGGCCACTGTGCCAAGAGGAGAGAAGGAAGCCTACATAGGGCCAGCCACAGAGAGAAAAAGATTCCTGAGGTCATCACATTAGCCCACGATCGTAGCTGGATTTTCAGCTACACTCAACTCCCCTTTTTGCTGAAGCCAGTTTGAGTTGGTTTCTGTCACAGCTGTCCCCACATATGCCCAAATGAGGTGGCAGCTGTGCACAGGGGACAGGACACTGGACTTCTGAGGCTATCCTGTAATCATGAACTTCGCATACCACCTCTCTTCCGGGATTTCTGAATTCCCACCCATCACCTGGGCTAGAAACAGTACCCCCCCATTCTCTCTACACATCCAGTAAGGCTGTCCTGAGGATCAGCTGTGAGCCAGAAATAGCAGCAGCCAACACTTTCAGAGTGCTATCTGCCAAGCGCTACACCAAGTACTTGAATCACAGAAACTCATTTAACCTACAAATGACCCTGTGGGACAGGTCCTATTACCACCAACTTACAGATGAAGAAATGGAGGCCAAGAGAAATGAAGTGACTCGCCCAAGGTCACACGGCCAGGCAATGGCAGTGCCTGACAGAGGTCATTTAACCTCCTATGTCCCTGAGAGTAGGCTCCTCAATCAACTAATGAAGTGGATTCCCACACAGGAGCCTTCAGCAGTGTGACCTGTGACAAGTCACAACCTCTCTGAGCATGGGTTCCTGCCTAAACAAGGGGACAATTCCTGCTGTGAGGAGCTGTTAAGAAGATTAAAAAGAGAGCAACGGATGGAAAGGAACAAGCTAACACTGCACACAGTGTCCAAGGGGTGCTCCTGGAATGGCAGCCACCAACCCCTCTGATATGCCAATTACCTGACCCTTGGGGATGCAACAGAATCAGCCCTGTGGGGCAGGGGCCATCATTAGCCCACTTGACAGATAAGGAAATGAGGCTCTGGGAGGGAACGTCTCATGCTGTGGCTCCCTTCAACTTTCATAGACCATGTCAGCCACTGAGCAGAAAAGAGAAGGCAGGGCCTCTGCTCCCCAAGACAACCTCACAGTCCTGCTCACTTCCTCCTCCCACCCCAAACCCTTCTTCTTTCTGGCTCTAGGGGAACCCCATCCTCCCCACTCAATGCCCCGGGAAGCCTGCCCGGCCTCAGCCCCTCGGCCCTCCCACGGCATTCAGGCCCAGCTGTCTCTATCCAGAGGACAAGGTCCTTGACTGAGTCCTTGACTCCAGTAAGCAACTGGCCATGACCTCAATCAATGTGGGTGGGAAAGCAGGGGGCTGGGAGGAGCAGCGCCTGTTCCAGGCCACACAGGGGTGGCTGGCCACAGAGGCAGGGCCAGGTGGTGGAGTCCCACAGACCTTGAGGTGAGTCCCAGCTCTGCCACTCTCTAAGCTGTGGGGCCTTGGGCATGCGACTCACCTCTCTGAGCCTGTTTCCCCATCTGACACACAAACAAACAAGAGGTCCTTGCTGCACATTGAGGTCACATGGATTAAATGAGGCAACTCGTAAAATGCTTGACTCACAGCCCTACGAGAAAGAAGGCTCCCAGAAACAGGAACTGTAATTTCGACACCCACCTCCCTACCACTATGGCCCTCACCCAGGCCTTCACCTCTCTCTCATGGGTCCCTAAGCCAACCTCCTCCTTGGACTCCTCCAATCCCTGCCATGTCCCCCCATACCGTACATCGAGTCACAAGAAAATGTTCCCCACAAGAGCTTTACTTAGAAAATGACCTGTCTACCTCCTTCATCCAGAACACTTGCCAAGGCTCAGCTAGTGGGACCCCCCATATCCCACCCAGTTGAGTCCTCTCTCAGTTCGTCCTTCTCCCCAGCGTGGACCTCTGGTGTAAATTCTCAGTTCACCCAGAGCCCCTACCATGTCAGAGTGGACAGGGGAAAGGGACAAGGCCAGAGTAGATCTCTGTGCCCCCGTTCAATCTTTTTTTTTTTTTTTTTTTTTGAGACGGAGTCTCGCTCTGTCACCCAAGCTGGAGTGCAGTGGCATGAACTCGGCTCACTGCAAGCTCCGCCTCCGGGGTTCACGCCATTCTCCTGCCTCAGCCACCCGAGTAACTCAGACTACAGGCGCCCGCCACTGCGCCCGGTTAATTTTTTTGTATTTTCGGTAGAGACGGGGTTTCACTGTGTTAGCAAGGATAGTCTCGATCTCCTGACCTTGTGATCTGCCCGCCTCGGCCTCCCAAAATGCTGGGATTACAGGTGTGAGCCACCGCGCCCGGCCTCAATCTCTTATTCAACAGATATTTCATGAATGCCAGGCATGCCACGGTGACACGAGGGCCCTGCCACAAGTGGGACAGGGAGATGTCTCTAACTTCCTACCCACAGTTAGGAAGCACTCCCCACAAGCCAGGCTCTACTCAAGGGCTTTCCTCTCTCAGCCCATCTAATCCTCAGAGCACTTCATCAGCCCTATTTACAGATGAGCAAATCCTTCAGCAGACCACACTCCCACCTCTGAGCTGGAAAGCATGATCATGGTGCACAGGGAAAAGACAGGGAGGTGCCACCAGGCAATAGGAGAAGGCGAGCCTTCTCTGAGCCTCTGCTCCACTCTTGGCACCCAATCGTGTGCTTTACCCTTCCCCAAAATAATCACAACAGGTGACACCTGCATATAGCTTTTACTACAGGCTGGCACAGTACTACATACTTCACATCTGCTGACCCCTTTGATTGTCCCCACAACCTTATGAGGTGATGCTGTTATTATCCCTTTTCTGCAGATGGGGAAATTGAGGCACACAAGTTGAGTCACCTGCCTAAGGCCACCAGACAGGAAATGGCAAAGCTGGAATTTTACCTGAAGTGTATGGTTCCTGCATCTGAGCTCTTAACTACCCCTATCCTGTTTGCTACCTCACACAGAACCATACACATCAAATACACAACTAAAAGACATCCTGAGGGCCAGCAGAGAAAATTAGGGCAAGTTATAGTTTAGATTGAAAGGATCAGAGAGGATCTCTCTAGAAAATGACATCTGAAGTAAAATGTGAAGGAGGACAAGTAGGTTTAGAAAGAAAAACAGGAGAGAAAAAAAGAATGGCATTCTTTTTTTCTGGCTCTAGGGGAACCCCATCCTCCCCACTCAATGCCCAGGGAAGCCTGCCCGGCCTCAGCCCCTCGGCCCTCCCACGGCATTCAGGCCCACCTGTCTCTATCCAGAGGACAGGAGAGATGAGCATTCATGGAAGTCCAGAGAGAAAATGAACTTCAGGCCTGCACAGGCTGAGGGGCCGGTGTGGCAGGAACGTGGAGGGGAGAAGGGCATTAGAGGAGAACTGGCAGCCAGGTCAGGGAGGCTGATCTCAATCCCAATCGCCAGCAGACTCAAGATTCTACGGCCTCTGAAGGTGACCACACCTCTCTGCACCTCGCTGGCCTCCTGTGTAAAACAAGGCTCCCCCTAGCAGCCGCCCATGTGGGGCTATTGTGATAATTTGGGGCTGAATGCAAGGAAAGAGGGGAGGCCAGGAAGGCCAGGCATGCAGAGAGGACAAGAGGCAGGACCTGCTGACTTAGAGGCGACTCCAGCTGTGCTGTGAAGTGGCAGGTGGGTAGAAACAGGGCCAGGGCAGCAGGTGGGGAAGGGTCACAAGTGGCTGTCCAGGATGAGAGCAGTAGATACGGAGAGAAGTGGAGGAACTGTCCTGTGTGGCCCTGAGCAGGGAGGCGGGAAGAGTACCCAGCACCATGTGTGCTGGACCGGGAGCTGGCTGCATCTTTTCCACTTTGGCAGCTGTGGGGAAAAGTTCCCTGTCCCTGGGGGGACAGGGGCAGGTGCCACGCCTTCCTAGAGAGGAGAGCTGCTCCTGCTTCCTCCACGCAGGTGGACCTGGCACCCTTTTGTCCCCCACCCCCACCTCACCAGTCTCTCTTTGGGCAGATGGGACATCAAGTGAAATGGGCTACTCAGTGGGGGACCAGGGCGAAGTTCGAGGGAGCAGGTCCTGGGCTGGGTGTGTCTGGGAGCCCAGAGATGAACCTCACTCAAGTCCTCCCTCCAAGAGTTCCTAGTTTGGGTGGTGATCAGGTTTGGATGTGAGTTCTCTCCCAATCTCATGCTGAAATGTGACTCCAATATTGTAGGTGGGGCCTGATGGAAGGTGTTGGATCATGGGGCTGGGTCCCTCATGAATCCCTTGGTGACGAGTGAGTTCTTGCTCTGGTATTTCCTGTGACAGCTGGTTAAGAGTGTGGCAGCTCCCCCACCCCCCACCTCTTGCCATGTGACAAGCCAGCTCCCCTTGGCCTTCCACCATGAGTGGAAGCTTCTGGAGGTCCTCAACAGAAGCAGATGCTGGCACCATGCTTCTTATACAGCCTGAAGAACCGTGAGCCAAATAAACCTCTTTGCTTTACAAATTACACAGTCTCAAGTATTTCTTTATAGCAACACAAAAATGAACTAACACAGGTGGGCTGGGGAAAAAGAGGACCTGTGCTTCCAAAGTACTGGGGGGCTTCCAGCCTTGCTGGAGAGAGGCGGCCAATGTGCTTCAGTGGAGAGACCCCACACCTGCCCCTGCCACCACACCAGGACCAGCACCAGCCTCCTCTGGACAATGGTGGGAACCCTCCCAGCATTCTGGCTTGCCTCACTCATCTCTTCTCCACAACAAAGCCAGCATCATCATGTCAAATGGAAAGTTCTTCAACTCCTACTGAACTACTGATTTGAGGCAATGAGGAGAAGCTGCCTCCAACTTCAGAGAGGGATAAGCAGCCATCATCTGCTTCCTGATGGAGGGGCACAACACACCCTCAGAAGCAGGCTTGAGGAAAACAAAACATCAAACCAGAATCTAATCAAGCCTCTCCAGACCCACTACCAATCTTCAGGAAATACAAAAGACAGGATAGAACACACTGAATCAACCCTACTGCAGGATACAGTCAGCAAAATCCAGTCTTCAGGAAATGCTACGGGACAATTGCTTTCAAAAACTACAACGCAAGGTGGAGAAAGAGAGATGGTAGGGGAAAGGACAGACTTCAGAGAACCTACACTTATGAGACAACTGAAAATCTGAGCACTGATCAGATATTTGATAGTAAGGAGTTATTAATCTTTTTTGGTGTGAAACCCTGTTTTTATCTTTGGCCAGCCACAGTGGCTCACACCTGTAATCCCAACACTTTGGGAGGCCGAGGCAGGCAGATCACCTGAGATCGGGAGTTTGAGACCAGCCTGACCAACATGGAGAAACCCCATCTCTACTAAAAATACAAAATTAGCCGGGTGTGGTAGCATATGCCTGTAATCCTAGCTACTCGGGAGGCTGAGGCAGGAGAATTGCTTCAACCCGGGAGGCAGAGGTTGCAATGAGCTGAGATCATGTCATTGCACTCCAGCCTGGGCAACAAGAGCAAAACTCCATCTCAAAAAAATAAAATACACAGTGAAACATCTACAGACGACATCATAGGGCAACAAGAATTTACTCCAAAATTCCTAATTATCCTAAGTTAAGATCAGTCATGAGTTGACAATGGCTGAAGCTAGTCTATCCACTTTGGTATATTTTCCATAGAAAAAATTGCAGGGGCCAGGTGGGGGCTCATGACTGTAATCCCAGCACTTTGGGAGGCCAAGGCAGGTGAATCGCTTTGAGCTCAGGAGTTCAAGACCAGCCTGGGCAACAGGGCAAGACCCTGCCACTAAAAAAAAAAAAAACAGAAATTAGCCAGGAATGGTGGGTCACGTTTGCAGTCCTAGCTACTCAGGAGGCTGAGGCTGGAGAATCACTTGACCTGGGAAGCGGAGGTTGCAGTGAGCTGAGATTGAGCAACTGTGCTCCAGCCTGGGAGACAGAGTGAGACCCTGTCTCATAATTTAAAAAAAAAAAAAAATTGCAGGGGAGAAGCAAAGCTGATCCTGTCATTCAAATCCTCCAACTGCTTTCCATAATTAAAAAAAAATGCAAAATCGGCCGGGCGCAGTGGCTCACACCTGTAATCCCAGCACTTTGGGAGGCCAAGGCGGGCGGATCACAAGGTCAGGAGATCGAGACCACGGTGAAACCCCGTCTCTACTAAAAATACAAAAAAAAAGCCGGGCGCCATGGCGGGCGCCTGTAGTCCCAGCTACTTGGGAGGCTGAGGCAGGAGAATGGCGGGAACCTGGGAGGCGGAGCTTGCAGTGAGCCGAGATAGCGCCACTGCACTCCAGCCTGGTGGACAGAGCGAGACTCCGTCTCAAAAAAAAAAATGCAAAATCCAGGCCCTGTAGGATTTGCCCTGGTTCCCTCTCCTAGGGGCCTCCACCCTACTCCTCCATTCCTGCCAGTTTCCTTGCCATCCTCCAGGCTGCGCCTGAGCACTGGCACATCCCACTTGGGCCTGTGCTCCCGCTGTCCTCTCCATCGGGAACATCCTTCCCCTGACATCTGAAATCTCTCTCTCGGCTTTCTCCCACCACAACACAAGCTCAATGAGGGCAGGGCCTCCCATCCCTGCTAACCTAGCGAATAATAAATACTCTATAAATACATATGGAATAAACAAACAAACCCAAGTTTCAGCCCAGCTCTGCCCCCTGCCACTGAGACTAGTGACTGCCTTTCCCTGAGCATGCCTCTTCCTTTGCAAGATGTCACCCCACCTCAATGGCTGTCTTGAGAACTCAGGGCCAGGTGTGTAGTGCCCACCACAGACCCTGAGAAGGACATGGTCGCTCAGATGTCCTGTGTCCAAGCCTAGGACCACCAAGGTGCCCTTCCTCACTGTCTCAGGCAGTTGGGAGTTTGTCTAGTTCTATCCCTCAATGGAGGGCAGCTGGCGGGGAGTCACAGGTATCACAGCTGAGGAGGGGTCAAGAATGGCAGGCCTCTTCTTCAGTAAGGCCTTCCACCTCTGGCATTTGGCCTCTCTAAAAGTAAGCCATCCCATTTTTCAGAGGGAAAAACAGGAGCCCAGATGGGGAGAGCCTCACTCCAGTCCCACCCTGCCTGGTGAGTCAGCAGTCAGACCTGCTCACCCATCTCCCATAGAGGCCTAGCCATGCCCTGGTTAACAACCTCCTCGCCTCGGGAAAGAGACTTGAAGCCTCCCTTGGCTTGTTCCTGTCTTCCTTGAGGCAATGACTCCCTCACCTGCCCAGCCAGCCTGGTGGCTCTGGGAATTACTGGCTGATTCCAGGGGGAGTCAGCACCAGGCAATCACCCCCTCAAACTCTGCCCCACAAGCCCGTGTAGCTGCCTGGACCTAGAGCTGGCTCTCTAGGTCTGTTTCTTTTGACAGCACCCAGCACAGGTATCTGCTGCCTCATCTACAAAGTGGGCATGATGCCCACTCCCTGGAGGGCCATCATGGGCACTAGGAGGGGGCAGGTGTGCGTGCTTTGTGGACTGGAGAAAGCTCTGCAGATGGTAGAAGGAAGCACCTCCAGGCCAAGGTCTCCTGGAAGACGGGACACGCCAGCATCTCACCAGCTCCAACTAGGCCTCCTGACCTCCAGCTTCCACACTGGCCTCCTCCACTGAACCCTTCCACCTTGAGCACCTGCCGCTCCCCTCAAGTGCCTCCTCCCCTCCCTCAGCAGCCTCAGCCCTCCACAGGGGCTCAGCACCACCCCTGGCCTCATATTTCATTAGGGCACTTGTCACTAGCTGACGCCACCTGCTATGCTGGCTTATTTTCGAGTTATCTGTCTCGCCCACTATAATGTAAACTTCTGGAGGCTGAGGAATTTCTTCACCTGGTCCAATTCTGTGTACTCCGTGCCTGGAACAGTGCTTGGCATAGAAATGATGCTCACTAATAAAAACTGGATGAAGGAATTAACAAATAAACCCTTCCATGGCTCCCCCACCCAGCACCCCCTGGAATAAAATCCAAACCTTCAAGGCCCCCCACCTGTCTCATCTCAACCTGCTCTCACCCACAAAGCCTCTGCTCCAGACAGACTCAGCCCTGACCACATCCGGCTGGGGACTGCACACATAAGTCACTCTGCCAGGATCACCCTTCCCAGCTCCTCTTCCAGCTTCCTTGAGCTTGTTCTAGACATGGCACCTCCACAAGGAAACTGGGGTTGGCCAGGGGACTCCCTGCACACGCCAGAGCCCCTGCACTCACAATACCTGTGCCACCTGTCACACCAGCCTGGCTGCCACTTTTCTCATCTGTCTTCTCTGCAGCCTGAGAGCTCGAAGACCATATCTGATCCCTTCTGTGTTTCCAAAGCCTGCCCAACTAGAAAAAGGAGTACTACAGTTGAGGGGGTGCTCATGGCTGTGTCCTCCCCACAGGACCAAGTGGAATTTCTCAAGGGCAAGGTCAAAGTAGTCTCATAGCAGAGTCCCCAGTCCACCGTGTCTACAGTCAGCCCTATGGCCAGTGCCCTTTTTTATTTCCTAGGTCACTTCTCCTCACCCTCTCCAACACGACCCTCAGGCCAGACCTCTGCCCAGTCCTTCTCCGCAGACCTCACAGCCTCTTCAAGTGATTAATTTAATCTACTTAACACACACCTAGCAGAGCACCTACTAGATGCCCAGTGTGTGCTAAACACTTTGAAAACCCTAACTTAATAACCGATTTTCCAGATGGAGTTAGAGTTCCTTGAAGAGGTATCACATCATATCACCCTCCTGCTCAAAACCCATTGACAGTGCCTGGTGCACAGAATAAAATCCAAACTGTCATCCCTGCCGTGGTCCTCCAGGCCCAGCTGCTCTGGCCCCAGCCTGGCTCCTCCACATGCTCCCACCCTCTCTTTGTGGCGCTTATCATTGTCTAAAATGATCTTCAGTCTCACTGGTCACCTGACTAGGTCAGCTCCACAAGAGCGGGAACCCTCGCTGCAGCACTCCTGCCCCAGGCATACTGCGCAGCAACAGTGAGAACAATAAACCCTCATACAGCGTGTGCTGGGTTGGGCGCTGCTCCAGGCATACCATGGGTAAATCTGTTTTCTCTCAACAATCCAAACAGGGAGGCGATTATCAGCCTCACTTTACAGATGTGGAAACTGAGGTGGATGACTGGACGCGGTGGCTCACACCTGTAATCCCAGAACTTTGGAAAGCCGAGGCAGGTGGATCACTTGAGGTCAGGAGTTCGAGACCAGCCTGGCCAACATGGTGAAACCCGTCTCTACTAAAAATACAAAAATCAGCTGGGCACGGCAGTGGGTGCCAGTAATCCCAGCTACTTGGGAGGCTGAGGCAGGAGAACTGCTGAACCCAGGAGGCGGAGGTTGCAGTAAGGCAAGATCACGCCGCTGCACTCCAGCCTGGGAGACAGAGGAAGACAGTGTCTCAAAAAAAAAAAAAAAAAAAAGAAACGAAATGAAACTGAGGCAGAGAGGTTCAATTACTGGCCTGAGGTCGGACAACTTATTTAAGTGCCAAGACCAGGATGTAAATCAGGCAGCCTGATCCAGGATCATTGTTTTTTTAGCCTGTGATATGCTGCCACTGCACAAGAAACGTCTGAATAAGTAAACCCAGGCAGATGTTTACTGAATACACAAATGAAACTAGGGCAAGGGGTTGTCAGGAAAGGCTTCCTGAAGGAGGTAGCACAAAATCTGATCCTTCAACGATGGACAGGATGTAGACAGGCAAGATGGCAAGAAAAAGGACAAGAATTCCACTGTGGTGAACGAGAGCTGCCACTCATCTGCCAAGTGTGTCATATGCCCCAGAAAAATGCTCATTTCTCCCACCCTCCGTAGCCCGCCCGGGGCATGCATTGCCAAGGCCTGCAGATACCTACCACAAGTCACTTTGCCTTCGGAGGAAGGTCTGGCGTGCTCTGGCTGCTGCTGGGGTGCGGCTGGAGCCCCTCTCCGCCGCCGTCTGGCACCACCATTGGGCCGGCCTCGACTCCGCCGCTGCCGCTTGGTTGGGGGGGAGCCTGAAAAGAAAAAAATGGGGCAAGTTGAGGACGACTAGGATGACAGCTACAGTGCCCAGCTGTATGCCTGGAAAATAACTCAAGATGTTCTTCGTGCTGAGCCCGAGTGAGCCACTCTGCCTCCCTTCCTCAGTCGCCCTAAAAGTTGAAGAGTACCAACTAGTATCATCTAGGAAGGGCAGATGAACACACCCTACCATGCTGCAGCAGGCCCACTCCAGGTGTGATGGAACCCTAGAGAAATCTCTGCACACTTACACCAGGAGACAAACATGACAACCGCCACCAGGGCATTGTTTATCATGATGAAAACCTGGGAACAACATATCTGGCAAGGAAAAACAGGAATATAGGGAGATCTCCAAGATAGACCGTTTAAGGAAATAAAGCAAGATACAAATAAGTGTGTACAGTGTGCTGTACTTTGCATAAGAAAAGAAGGAAATTAAGAGTATATATATTTGCAAAATGAAACACTGGAAGCACATACTAGAAATGAATGAATTGGGGGTGAGGGGCACCCAATAGTAGAAATGACATGTCTAAAAACACTTTTCTTTCTTTTTTTTTTTTTTGGAAAAAAATTCCGCCTGTTTTCCCCGGGGGGGGGGGGTGGGCGTGAGTCTGGCCCATCGCAACCCCCGCCCCCCGGGTTCACGCCATTCTCCCGCCTCAGCCTCCCGAGTAGGTGGGACTACAGGCGCCCGCCACCTCGCCCGGCTAGTTTTTTGTATTTTCAGTAGAGATGGGGTTTCACAGTGTTAGACAGGATGGTCTCGATCTCCTGACCTTGTGATCCGCCCGCCTCGGCCTCCCAAAGTGCTGGGATTACAGGCGTGAGCCACCGTGCCTGGTCAAAAAACACTTTTCATATTTTTTTGTTTTGTTTTGTTTTTTGAGACCGAGTTTCGCTCTTGTTGCCCAGGATGGAGTGCAGTGGCGCAATGCAACCTCTGCCTCCCAGGTTCAAGCAATTCTCCTGCCTCAGGCCCCTGAGTAGCTGGGATTGCAGGTGTCTGCCACCACAACCGGCTAATTTTGTATTTTAAGTAGAGATGGGTTTCACCATGTTGGCCAGACCGGTCTGGAACTCCTGACCTCAAGTGATCTACCTGCCTCAGCCTCCCAAAGTGCTGGGATTATGGGCGTTGAGTCACCAAGCCCAGCCCCATGCTTCAGTTTTGACTTTTGACTCATGTAACCGATTTACACATTTAAAAAGTTAAAAGAAATAAACCATAAAATTAACACAAACAGGCCAGGCATGCGGTGGCTCCCACCTATAATCCCAGCACTTCTGGAAGGCCGAGGCGGGTGGATCACTTGAGATCAGGAGTTCGAGACCAGTCTGACCAACATGGTGAAACCTGTCTCTACTAAAAATACAAAAATCAGCTGGGCATGTTGGTGCTCACCTGTAATCCCAGCTACTGGGGAAGCTGAGCATGGAGAATCACATGAACCTGGAAGCCGGAGGCTGCAGTGAGCCAAGATTGTGTCACTGCACTCCAGCCTGAGCGACAGTGTGAGACCCTGTCTCAAAAAAAAAAGAAAAGAAAATTAAACACAGAAGAAAATGAACCTGGTCGGACGCTGTGGTTCATGTCTGTAATCCCAGCCTACAACCTAGGAGTTCAAAACCAACCTGGAACCTGGGGCAACATGGAAAAATCCGTCTCTATTTAAAAAAAAAAAAAAAAAAATTAGCCAGGTGTGGTGGCATGTGCCTGTAGTCCCAGCTACTAGGGTGGCTGAGGTGGGAAGACTGCTTGAGTCCAGGAGGTCTAGGCTGCAGTAAGCAATGTTTGTGCCACTGGACTCCAGCCTGGGAAACAGAGCTAGACCCTTGAAGGGAGAGGGAAGAAGAGAAGGAAAAGAAAGGAAGAAAGGAAGGAAGGAAGGGAGGGAGGGAGGGAGGGAGGAAGGGGATTGTATACATAATTGGTAACATGAATAATCAGATGAAAGAATTATTCAAATAACTTGAAGAACATTCTGACTGTAAAATCTCAATGGGATATGCTCAGAGAACAAAAAACACAAATAAAATCTAAGTTTCATTCACTAGATACAGTCAGCAGTTGTACTGACTTTGTTATTTTGATGCTATTTAATTACTGTTGTAAAATAAATCAAACAAATCCACATCACAATGTTATTAAGACGAAAGACTTTTAGTATAAAAAAGTCTGGGACGGGCGCGGTGGCTCAAGCCTGTAATCCCAGCACTTTGGGAGGCCGAGACGGGCGGATCACGAGGTCAGGAGATCGAGACCATCCTGGCTAACACAGTGAAACCCCGTCTCTACTAAAAAATACAAAAAACTAGCCGGGCGAGGTGGCGGGCGCCTGCAGTCCTAGCTACTCGGGAGGCTGAGGCAGGAGAATGGCGTAAACCCGGGAGGCGGAGCTTGCAGTAAGCCGAGATCCGGCCACCGCACTCCAGCCTGGGCGACAGAGCGAG
>NW_016814114.1:1070532-1086539 GCF_001698545.2 Rhinopithecus bieti
AAAAAAAAAAAAAAAAAAAAAAAGTCTGGCTGTGGCCAGGTGCAGTGGCTCACGCCTGTAATCCCAGCACTTTGGGAGGCCAAAGCAGGCGGATCATCTGAAGTCGGGAGTTCGAGACCAGCCTAACCAACATGGAGAAACCCTGTCTCCACTAAAAATACAAAATTAGTCGGGCGTGGTGGCACATGCCTGTAATCCCAGCTACTCAGGAGGCTGAAGCAGGAGAATTGCTTGAACCCGGGAGGCAGAGGTTGCAGTGAGCCGAGATCACGCCATTGTACTTCAGCCTGGGCAACCAGAGTGAAACTCTTTCTCAAAATAATAATAATAATAATAATAATAATAATAAACAAAAAGTCTGGCTGGGAGCAGTGGCTCACACCTATAATCCCAGCACTTTGGGAGGCCGAAGCAAGCAGTTCACCTGGGGTCAGGAGTTCGAGACTAGCCTGGCCAACATGGTGAAACCCTGTTCCTACTAAAATACTAAAAATACATTAGCTGGGTGTGGTGGTGTGTGCCTGTAGTCCCAGCTACTTGGGAGGCTAACACAGGAGGATCGTTTGAACCTGGGAGGCAGAGGTTGCAGTGAGCTGAGATGGCGCCACTATACTCCAGCCTGGGTGACAGAGTGAGACTCCATTTCAAAAAAAAGTCTTTGTAACGTTCTTGTTTCTTTGTTTAGAGTCTGGGTCTCGTTCTGTTGACCAGTGGCATGCCATCACACCCAGCTCATTTTTTTTTCTCTAAGACAGAGTCTTGCTCTGTCACCCAGACTGGAGTGCAGTGGCGTGATCTCAGCTCACTGCAACCTCCACCTCCCTGTCTCAAGCAATCCTCCTACCTCAGCCTCCTGAGTAGCTGGGACTACAGGCACATGTCACCACACCTGGCTAATTTTTTGTATTTTTTATAGAGACAGGGTTTTGCCATGTTGCCCAGCCTGGTCTCAAATGCCTGGGCTGAAGCAGTCCACCCGCCTCAGCCTCCCAAACTGCTGGGACTACAAGTGTGAGCCACTGCACCCAGCCAGGTTTTTTATCTTTTTAGACACAGGGTCTCACTATATTGACCCGACTGATCTTGAACTCCTGGCCTCAGGCAATCCTCCTGCCTCAGCCACCCAAAGCACTAAGATTACAGGCTTAAGCCACCAAACATGGCTATGATGTTAATCTTAAATTTAAAATACTAACAGAAACTTTTTGAAAAGTAGTCTCTAGCACTACTCACTGAAAGAACCTAGAAACAATATACACACTCAGCATCCAGGTTTTAGTCTCTAAATACCACAGCTTCCTTTAAAAGCGCTGATTCTAGGGTGGGGAAGGGAAAGTTCAAAGTGAGCCCAGGACATCTTGCAATGCCACAAAGCAGGAAGCACCCAAAGAACGGTATAAACACATGAAGAAGACACAAGAGGCTAGCCAACTGGAACCTTAGGAAGACTGACTGACTGACTGTAACAAGTCTGTAAATAGCGTATGGGTCTATAGTGACACTCAAACTCAAAGGAGCATTGGGGGAATACCTCTTGAAAGAGAAAGAAAAAATAAAAAGAATTAGAAAAATCACCATTTTGTAAACACCAATGTGATAACTGGTTCAGAAAGAGCTCACACATGTGAAACCCACTGAGTAAATGGCTATTAGGGAACAGGACGTGCCAAAGTATCACCTCATAGACTGTTTACTAACCACGAGAACTAAACGTCCCTTCGCAATGGACAAACATGGCAGACATCCGCTTAACCAGGTGATCAAATTTTCCCGCATCAGAAAAGCCAGGCCATACATGCCTGGGGATGTACCCCAGTATGAACTAGATGGCAGCAACCAAGGATTATTCCTGCCAGAAACGTATAAACTGAATCTAACCAAGCCTCAGACACAATTCCCATTTAATAAAAAATGTAAGGGAAAGAAGGACGAGTTAAATGACTCCATCAGGAAATAGACAGATAAACAATCAGGACATTCTACAAAACAACCGGCCTGCTAGGGTGAATAAATCAATGTTACAGGAAAAAGAAAAAGGTATGGGGTATAGGGACAGTTTCTGCACTACGGGAGGAAACTAAGGAGACATAACAACGGAATGCATGCCAACTCAATTATGAACAGATTCTGAACGGCCCCACAATCTGGGGATATGTGAAAATTGACCATTAGAATATCAGAGAATTTGTGTTTATTTTCTTAGGTATAATGGTCTTAAAGTGGTAAAGGAGAACATCCTTATTCTCCATGGATGCCTAATTTAGGGGTAAAGCATCCTGATGTCTGTAATTTACTTTCAAAGGGTTCAACAAAAAATCTAGAATTACATGTACACATAAAGCAAAAGTAGGAAAATCTTAACAGTTATTGAACCTAAGTGGAAGATGTTAACTGTACTAATCTTTCAACTTCTATGTTTGAAATTTCACATAATAAAAAAAAAGAGAGGTGGCCAGGGCGCAGTGGCTCACGCCCGTAATCTCAGCGCTTTGGGAGGCCCAGGTGGGCAGACTTCTTGAGACCAGGAGTTCAAGACCAGCTTGGGCAACATGGTGAAACCTCATCTCCACTAAAAATACAAAAAAATTAGCCAGGCATGGTGTCACGTGCCTATAGTTCCAGCTACTTGGGAGGCTGAGGCAGGAGAATTGCTTGAACCTGGGTGGCAGAGGTTGCAGTGAGTAGAGATTGCACCACGGCACCCCAGCCTGAGTGATTGAGACTCTGCCTCAAAAAAAAAAAGAAAACAAGCCGGGCGCGGTGGCTCACGCATGTAATCCCGGCACTTTGGGAGGCCAAGGCGGGCGGATGACGCGGTCAGGAGATCGAGACAATCCTAGCTAACATATGAAAGCCCATCTCTACTAAAAATACAAAAAAAAAAAATTAGCTGGGCATGGTGGTGGGCACCTGTAGTCCCAGCTACTCGGGAAGCTGAGGCAGGAGAAAGCAATGAACCCGGGGGGGTGGAGCTTGCAGTGAGCCGAGATTGCGCCACTGCACTCCAGTCTGGGTGACAGAGCAAGACTGTGTCTCAAAACAAACAAACAAACAAACAAAAAACAAACAGGGGTGGCTGGGCATGATGGCTCATATCTGTAATCGAGCACTTTGGGAAGCTGAGGTGGGAGGATTGCTTGAGGCTAGAAGTCCAAGACCAGCCTGGGCAACAAGGGGAAGACCCCATCTCTATAAAGGATGAAAAAATTAGCCAGATATGGTGGCATGCCCCTGTAGTTCTAGCTACTTGAGAGGCTGAGGAGGGAGGATAGTTTGAGCCCAGGAGTTCAAGGCTGCAGAGAGCTATGATTTCACCACTGTACTCCAGTCTGGGTGACAGACCAAGCCCCTATCTTGAAAAAAACAAACAGAAAAAAAAAATTAGGGGTGGTGAGGAGAATAAATAAGTTAATTGGGGCATGGCAATTAAAAGAAAACGATTAGAGATAGTCAGCATGAATAAATCTCAGACACATCTAGCAAAGACCACCAGGTGCAGAGTAATACCCACAATGTAATACCATTTAAATGAAATATGAAACCATGTGCAACAATTCTATGTTGCTTCAGAACAGAGTATTTGTAGCAATGAAAACACACACATACATATATATACACACACAGTGAAAATGAGACAGAATAACCCCTCAGGCCCCTTCCTTGATAGGCACAGTTCATAAGGAAAAGAGGGATGCGGCCATCACACCCACCTAGCTGGGCTCACCTGTCTCCCACTGACCCTGCTGAGAATTTGCAGAACTGCTTGACTGCCGACGGCGACGGCAGCTACCCTCTGTCCTCTTTGAAGAGCTGGAGGTGCCATAGCTATAGCGTTCTGGAGACACTGGAGGAAGAGAAGAACAGGAAGAAGCATTCAGTCTTGGCCCTAATTCCCACCCTGGGAAGAATGCCTGCACCACGGGGTGCCTAAGTTCCCCAGAAGTCAGAGCCCAAATAACCACTCATTCTCAAACACCTCCTGCAGAGGTTGCTCAGATGCCTCCTGAGACAGAGAACTCATCACCACTTGGGGCAATCTAACCCACGTCTATGGCAGCTCAAACTGTCAAGGTTATTCTGTTGATAGTCATGGTCAGGGTCTTTGCAATCGCCCTTTGCCTTGGCATCAACTGCCCCCAGCTCTCCCCAAGGAGTAAGCAGGCCTCTGTGCAGGCTCCCCAAATCTTCTCTTCTAGACCCTAATGTTCAGACATAGATACCTAAAAACGCTGTCAGCTCTTCCCTAGAGCTGTCCTTCTCCTGCTTATCTAAATCCTATGGGCTTACTCTGGGCCAGGGAAGGCCATAATCCCCCCTCCCCAAACTAGCCACTGCCCCTTTAGCAACCCAGACAAAGGCTTGGTCTACGCATGCACAGGGCTACTGGCAGCCTGAACTCCTCCTAGCTTCTCACCTCAAGATTGCTATCCTCCAGGGGCACTTCCTTCACAAGGATTAAGGGCATCAACTCTGGGGACAAGCTGGCTGGATTTGAATTCTGGCATCCACACTTCCCAGCTACGGTCTCTGCAAGCCCCTTCATGACATAACTTACCTCCCTCTCTCCCCTAGCTTGGGTCCCCTCTGCTCCTGCCACACTGGCCTCTGATGATGCCAAATTCCCACCTCGGGCCTTGGATGCTCCCTGGGATTTTCTCCCCTGGGGTCTATGCATGGCTGGCAGTGCGGCCTCAGGACAAAGCCTCCCTTCACCTTGCTGCTCTCCCGACTCTCTCTATTCCATTATTTTTGGTCTTCCTAAAACAGCATCTAAAAATAAGTTCTCTGAGTGTCCCACTAAACTTAAACTTCATGGAACAAACACCTTGTCAGCCCCACCATCCTGTATCCCCTAGGCCCAGCAAACAGGATTGTTACTACACGTGCAAACTGCTTAACTTCTCTGAGCTTGTTATTTTCCTGGTTACAGTGAAGACACTAACAGGACTTCCTTGTGGGATTACTGGGAGGCTATAAGGCACCAGTTCATATGAAGGGCTGACAGCTGTGCCTGGCATGAAACAAGTCCTCCGTAAACAGTGGCCATAATCATCATCACTGACGTGGCCAAATTCCCAAAGCCATGCTTCCCTCCTCTTGTGTTTCTCATTGATATTGTGGGAAGAGGGAGTAGTGGAATGGGACATAAGCTGCAGGCACCAGGAGGCCCAGCGGGAGCCAGGCCCTTTCCTCCCGGGAAGTGTGACACCCTCCCATTCAACCGTACCTGGCCGGCGCCGCTTGCGCGCCAGGTGCGGCAGCAGGTCGTGGCGGGCCAGCACGCGCAGGAGTTGCCCCAGCAGCCGCAGGTTGCTCTCGTCGCACTGCCCGCGGCGCTCCAGCTCCAGCAGGAGCTCTAGGCCGCTGCGGGCCCGGGCTAAGCCGCCGGCGGCACCAGGAGCCTCATCCAGCAGAAAGGCCAGGAGCTCCAGCTCGCACTCGGTCAGTTGCCCGCCCACCACCTCGAACATACGGTGAAGCGACAGCATCCCGTAGTAGTCCAGGCACTCATCCTCCTCCCAGCACGGGGCCGGGGTCGACCCGGATAGCGCCATTCCCGGGGGAGGGAGGCGGAACAAGCTCAGAACCCGGCCTAGAACCCACACAGCGGGGAGGGGGCAGTGGTCAGCGACGCGGAGGCCCGAACCCCACACCGCCAGCGCGTCTCCCCCGCCCAGTCGCGCCGGGCAGGGCCGCTCCCGCACCCCAACCGCCTCGGTTTCCCCTCCCCGGGAGTGAATGGTCCCGCCCGAGGTCCCCTAAGAACAGGTCGGGACGCCGGAGCCCGCTCTGCTTCTGCCCCCACCACCGTGCTACGTTCGGAGCTCGCCCCCGGACCCGACCAAACGATGCGGCCCAAAGAAGCCTCGGGGTCCACCCCGGGGCTCCCTGCCGACTGACCCTGACTCTGGGTAGGACTGCCCAGACAAGCCCCTTTGCTCCGTCCAGTGGTACCGTCTGATGAGTCCCCCGGCTCTAGGCAAGTGGTACCGCCCGAAAGTGACCCTCTGCCCCCTCCACGGAGGAGCGACCCAGGCAGCCCCTTGGCTCCACACAGGTGGTATCGTCCGAATCCGATCCCCCCCCCCCGCCTGCTTCCCAGAGCCCAGGTGGTCCCGTCTACCCGCCACCAGTCACCATTAGGCCTCTCGGGATCCTCACCAGATTCTGGCGTCCGGTGACTCCTGGGCGACGGCCGCAGCCACTTGTTTTGGATCTTTCTGGCACCTTCTCTATTATTACGCCTGCGTCACCTCGCCCCTCCTCCTTCCCCCAACTCGCGCAGGTGCGACCGCCACGCCCCTTAAGCGCATGCGCAGAACGATGCCTCCAAGCCCCGCCCTTCCTGGGCCGCTTGACCTGCCCCCAACAGAAGTGTCTTGGTTTGCGGGTGCTGCGCTTGCGCAGAGAGAGAGCGCGCCGCATTTGGGGCTGTATCTGGTACCCGGTTCCAGGTCCCTACTTCCCGTTCGTGACTCAAGCCTCCGGGGCCATGTAGCGCCACGTCACGAGTAGTTGTAACTACTCATCTCATTAACTACAGCCCCCTCTTGATCACGAGCTAGACGCCCACATCACCACTGCCCCTAGTTGCCCGTGGCAAAGGAACACAATCACTACAGTCCTGGCTCCCAGTAACTCCTAGGCCTTATATGATCTGGTCCTGGGCACTTCTCCATTAGATTGTCCCTCACTTCTAGTGACAGCCAGGGATCTACATCTCAACTGTGCTGTCTCATGATCCCAACTGGAAATCCCGCCCCATCCCCCGCCCCCAGTCTAGAAGTTCCTTCCCCTGATCAAAACCGGAACTCGCTCATCTCACGTTCAGGACGGATACCGCCCTCCAGGCGGCAACAGAACCCTCCATTCAGACTGTGCACATCTCGATGGCGTCCATCACGACCCCCATCACAGTCAGATGTCTCCACCCAGAGCCAAAACAGCCTCTCCGTAACCTCTTCCAATCTCTGCCCTCCGGGGTCGCCCAGATACCTGCTCCCTAACTTGCAACAACTAGAGAGGGTCTGTCGGGGAATCGGCGTCTAGGCTGTGGTGTATGCGTGTCCCCTTACCGCGGGGCCTTCTGTGTGACGGTCGCCACTCCCCCCACTTAGGTGACTCAAGGTCAGGGCCTGCATGTGCTTGAGACAAGTCCCCTCCCTGGACCGGTTCCCACCCCCGGAATTAAATCCTCTTGGGAGTCGGGACACCTGGGTCCTGCCTAGCACTGGCCCAGTACTGGCTCCGCCTGAACTGCAGCAGTGAATTCAAAAGAATCGGCTGGGCACGGTAGCTCACGTCTGTAATCCCAGCACTTTGGGAGGCCGAGGTGGGCGGATCACACGAGACCAGGAGTTTGACACCAGCGTGGCCAGCATGGTGAAACCCTGTCTGTACTCAGCCGGGCGTGGTGGCACGCGCCTGTAATCCCAACTACTTGGGAGGCTGAGGCAAGAGAATAGCTTGAACCAGGGAGCAGTGAGCAGAGATAGTGCCACTGCACTCCAGCCTGGGCCACATGACGAGACTTTGTCTCAAAAAACAAACAAGACTGGACGCGGTGGTTCACGCCTGTAATCCCAGCACTTTGGGAGGCCGAGGCGGGCGAATTACCTGAGATCAGGAGTTCGAGACCAGCCTGACCAACATGGCGAAACCCCATCTCTACTAAAAATGCAAACATTAGCCGGGCGTGGTGGTGGGCACCTGTAATCCCAACTACTCGGGAGGTTGAGGCAGGAGAATCGGTTGAACCCGAGAAGCGGAGGTTGCGGTGAGCCAAGATCGTGCCACTGCACTCCAGTCTGGGCAACAGAGCGAGATTCCATCTCAAACAAAACTCTCAAAAAGTCCCTTCCCCTCTCTGGGCCTCAGTTTCCCTACTTGTGAAGCAAATGGATGGCAATGGTAAGCTATGGAAGCATAGTCCTGGGCTAAACTCACAAGGAGCGCCGGGTAAGGGACTATCATTAAATCAAACGAAGAGTAGGAAAGATAGAAAAGCAATTTAACAAACTGTGAAGGATTCTGTCTTGCTAAGTGGGTTGTAGTAGGCGCCTACAGTGTACGAGCGCTGTGCATGTGTGATATCATCCAATTCCCTTAAACAACCTTTGAGGTGGCTGTGACTCAAGCTCACTTCACACCAGCAAAACTGAGGCCCGGAGAGGCGAAACTCCAAGTGTGTCGGGCTCTAAAGCTGTACTCTCAGAAATGCTCCGTCTCTTCAGCTTTGAAATGACACCTCTGTCAAGGTCTCCCGCCGCCCAGTTCACTCCATGAGCCCAACGCTCACCAAAGGCCGCCCGCGTCTATCTACAGAACTCTCCGACGCTTGGCCCAAGAGCGTCCCAGAGAACTGCGCAGGCGCCTCTCCTCGCCCTGAGCCCCGCCCACGGGGCGCAGATGTGTGCGTGGATAACTCCCGGAGCCCCGCCTGAGTGGCAACACGCAGGCGCAAGGTCGCGTGCCCTGCGCTGCGGGCTCTGATTGGCCGCCACGGGTAAGGGCACCGCCCAATGGGAGGTGTGGACAGTGAGGGGTCCCACACGCCCAGAGCCGAGGGTCTGTGTCAAGAGCGGCAGGGGCTGCAGGAGATAAGAGAAACGGGTGAGGGCGCCGCGGGGCGGGACGGGGAAGAGAGCGCTGGGTGGACGGAGAGGGCGGAAGGAAAACTAAGGGGTCTACAGGGATCGAAGAGCCTTGAGGCCTGCTCTAGGGCGGGAGCGGCGCGGGCTGGAAGGAGAGCGCTCCTTCCTGTGTGCCCTGAGGCTCCTTTAGTGTGCAGTAGCCTACGCTGGAACTCGCCCACCACCCACTGCTGCGAGCTCTCACCCGGCCGAGGAGATGAGTCTGGTAGGAGAAAAGCGTTGTAAAGCGGGAAAGTTGAATTTCCAGGGCCCTAGTGGGTTCCTTCCTGGAAAGACTTATTGATATACTGTGTGAAAAACCCCCATTCCTTTCCTAAGTAGTTCACAATTCAAGAGTGAGAGAAAGAATCGTAGACGAGGTAAGGGCAAATTTCAAGTCTCCTGGGCCACCTCGTAGACATTTATTGGGTACCTGCTTTGTGCAAGCTTTGCAGCAGGCACTGGGCCTCGCCCTAGGGGAGTTCTCTGTTGGAAATGGGACTGTAATCAAAGAAAAATGAAATTCTCGGGCCCCTGGTTGCCTACTTCCAGGAAGGTCCTTTGTGGAATGGCTGTTGTGTGCAGGGGCCTGGCAACTCAAAAATTAGGAAGGGGGTTGGAATAGTAGATAAAGTTTAGCTCCAGGTCCTTTAGTGAATAATTTACTCAAGGATTATTTATTGGGCATTAACTGAAAGCAGTGCCCTGTACTGGGCTGTGTATTTTGGGAATTCACAGTCTTATGGGAGAGTTGGTCTGGTAGAAATGGACTGTGCACAGGGACACTTAAACTCAGGATCGGCCAAGCAGTGGCTCACACCTGTAATTCCAGTGCTTTGGGAGGCCTAGGCGATAGGATTGCTTGAGCTCAGTAGTTCGAGACCAGCCTGGGCAAGATAGGGAGACCTTCTCTCTACAAATAATTTAAAAATTAGCCAGGGGCCAAGTGCGGTGGCTCATGCCTGTAATCCCAGCACTTTGGGAGATCATGGTGGGCGGACCTCTGGAGGTCAGGAGTTGAAAACCAGCCTGGGCAACATGGTGAAACCCCATCTCTACTAAAAATACAAAAATTATCCTGGTGTGGTGGTGAATGCCTGTAGTTCCAGCTACTTGGGAGACCGAGGCTGGAGAATTGCTTGGACCCAAGAGGTGGAGGTTGCAGTGAGCCGAGATCGCGCCACTGCACTGCGGCCTGGGCAACAGAGTGAGACCCTGTCTCAAAAAAAGGAAAAAAAAAAAAATCTCCCAAAGTCTCACTTCCCACTGCAGCCTCGACCTCCTGTGCTCAAGTGATCAAACCACCTCAGCCTCCTAAAATGCTAGGATTGCAGACGTGAGCCACCACGCCTGGCCTGGGAGCATTTCTCAGTCACTAAATATGTACTGTGTGCTAGACATTGTTCTTGGCACTGGACATACTTCAGTGATGTACAGGCTAACCTCCTATCCTCTGGGTGCTTAATATGAGCAAATTTTTTTTTTTTTTTCTTGAGATGGAGTCTCTCTCTGTCTCCAGGCTAGAGTGCAGTGGCACAATCTGAGCTCACAGCAACCTCCGCCTCCTGGGTTCAAGCCATTCTCCTGCCTCAGCCTCCCAAGTAGCTGGGATTACAGGCATACACCACCATGCCCAGCTAATTTTTGTATTTTTTTAGTAGAGACAGGATTTCACCATGTTGGCCAGCATGGTCTCAATCTCTTGCCCTTGTGATCTGCCTGCCTCGGCCTCCCAAAGTGCTGGGATTACAGGCATGAGCCACTGCACCTGTCAATATGAGCAACTTCTATATGCAAGGCTGTAAACTAGACTCCACCTGCCTTCTGGCACTAATAGATTAGGTGAAAAAGAGGTAAAGAAAATGGGTTTGAATTCATGAGATTAGCTGCTAGGCCTGGGAGGGAGGCAGTCATTTACTGAGTGTACTCTGAGTCCCTGCTGTGTGAAGGAGCCTGGGTGGGGTTCAGCCCACATACGTAGAAGGGAAGATGGGGCATATAGAGGGAAGTTTGAAAGTTAAAATTCATGTCCCTGCTCAGAGATTTTGTTGCTGACTGGAGCCTCCACAATGAATCAGACCCACAAACCCTCAGTCCAGTGAGGGACAGTGAGATGCCACCCCAAACTCATGATATTTACCATGATAGAGGTGACACAGGATATCATAGGAACCCTGAGGATGTAGAGATATCAGAGAAGGTTTCACAAAAGGTGCTGGGTAGGAGTTTGTCAGACAAAAAGAGGAGAGAAGTTTCTTGGCAGAGGGAATAGCAACATCAAAGACTTAGGGTACGAAAACAATCTTTCTGGAGAACTACACAGGATTACAGCTGACCTTTACAAGTACCAGGGACTTTGTGTCAGTACTACTTTTAGCCCCATTTTACAGGTAAGAAGACAATCTCAGAGGAAGTAAGTGGTAGAGCTCAAATTCAAACCAAGGGCAGTCTGGTTCCAGGGCCTGTGTTTTTAAACATTTGGGTGTATCTGTGTGTGTATATGTAAGAGGCAGAGGAAAAGTGTTGCACAAAGAGGAAACAGCACAGCAGGCAAAGGCTGTGGTATTCTCAGAAAAGGTGTGCCTGGCCCTCTCGGTAAAGAGGCCGGGCTGGCTGGGCCTGGCGTGGTGGCTCACGTCTCTAATCCCGGGACTTTGGGAGGCCAAGGCAGGCGGATCACAAGGTCAAGAGATCAAGACCATCCTGGCCGACATGATGAAACCCCGTCTCTACTAAAAATACAAAATTAGCTGGACATGGTTTCACACAGCCGTAGTCCCAGCTACTCGGGAGGCTGAGACAGGAGAATCACTTGAACCTGGGAGGCAGAGGTTGTAGTGAGCCGAGATCGCACCACTGTACTCTAGCCTGGCAACAGAGCGAGACTCCATCTCAAAAAAAAAGAGGTCGGGCTGTTGGCTGGGGTGGTGGCTCACACCTGTAATCCCAGCACTTGGGAGGCAAAGGCAGGTGGATCACCTGAGGTCAGGAGTTTGAGACCAGCCTGGCCAACATGGTGAAACCTTGTCTCTACAAAAAAAAAAAAATACAAAAATTAGCCAGGCATGGTGGCATACCCCTGTAGTCCCGGCCGCTCAGGAGGCTGAGGCACAAGAATGACTTGAACTCAGGAGCGAGAGGTTGCAGTGAGCCAAGATTGTGCCACTGCACTCCAGCTTGGGCGACAGACCAAGTCTCTGTCTCAGAAAAAAAAAAAAAAAGAGGCTGGGCTGAGTGCTGATTCTCTTCTGCAGGCTGCCATGGGGTGTTTGTAGGCTTCAGAGACATGGGATCACAGAACACCGAGGCAGAAACATTGGATTAAGACTTTCTGAGCAATAGAGGCTGGTGAGTAGTGGGATGGGCAAGAGAACTCCACCTCCCCTTGGTTTCCTGCTTTCTCACTGGCTCCTGCCCCTCTTTCTCCAGGCACTGCCTTCCCCACAATGGCAGAGGTGGTGGCTGAGGTGGCCGAAATGCCAACACAGATGTCACCAGGGGCAGTGGAGATGTCAACACCTATGTCAGGGGAGATGATGGAGATGTCAACAGAGGTGACTGAGATGACACCTGGGGAGGCCCTTGCCTCATCCCTCTTCTTCCAGCATCACCAGTTCATGTGCTCTGAGTGTGGCAGCCTCTATAACACACTGGAGGAAGTCCTCTCACACCAGGAGCAGCACATGCTTGCCGTCTCAGAGGAGGAGGCACTGACCACACAGAATGTTGGCCTGGAGCCGGAGCTGGTGCCGGGCACTGAGGGGCCCTTCCAGTGTGGTGAATGCAGCCAGCTCATCCTCTCCCCTGGTGAGCTCCTGGCCCACCAGGATGCCCACCTCCGGGAGTCTGCAAACCAGATCCAATACCAGTGCTGGGACTGCCAGGAGCTGTTCCCCTCACCCGAGCTGTGGGTGGCTCATCGAAAGGCCCAGCACCTTTCTGCCACGGTAGCTGAGCCACCAGTGCCACCTCCTTTGCCTTCCCCAACACCACTGCCTCCACCTTCTCCCCCATCCGAAGTCAAGATGGAGCCCTATGAGTGTCCTGAGTGCTCTACCCTCTGCGCCACCCCTGAGGAGTTCTTGGAGCATCAGGGCACCCACTTTGACTCCCTAGAGAAAGAGGAGCGCAATGGGCTGGAGGAGGAGGAGGAGGACGATGAGGAGGATGAAGAAGATGATGAAGAGACGGAGGATGAGGAGGCCATGGCAGAGATCGGTGATGCTGTGGGAGGTGACGAGTCCACAGCTAGCTGGGCTCAGGGCTGCAGGGACTGTCCCCAGCACCGGCCCTCGGCAGGGGCTCGCCGGCAACACCGGCGGACATCTCACAACCCGGCATCTGCTGCCCACCCCTTCCACTGCAGCCAATGTCAGCGCAGTTTCAGCTCTGCCAACCGGCTGCAGGCTCATGGGCGGGCCCACGTTGGTGGCACACACGAGTGTACGACCTGCTCCAAGGTCTTCAAGAAAGCAGCGTCACTCGAGCAGCACTTGCGGCTGCACCGCGGGGAAGCCCGCTACCTCTGTGTAGACTGTGGCCGCGGCTTTGGCACAGAACTCACATTGGTGGCCCACCGGCGGGCCCACACTGCCAACCCATTGCATCGCTGTCGCTGTGGCAAGACATTCAGCAACATGACCAAGTTCCTCTACCACCGGCGCACTCACGCTGGCAAAAGCGGGGCACCTCCCACAGGAGCAACAGCTCCCCCAGCTCCAGTGGAGCCCACCCCTCCACCACCACCCCCTGCCCCACCTGCCCAGCTGCCCTGCCCACAGTGCTCCAAGTCCTTTGCCTCAGCTTCCCGGCTGTCCCGGCACCGGCGTGCAGTACACGGGCCCCCAGAACGGCGCCATCGCTGTGGGGTTTGTGGCAAGGGCTTCAAGAAGCTGATCCACGTGCGCAACCACCTGCGGACACACACAGGCGAGAGGCCCTTCCAGTGCCACTCATGTGGCAAGACCTTTGCTTCTTTGGCCAACCTCAGCCGCCACCAGTTGACCCACACGGGCGCACGTCCCTACCAATGCCTAGACTGTGGCAAGCGCTTCACACAGAGCTCCAACCTGCAGCAGCACCGGCGGTTGCACTTGCGGCCAGTTGCCTTTGCCCGCGCCCCCCGCCTCCCCATCACTGGTCTCTACAACAAGAGTCCCTACTACTGCGGGACTTGTGGCCGCTGGTTCCGCGCCATGGCGGGCTTGCGACTGCATCAGCGGGTCCATGCCCGAGCTCGGACTTTGACACTACAGCCTCCCAGATCACCACCTCCTGCCCCACCCCCACCCCCCGAGCCTCAACAGACTATCATGTGCACAGAGCTGGGGGAGACCATCGCCATCATTGAGACATCCCAGCCGCTGGCGCTCGAAGACACGCTGCAGCTGTGTCAGGCTGCACTGGGGGCCAGTGAAGCAGGCGGGCTCTTGCAATTGGACACAGCCTTCGTGTGACGCAGCTGAAAAGCAACAAAAGGGTTTGGTTGCAACAGCCAGTGTGGGTACCTCTGGGGAGATTGGACCTCCTCTGCCAAACTGGTCTGGTACCCACCGTGTGCCAGGATCCACCCTGGCCTCTTTTACCCACTGACTCCCCAGAACAACCCTTCCAGGCTTCTCTTGTCATCTTTCTCTGCCTGAGGGGAAACTGAAGCTCTGAGATGCAATGTGATCTGTACCAGGTCACCCAGCTACGCTGCAAAGCGGGTTGGCCAAGGCCCTTTGCACTGCATCACCCTGGTGCCCAGCAACATCAGGTAACCTTCACTGAGCACCAAGCTTATTCCAGGTCTGTGCTGGCCACTCTCATATACCTCTTCAGATCCTCTGCTTGTACCCCCAGCCCTTGCCTTCCCTGGATTTTGGGTACCTAGGACTTTGCTCTGCCTGGTGGAGGAGGGTACTTGATTTATCTGGGCTCCCTTTGTCTCAATTTTGACAGTGTGGAAGGAAATCTGTAGGTACCCAGGTCCTCAGCTCCAGACTGGGTGATGCTGGAGACCCAGGAGCAAGTCAGCACAGGCTCTGCCCACAGAAGGCATGCACAGTCTGATAGGAGAAACACACTAGTACAGATGGCTTGCTCTCTGAGTGTGTCTCATTGATTCATTCAGCCTGTGTGTCCTAAGGCCTCCCTCTTCACATACTGGGTGATGCTGGGGGCAGGGATGAGTCAGGCCTAAGGCTTCTCAGGGCTATGATGGGGATGTGCAGGGACAGTGGGATCCCAGGAAACAGACCTCCCTGGTGGAAGATCAGGAGTCAAGGACTTCCTAGAGGAGGTAGTCCCTGAAGGAAAAGTAGGCATCTGGTAGTGAAAGAGGAAAAAAACATTCCAGGCAGACAGCACTGCAAGAGGGTGAGCTCTTGGTATATTTGGAGACCATCCAGTTACTCATCTGACTGCCTAGCTGAGGCAAGCACCATACTGACCACTGTATGTGTACTATGATCCCAACAGCCTGTGACATAGATTTCAATATTATCCCTGTTGTACAGATTTTTAAAACTGGTGGCTGGGCACGGTGGCTCATGCCTGTAATCCCAGCACTTTGGGAGGCTGAGGCAGGCAGATCATGAGGTCAGGAGATCGAGACCATCCTGGCTAACACAGTGAAACCCTGTCTCTACTAAAAATACAAAAAATTAGCTGGGCGTGGTGTCGGGCGCCTGTAGTCCCAGCTACTCAGGAGGCTGAGGTAAGAGAATGGCGTGAACCCAGGAGGTGGAGCTTGCAGTGAGCCGAGATCGCGCCACTGGGTGACAGAGTGAGTCCATCTCAAAAAAAAAAAAAAAAAAAAACTGGCCAGGTACGGTGGCTCACGTTTGCAATCCCAGTGCTTTGGGAGACTGAGGCAGGAGGATCACTTAAGGCCAGGAGTTCGAGACCAGCCTGGGCAACAGCAAGACCTCATCTCTACAAAAATTAAGTTAGCCAGGCCTCTGTGGCACATGCCTATAATCCGAGTGCTTTGGGAGGCTGAGGCAGGGGGATCACTTGAGCTCAAGAATTCAAGACTGGGCAAGAGAGTGAGACTTTCTCTCTATTAAAAATAATAAAGATGGCCGGGCGCGGTGGCTCAAGCCTGTAATCCCAGCACTTTGGGAGGCCGAGGCGGGCGGATCACGAGGTCAGGAGATCGAGACCATCCTGGCTAACACGGTGAAACCCCGTCTCTACTAAAAAAATACAAAAAACTAGCCGGGCAAGGTGGCGGGCGCCTGTAGTCCCAGCTACTCGGGAGGCTGAGGCAGGAGAATGGCATAAACCCGGGAGGCGGAGTTTGCAGTGAGCTGAGATCTGGCCACTGCACTCCAGCCTGGGTGACAGAGCGAGACTCCTTCTCAAAAAAAAAAATAAATAATAATAAAA
>NW_016814114.1:1086735-1096749 GCF_001698545.2 Rhinopithecus bieti
GGCGGAGTTTGCAGTGAGCTGAGATCTGGCCACTGCACTCCAGACTGGGTGACAGAGCGAGACTCCTTCTCAAAAAAAAAAATAAATAATAATAATAATAATAATAATAAAGATTGGCCGAGCATGGTGGTGTACACCAGTATTCCCAGCTACTCTGGAGGCTGAGGCAGAGGCAGGATTGCTTGATATGGGTGAGATTGAGGCTGTAGTGAGCTGTGATCACACCACTGCACTCCAGCCTGGGCAACAGTGCAAGACCCTGTCACTTAAAAAAAAAAAAACACACATACACACAGGAAAAAAAGAAAACTAAGAACAGATTTGTCCAAGGTTTCACAACTAGGCAGAGACATTGTGAGATTTGAGTCCAGGAGGTCCCTTAGGCCCCCATTTGTAACCCATACTGTTCTGAATGATTAAGACCTGAAACTTGTGCAGGTGTAGGGGATCAGAGGACGATTCATCCTAACTAGAGGAAAAGTAAACCAGTGTCAGAGCTGTTGGGATTTGAGGGGACCTCAAAAGATCAAAGGTCTTGGGAGCAGGAAGATTCCCACCTTGTTCAGAGGTTACCTAGGATAATAGTCTTTCTCTCCATTGATTGAGATGGAGTCTTGATCTGTCACCCAGGCTGGAGCACAGTGGTGCAGTCTCAGCTCACTGCAACCTCCACCTTCCAGGTTCAAGTGATTCTCCTGCCTCAGTCTCCCTAATTGGGCTGGGATTACAGGCACCCACCATTGCACCCAGCTAATTTTTGTGTTTTTAGTAGAGACGGGGTTTCGCCATCTTGGCCAGGCTGGTCTCGAAGTCCTGACCTCAGGTGATCTGCCCGCCTTGGCCTCCCTAAGTGCTAGGATTACAGTGTGTGCCACCAAGCCCGGCCATAAGTCTTTCTCTCCCTAAGCAGATGTAGGTGATTCATGATAGGCTCCTCCCAGGCCCCTGCAGCCCAGAGTGCTCAGGCAGGGGAGGCGAAATGCAGCTGGGTATGGAATTGTCCAGGAAGGAGGCCTAGACTTTGGAAGGCCTTGAAAGCTGGGCTGAGTAGTTCCGGGTTGGGGGAGGGTCATAACTGGGTATTAGATCTGGGCTCAAAGTGGGGTGAGTGGGAGGCTAAAGATGGTCCAGCAGAAGACAGGGCCAGACCTGGGAATGGGTCATGGGGTGGTAGGAGGGTGAGGGACACCTCAGTGATTTCATGGCTGACCACATGTGAGTAGCAGGAAGGCATCCCCAGGATCCCAAGGTCTGCCCCTTGCCCAGAATGGCCATCCTCCCCCTTATCAATCTGCTTGCTCTTTATATTCATTCATTCATTCTACAAACCAGGTGAAATCCAAGTGGTGTTGAGCAAGGAAGGGGCAGGGTCTGTCCTATCCCAGGCAGTGTAAAGATGTCCCTGGAGTGGGGTGAGCAAACTGGAGAGCCCAGACCCCACAGGAACAGTCCCTTCACTCCATCTGGGGCATTTGAAAGTCTTCCCTTTTTGTTCACCAGTGGAATCCAGTAGGGGGCATACCCATTGCTCCTCCCTAGGCCCCCTTCCAACTCTGGGGTGTCCTGGCCACACTCACTGCTTGGTGCCATGTGGAGGATATAACATTTCTTTCTGCCTGTGCCCCAGCATGTTTTAAGTGAGGATAAAAGTCAAGTTCTCTGCCCCTGCCTTCCCAGGGTTGTCACTTCCCAACATCCCTAAGAGGTGGACCAGGTAGATGTCCTGTTTAAGACTTGGAAATGAAGGCTTGGAATCTTCTAGAGTGCCACCTCCAGCCATGGCCACCCAACAAAGAGTCTACAAGCAGGCTAAGTTTTGGCCTGAGTAACTCCTCATCTCCTGTCCCCCCAGACCCTAGAGCGGCAGGCAGCTTGGGCTAAGATAGCCTGTTCAAGTCCTGACTGTCACTTAAGCCCCATGACCTTCCCTTCTCTGATCCCCAACTGGCTCACCAGTTACTGGGAGGTTAATCCCTCCCTCCCTAAGCAGAAGCAGATGATTTATGCTGGGTCATGGGGCAGGCTCCTCCCAGGCCTCAACAGCAGATAACCTAGACGGAGCTCATCACCACACGTGCAGAGAAAGCCACGGTGCGAGAAGGCTGGGCACCTGAGCCAGGGCCTTCAGACAGCCCTCTGCCTGAGATGCAGCTCACTCCTGTCCCAGAACAGTCCCCACCTGGGATCCCCCACCACCTCAGTGGAAACAGGCAGCCAGACAGAAAGCAGGTTTTCATGCCAATAATTTATTGAACGGAGGTCTGTACACAGGCAAACCTTACTGTGGAAACTAAGACATCAGGAGCTCTCTCCACTCCCCTGGCCCTCCAGGGTGGGGTGAGGAGGGAGTAGACCTTGGGGGCAGAGGACAGGAGGGGAGTTACAGCTGTAGGAGGGGCGGGGCCAGGTTGGACAGTGCGAATCGACGTTTTCTTTAAGAAAAAAATTATAACAATCTATTTACACCCGGGGGCCAGGGAAGGGAAGAGGAGACAGGGACTGGGCTGGTTCTATTTACAAGGAACACAGGAGGGGAGGGGTTTGAAGGAGGTGGAGGCCTGGGGAGGGGAGGGGCCAAGGGGGTAGGAGGTCCTCATCCCCCCAACACCCTGTCCTTCTCTTCCCTCCCCACAACCAGTTAAAATCCTCTTAAAAAGCCCACCACAGGGGTAAAGCTGGTGAGGGAGGGACTGGAGGTGGGGACAGGGACTCATTTACCTCTGCCCTCTAATCTAGGGGCCCAGCCAGGGCAGGAGCTTGATGGGCTATGGCCCCCCTTCCCAGCCCCTCTTGGGGCTCCCAGATGGAAGTGGAAGGGTGGTTGGTGGGGCCCTCAGGAGGAGTTAGTGAGGGTAGGTGTGGCATCGGTCGACTGCCAGTCTGAGCTGGTCGGAGTCTCAGTTAAAGCTGGAGGGAGGGAGGGAAGGAGCAGAGTTAGCCTTTGCCTTTCAGACACCCCTTCGCCCAACCCAAGAGTAGGAATTCTCTTGTCATAGATTCTGTGTTAAAAGTTACAAGCTGTTACTTTAGGTGAAGGGTTGCAAACTCAAGGAAGTGCTAAAGGGCCAGGATAGTAACTCAGTGACACACCAGAGTGCCAGGCTCCATGTAACAGAGTGGCTGGGCTGGGCACAGTGGCTTATGCCTGTTATCCCAGCACTTTGGGAGGCCGAGGTGGGCAGATCACAAGGTCAGCAGTTCGAGATCAGCGTGGCCAACATGGTGAAACTCCATCTCTATTCAAAATACAAAAATAAGCCAGCCATGGTGGTGTGCACCTGTAATCCCAGGTACTCGGGAGGCTGAGGCAGGAGAATCACTTGAACCCAGGAGGCGGAAGTTGCAGTGAGCCGAGATTGTACCACTGCACTCCAGCCTGGGTGACAGAGCAAGACTCCGTCTAAAAAATATAAAGGGCTCCCACTGTCTACTGTCAGTAGGATGGGCGGGCCCTTTGCTGCCCAATCTGGTTTTCTTCCCTGAGAGAAACAGGAAATCTGAATTTTTACACAAAATAGCCGCATTTTTAAACCTGGGCAACATGACCAGGCACAGTGGCTCACGCCTGTAATCCCAGCACTTTGGAAGGCCACGGCGGGAAAATAACCTGAAGTCAGGAGTTCGAGACCAGTCTGGCCAACATGGTGAAACCTCATCTCTAGTAAAAATACAAAAATTAGCCAGGCATAGTGGTGTGTGTCTGTAATCCCAGCTACTCGGAGGCTGAGGCAGGAGAATTGCCTGAGCCCAGGAGGCGGAGACTGCAGTAAGCCAAGGTTGAGCCACTGCACTGCAGCCTGGGTGATGAGTAAAACTCTATCGCCAAAAAAAAAAAAAAAAAAAACCTGGGCAACAAATTCAACTTTTTGTTTGTGTTCAGGCCAAACGCTATTTCTCTGGCTTTCCCATTGGCCTTTAAACACAGAAGTACGCAAGAATGCCCCCTAAAGGTGGTCATTCACATGTTGTAAGATGTGCTTCCTAAGCCATCAAAATGTCAATGATTTAAAAATACATTCAGGAAATCCAGCGATTGAGCGAACAGCCCCACACTCCCCAAGCTGAGAGATACTTTAACCCCCAGCAGATGGCCCCCACTTACCTTGTGAGGACTGGGTGAGGGTGGTGGTGCCCGCTGGGGACCTCAAGTGAGGAGGGATGAGAATGGCGTTGAGAGACGGTTGGATGGAGAGTTCTAGAAACACGACATACCAGTCAGGGTAGACTACAGCAGGGTTATGATGGGCACCAAATGGGAACCCAGCTATTGGGAAGGCCAGTTGTTTGTGGACACCTCAGCCACAGACCTCTCTCAATGAAAAACCAGAAAAAGCTTAGCACGAGGCAGATCACAGTAGAGCATGACTGAAGCAGGTTCGGTTCCCCCTGAATCTGGGAGTCATCTTTCCTGAGCCCCAGGCCTGCCTTGTACCCTGCCCTTAGCTCCCCACTCCTGCTTCAACACCAAGCTCTTTGCAATCTGGCTGCCCCCCGACCCCGCCCCACTCCCCAGATCCCAGGCTATGCCCTCACCACCAGCACTGAAGTTGAAGAGAGGGGGAAGTGGGCGGTTGTTAGGGAGCTGGGTTCCCAGACATCGCAGTTCATCAAAGAAGCTGTGCGCGCAGGCCTCTAGTGGGGAGAGCCTTGAGGACGGGGTGTACTCCAGCAGGCTAGAGCAGAGCGCGATGGCCTCTGGCGGCGTTCGAGATTTGAATACCTGGGGGATGGGGGCAGGGGTCATGAGGGTGAGATGCCCTGGGCACTGGCATACTCCTATTATCTCACTCCCACAGTGCCTGCAGCAAGTTATGACTGGCTGCTTCCCACACCCCCACCTTCCAAATGAAGAAATTGAGGCCCAACCACTAAGGAGAGGTCAGTTTGTATCGGGTAAGCAGCCAGCCCAGGTCTGGGACCATATGAGCCCTGCTGACCTTCCATAAAAACTGGAATCTTGAATTTACTTGTGGGTTCTCAACTTTTAAAATGCCATAAACTTTGAAATCGGATGGAAGTTATTGATCCCTGGATAACTCTTCAAATCCTCCCAAGCCATGATTCTGAGGCCAGGTCCACAGAACAGTTGACCTCCAAAGGGGACCAGTTCTCAGCCATACTGCCCTGAGCCCCTAGTCCTGCCCCACCTTTGTCCAGGGGTGAGCTTTAATCTGAGGGAACTTGAACTCCGTATAGTTGGGGTTCATCTCTCGGATTTGTTCCCGGGTTGGTGTTCCCAGCACCTGTAAAGAGAGGGAAGGTTCTGAGACAAGGGCCCCATCCCTCAGCCCCACCCCCTGCCCACCCCGGCCCCACCCCTCACCTTGATGATCTCCACCAGCTGGTCCACCCCACTGTCCCCAGGGAAGATGGGCTGGCCCAGGAGGAGCTCCGCCAGTACGCAGCCAGCCGACCAAACATCTAAGGGGAAATGGGGGCAGCGTCAGGACTAGGCGAGTAGGGCCACCAACCTCCCAGTGCTTTTATTCTTCATGGCCATCCTAAGAGTGTCAGGAGCCCTGTTTTCTCAAAGACGAAGCACCTGTCCCAAGGACACATGCAGCTTAGAAACATGGGCCTAACCTTGACCCTGCAGGTCTGCAAGCCTTTGCTCCACTCTCCAGTATAGGTGTGTTTCCATCCCTCAGTTCCTCTCTCTGCTAAGGACCCCAATGAGCTCGCTTTCTCCCGCTAGCCTTGGACGACAGACCAAACTAGGCCCAAACCTGCCAACAGGCACTCATGTTCTTTGGGCCACAGGAAGGTACAGCCTTAAATTCTGGACTGCCTTCCTCTTGTTCTAACCTCTATCCTGCCCATGAGAAGAGCTGCAGCCTGGCAGTCTCACTCCTCCCTGCTTTGTACCTTGACCCCCACAGCACGAGTTCATACCTAAGGACTCTACAGTTTGTCACGCTGCTGTGGAAGGTACCCTTTCAAACTCTTTCATGCCCATTCCCTCAATTCAGGCTTCCCCTCATGCCTAGAAAATGGCAGTTGTCCCCACAAACGGAAGGACACAGAGGCCCTGGGAGCAAGTTGCACCTTCATGGTGGCAAAGCCTTGCTTCCTGGTTCCCCCAAGGTCTCTGGCAGCCCTTCCCCCTAGCCGAGAACAGAGGGCTGACAGGGAGGTTCCAGAGCTGGTATGGACTCTGGAGTCAGGTCAGCTTTCAAATCCCAGCCCTGCCCAGTCCCAGTGGTGCCAGTGCGGGCAGGCAGCCTCACAGCTCTAAGCTCATCTGTAAAATGAGCATTCAACAGCATCAGCCTCCTAAGTTTGTGAGGACTGGATACAAGAACAGAAGTTAAGCTTTCATCACCAAGCTTGGCATACAGCACACAGAAAACTCCGAAATTTTCCAGATTGCCACTCCCCCCACCCCCCTCCCATAACTCTGACCGATGGATGAGGTGTAATCAGTGGCTCCAAAGATGAGCTCTGGGGCCCGGTAGTAGCGAGAACATATGTAGGAGACATTGGGCTCCCCTCGGACCAACTGCTTCGCACTGTGGGAAAAGATGGGCAGGGGTAAACATGGGGCAAGGGCTGGGGTCCCCCCTGCCTCTTCAGCCACTCAAAACGCCCCAGGCCCACCTGCCAAAATCGCAGAGCTTGAGGACAGCAGTGTCAGGGTCCACCAGCAGGTTCTGGGGCTTGATGTCACGGTGACACACGCCCTGGGAGTGGATGTAGGCCAAGCTGCGGAAGAGCTGGTACATGTACACCTGGGGCAGGCACAGGACAGCAGAACTTTAGCCCAGCTTTCCCCATACGGCACCACTACCCCACCAGCTTGGCCTGAAGAGCCCTTCTAGGCCCACTCTCCCTGGTGCCACCACAGCTTTGGGGAAACCCGTTTGAAACCCTTCGTTCTCTTAGTGTGCACCACAGTCAGTTGGAGGACTTGTTAAAACAGGGACTACTGGCCGGGCGTGGTGGCTCACGCCTATAATCCCAGCACTTTGGGAGGCCGAGAACAGCCTGGCCAACATGTTGAGACCCCATCTCTACTAAAAATACAAAAATTAGCCAGGCGTGGTGGTGCACGCCTGTAATCCCAGCTACTCAGGAGGCTGAGGCAAGAGAATCACTTGAACTCAGGAGGCAGAGGTTCCAGTGAGCTGAGATCACGCCACTGCACTCCAGCCTGGGTGACAGAGTGAGACCCTGTCTCAAAAAACAAAGACACAGGGACTGCTGGGCCCCGTTCTCAAGAGTTTCTGATCAGTGAGTTCTGAATCAGGCATTTGCAACAAGCTCTCCAGCAATGACTGATGCTGGTCCCCAGACCACACTCTGAGAACCACTGCTTTAATCACAACCCTTGGCAGAAGCCTGAAGAGTAAGATATGTCGGGAGGTTGTCATAAAACAGGCTAGGGAGCCAGGCACTCAGCTTCCCCCTCACCAAAACCACTGGCTCCTTAATCCGACAATCAAAACCACCCCTGAGCCTGCCCCCTCGCCAGCTCCATTTTCCTGCCACTCTCCCTCCCACGGACTAGAACAGAAGTACCATGAGAGCAGGGTTTTGAGTTTCAGTCACTGCTGCATCCCCCAGGGCCTAGACAGACCAGGGCCTGACAGGGCTGCTTTCTAGACCCCCTTCCCTTTATTCCAGTTCTCCTCGGCCAAAGATGCCGCTCCCTTGCCCTGTGCTTGGTCTCCTCCAGGAAGCCTTCCTTGATCCTTCTCACCCACAAACCAGGCTGGGTGCTTCCTCCATTTCCAGAATTCCCTGTATTCCTTCTGGTAGGGCAGCAGCTAGTTCATTTAATAGTTTTCTGTGATGATGCCTGTCTACCCTACCAAACTGAGAGCTCTTCAAGGGCAAGGCCTGGGTCACAGTCAGTGGTGCGTCTGGAATTCCTCAGCCCTGGGCCCCGTATGCAGGCAGCCACAGGACAGATTGGCCAAACCAGAGAGCTCCCCTCCTGGGAGGTGAGGTCCAACAGCCACAACCACTGGTAAAGCCCACATCGGCTCACCCGGGCTTGGGTACTTAAAGCCAGCAGAAACAGCAGCTGGGCCCCAAATGACCTCCAGCAAACAAACCCACCCACCTCCTTCCAATGCAGTAGGCTGCTCCAGCCTGTTTGCCACATCATCCCTGGGCTGCAATCATTCATTCATTCATTCATTCAAACACCTCCTAAAGGTCTGTAACACCCAGGGCACAGCGCCAGGCACTGGGGAATGAGCCTGCACAGATGATGGACGGAGATGCATTCCTGGCTGTGTGGATGCTAACCTTCCTCCAACCCTAACTCCTTCCCACCTACCCCCAACCAAGGCTCTAAAGGCCCAAACTCTGGCCTCAGCAGCTCCCTGTGCAGTCCTGGTCCCCACCACCCCCTTATCCTGAGATAACTCCAACATCTCTGGTGCCACTGGACTCCCTATATGGACCTAAGCAAGTACCTGGCAGCCTCTGCAGCCCCAGGTCAGGCTGCCTTCCTGATTCAGTTAGGCCTTGCCTGCCTTGGCCCTCCCCTGTGTTAGGCGAACTCCATCTCTGGGGGTCATGGGGCCTCCGAAAACCAACACAATCTTGGCGGATGAGGGATCTCATAAAAGGTGGGAGGCTCCAGAGCCCCTGGCTTTCTGGGTCTGGGTCCCAGCAGCCCGCCTGCCAGCCTACCTTGACATAGAGGATAGGGATGGTCAACTTGGCCTTGGTGAAGTGGCGGGCCACCCGGTACACTGTCTCGGGCACATATTCCAGCACCAGATTTAGGTAAAGCTCATCTTTCTGCAGGGAGCAAAGGAGAGGCGTGAGGCACTGTGAGAAGAGTGAGGAAGGGGGAAGGAAGGTGTGCAGGGAGCAGTGGGGGAAAGGCAGGCAGGCAAGAAAATGGCTGGAGTCGAGGTGGAGCAACCCACCACCACCACCACCTCGAGGTCTCACCTTCTCCCCACTGGAGTAGAAAAAGTATCTCAGCCTCACAATATTGCAGTGGTCCAGCTTACGCATGATCTGCAGCTCTCGGTTCTTGAGGGCAAAGGGAGAGAGTCTCAGTATACGACCAACTCTCTCGGCTGCCCCTCCCTACTCACTCCCCACAACAGCCAGGCAGCTACTCCCTGTGTCCCAGCTCCAAGGTCCCCTGGGGTATCCCCCAATTCCTTGTCTCCAAACTATTCCCCTCCCAATGAGCTAGAAGCCTACGGGTTAAACCTAGGCCACAGATGTGTTTTCTTCACCCCAATTTTTTTTTTTCTTTGAGACAGAGTCTTGCTCTGTTGCCAGGCTGGCATGCGGTGGCTCAATATCAGCTCACTGCAACCTCTGCCTCCCTGGTTCAAGTGATTCTCCTGCCTCAGCCTTCCAAGTAGCTGGGATTACAGGCACGCGCCACCACGCCTAGCTAATTTTTGTATTTTTAGTAGAGATGGGGTTTCACCACGGTGGCCTGGATGGCCTCGATCTCCTGACCTCATGATCCACCCACCTCGGCCTCCCAAAGTGCTGGGATTACAGGCATAAAGCACCGCACCAAGCCACCCTACTTTAAAAAAAAAAAAAGAAATTCAACTTATTGCTGAAATATAAAATCAAATGACACCTTCTGATTTTTTTCTCCAAAAGAAAGTTTTAAAACGATAGGCAGGGGCTCGGCACAGTGGCTCACGCCTGTAATCCCAGCACTTCGGGAGGCTGAGGTGGGCGGATCACGAGGTCAGGAGATCGAGACCATCCTGGTTAACACGGTGAAACCCTGTTTCTACTAAAATACAAAAAAAATTAGCCAGGCATGGTGGCGGGTGCCTGTAGTCCCAGCTACTCGGGAGGCTGAGGCAGGAGAATGGCGTGAACCCAGGAGGCGGAGCTTGCAGTGAACAGAGATCACGCCACTGCACGCCAGCCTGGGCGACAGAGACTCCGTCTCAAAAGAATAATAATAATAATAAATAAAATTAAAATGATAATATAAAATTTATTTATTTTATTTTTTTTAAAGAACCTGGCTATGTTAGCCAGGATGGTTTTGAACTCCTGGCCTCAAGCAAT
>NW_016814114.1:1096932-1101785 GCF_001698545.2 Rhinopithecus bieti
AAAAAAAAAAAGAAATTCAACTTATTGCTGAAATATAAAAATCAAATGACACCTTCTGATTTTTTTCTCCAAAAGAAAGTTTTAAAAACGATAGGCAGGGGCTCGGCACAGTGGCTCACGCCTGTAATCCCAGCACTTCGGGAGGCTGAGGTGGGCGGATCACGAGGTCAGGAGATCGAGACCATCCTGGTTAACACGGTGAAACCCTGTTTCTACTAAAAATACAAAAAAAATTAGCCAGGCATGGTGGCGGGTGCCTGTAGTCCCAGCTACTCGGGAGGCTGAGGCAGGAGAATGGCGTGAACCCAGGAGGCGGAGCTTGCAGTGAACAGAGATCACGCCACTGCACGCCAGCCTGGGCGACAGAGACTCCGTCTCAAAAGAATAATAATAATAATAAATAAAATTAAAATGATAATATAAAATTTATTTATTTTATTTTTTTTAAAGAACCTGGCTATGTTAGCCAGGATGGTTTTGAACTCCTGGCCTCAAGCAATCCTCCTGCCTCAGCCAATCAAAGTTTAAGGATTACAGGCGTCAGCTACCACACCCAGCCTTAAAATAAAAAAAAAATAAAAATAAATAAAAACAGCTGGGCTCACACCTGTAATCCTAGCACTTTGGGGGGCCAAGGCAGGGGAATCACTTGAGGCCAGGAGTTTGAGACCAACCTGGTTAACATGGCAAAACCCTATCTCTACTAAAAATACAAAAAAATTAGCTGGGCATGGTGGCGCATGCCTGTAATTGCAACTACTCAGGTGGATGAGGTATGAGAATTGCTTGAACCCAGGAGGCAGAGGTTGCAGTGAGCCGAGATCACACCACTGCACTCCAGCCTTGGTGACAGAACAAGACTCTGACTTAATAAAAAAAAAAATTAGAGACCATCCTGGCTAACATGGTGAAACCCCATCTCTACTAGAAATACAAAAAAGTAGCCGATAGTGGTGGCGGCACGCGCCTGTAGTCCCAGCTACTTGGGAGGCTGAGGCAGAAGAATCGCTTGAACCCAGGAGGCAGAGGTTGCAGTGACCTGAGATCGTGCCACCACACTCCAGTCTGGGTGACAGCACGAGACTCTCTCAAAAAAAAAAAAAAAAAAAAAAAAAAAGATTGCACATCTAAATCCAGTTTTTAGTTTGTCTTGAAAAATCAGGGCTGGGCACGGTGGCTCATGCCTACAATCTCAGCACTTTGGGAGGTCGAGGCAGGGGCGGATTACTTGAGGTCAGGAGTTCAAGACCAGCCTGGCCAACATAGCAAAACCCTGTCTCTACTTAAAAAAAAAAAAAAAAAATTAGCTGGGCGTAGTGGCCCACGCCTGCAATCCCAGCTACTCAGGTGGCTGAGGCACGAGAATCGCTTAAACCTGGGAGGCAGAGGTTGCAGCAGGCCAAGATCCTGCCACTGCACTCCAGCCTGGGAGACAGAGTAAGACTCCATCTTAAAAAAAAAAAAGAAAAACAAAAAATCAGGTGTGGGCATGTGAGGCTTGCCCCCTATCTGGCACAAGCAACAACAGACAGGTAGTGGCCATCCAGCTCACCCTGGTCCCGTGGAAGCATCTGGATCCTTGAACTCTATCTAGGATCCTGAGTCCCAGACTCCAGGCATCGAACTCTTCCCAGAATGCGGTCTCATCATTCTTCCCCATTCTCTGTTCCTCTGTGAGGCCTAGGAACTCCCTGCCCCCACATGCCTCTCACTTCTGGAACTCAACTCCAATCAAATACTGACACCCTAGAGCTCCTCCTGCCCAACGGCCCTCCCTGCCAAGACCCAGGCCCTGGTCTGGTTCCTTTCCAGTCTAGGCTCAGTTCTCCTACATCCAGACTAGCCTAAGCTCCAAATGCCAGGCCCTTAAACACCAATTATTCCTCAACTTCCACTTCCTCCATCTCCTTCTAGTTCCCTGAGCTTCTCCTAGCTCACAGGGCACCTCCATTCCATCCTGCACTGGCCAAACACCTGGGAACAGCGCCACCTTCAGAACCACCCGCACTAGCTCTTCCAGGTCCCTTTCTCTACTGGGAAGAAGTGTAACCAAGTGGTTAGCGTAGAGGGTTTGGGAATCAGATTCTAGCCTTGACTGGTGCACTTGCTCTATGACCTCAGGCAATCCTCTTATCTGAGTTTGTTTCCCTGCTTAAGCTTAGCGTACACTTAGAATGGGTATAACCACCGTACCTACCCTCAGAGAATCTTTATGTAAATTAAATAAGAATTTGCCTATAAAGCACTTACATTGAGCAAATGCCCAGTAAAAGCTCTGGGCTCTCCCGGGATCCACATTTCCCATCTTCCACAGGTCTCATTTCCTCTTTTCCCCACTTTCTCTTCTGGTCCATGGCTCTGAAACCTAAGCCTCCAGCTCTCTGGCTGGGGTTCTCCCACCAGTCACACCCAGTCCCCAAACCTCCCTGTCCCCATCCCACCCAAGCTACCTTGAACCTCTTGTCCTGGAGAACCTTCTTGATGGCGACCAGTTCCCTGGTCTCTGCCAGCCGTGCCTGGTACACGACCCCAAATGAGCCATTGCCAATCACTTTGATGTCTGTGTAAGCCACCTCTTGGGAGCGCTCTGGACCTTGGCCTAGAGTGGCTACCACTGTGGTCACCTTCCCGCTGTCACCTGGGGAACAAAGGGGATACACGATCCACTGACCCATCCTGTCTGCGCATCACCCCATCCTGGGGCTGTAGGAGGAAGGGAAATCTCTGCAAGGAAGCTCGTCGAGGACCTCTTTGTTCCCTCCTCCTCTTTGAGGAAAGGTGGATGCTGGGACCTTCCCAGTGACTTTTCCCCTCTTCCTTTCTGGGAACCTTAAATCCTGCCCCCCCTCCACATGGGAGGATATTGATACCTAAATCTCTCTGCTTCAAGGGCTGGCAATCCCAAATTTCTACTTCTGGGAAGCAACAGATCACTGGCCGTCTTGGTACTGGGAGACATCAGATGTTGACTCCATCTACTCTGGATCTACTGCCCTCTGGCCCCTCCTATTTGGAGAAAGCTTGAACTGACCTCTTCCACTTAAGGGAGCAGTAACCCTCAGGTACTCCTACTTTAGGAAAACACTAACCTATCTCACAGCCTAGAGGATACTGACCTCTAAGTCCTCCCCTGTAGAGCTGGTAACTTCACTGGTTCTTGGTGACAGAAATGAATGTCCTGTCCTGCTGTATGTACCAGTGCCCTGACCCTCACTTTTTGGTACTTTGAGGTTAGAAAAAAACACTGACCTGACCTCTTCATCTGAGTGGTCCAGAGACCCAGACTCCTCCCCGTATGTGGGTGGTCTCTAATGGACAAGCACCAAATTATGAGAATGATGAATCTGACCTTTATTATCAAGGGGCTATTCCAGCCTCAGTCCTTTGAAGGAAAGCTATAATTTCCAATTCCCATTATTCAAATGGTAGCAAACCTTGGTGCCATTCTTAAAGGATAGTGACCCCTTTGAGTAACTGATGAACCAAATCCATTTTTTCTTTTTTTTTTTTTTTTTCTTTTTTTTGAGACACAGTTTCACTCTGGTTGCCCAGCTGGAGTGCAATGGCACGATCTCGGCTCACTGCAATCTCCGCCTGCTGGGTTCAAGCGATTCTCCTGCCTCAGCCTCCCGAGTAGCTGGGATTACAGGCGCCCGCCACCACGCCCAGCTAATTTTTTGTATTTTTAGTGAAGACAGGGTTCCACCAGTTGGCCAGGCTGGTCTCAAACAGAACCTCAGGTGATCCGCCTGCCTCAGCCTCCCAAAGTGCTGGGATTACAGGCGTGAGCCACTGCGCCCGGCCACCAAATCCATTTTGAGGGGCCAGTGACATGTTCTTTCAAAGGGAGATAACCCTACATCACTATTTTTTTCAGAGCCAATGACACCATACCTTAGAACAATTATTAAACAAGTATAACCTTAGATCCATATTCTATAGGAAACTGTGACCTATCCTGCTCCATTCCATTTTTGTTAAAGGAGACACACCAAGCCATGTATTTTAAAACATGGACTATGGACTTGATTTGAAGGATATGCTGACTCCCAATGTCTTTAAGAAGCAGTAACTATTAATTCTCACCATTGGGGGTACAGCTTAACAACATTTAGGGTGGATAATGATGCCAGGTCTTGGTTTTAATAGGGAAGGTGATCTGAGTACCAGGTTTGGCAAGCCTGGCCTTATTCTTTGGGGACACAACACAGTAACCTCAAAGCCCTGCTTCTAAGTGATATTCACTCCAAATCCCCATCTTCTGAAGGACAGCGAATGCAGATCCCTCTTTTTCGGGATTGGTCTTATTCTTGTTCTCTTAGGAGACAATAACCCTAAATCCCCATTTGCAAGTGACTGTGACCTCTGATCCAATATTATAATGAGTAGCAACGTCAGATACCTGTTCTTAAGGCTCAAGGACCTAAGACCTCAATAATGAAAGAGCAGGGACTTGTAACCCCTGTTTCTTTGAGTGTTAGTAATTCTGATCCAAAAGTAATTCTGATCTCCAAGAGATGGTAACCCCAAGACCCCTTTTCCTGGGAGAAAGAGGGCTCAGATCCCCGATTTGGGGAGGCATAGTGACCTCGGGCTCCTATCTAAGCATATGAAAGAACCTGATGGATGTCTGAGAAGCTTTGGGAACCCTGATCACCACCCTACACGGGCGCCGCTAGTACTCACGGCCCAGCTTCACCCCGGGCGGCGGGAAGCTAGTGCCTGCGCCGGGGCCTCCGCTGCCTCCGCCGCCGCTGCCGCCGGGTCCACCCCCGGAGCTGGAGGCCCCGACGCCCCCACCCATGGCCCCGACAGATGCCTTTCCGCCGCCGGTGCCGCCTGGGCCGGAGGCC
>NW_016814114.1:1103706-1113408 GCF_001698545.2 Rhinopithecus bieti
AAAAAAAAAAAAAAAAAAAAAAAAAAAAAATTCTGTCTTGAACCCCCATTCAGTTTTCAGATTTTGCTCTATTTGAGACAGAGTCTCGCTCTGTCGCCCAGGCTGGAGGGCAGTGGCGCAATCATAGGTCACTGCAGTCTCGAATTCCCAGGCTCGAGCAATCCCCCCACCTAAGCCTCCCATGTAGGTGGGACTACAGGCGTGCACCATCACGCCCTGCTAATTTGGTTTGGTTTGGTTTATTTTGGGGGGTGGGGGTAGGGTGGAGGGCTTCGCCATGTTGCCCAGGCTGGTCTCCAACTCCAGGGCTCAAGCGATTCTACCTCAGCTTCCAACGTGCTGGTATATCAGGCTTGAGCCACGGCACCCGGCCTCCCACTCTGTGTTTTGCGTCCTCCGCTTCCCAAATTACAGGATCCCGGAAAGCCAAAAATAAGGAGGCCAGCTGCAAAGAGTAGCCTCAGGTTTTGTGTACTCAGTGAGTCGTCCTATTTATCGATTAATACCCGAAAGAGAGTAGCCCCCAAAGGGCGCTGGGAAACAGTTCCTGTGTATGTGGTTGTCTCTTCCTCCCCCGGAAACGCTTAGAAGTAGAATGAAAGCTTTCTTAACCCTCCTGCCTCCTGGAATGGTGGGAAATGGAGTCTCTGGACTTCATGTTAATCCGAGCTTGTTTATACTAACTGTCCTGTCCTTTCTGAAACCAGAAGAAAGTCCTGTCCACTCAAGTTTGTTACTGACTGCAATTCCCCGCGGACACAACCGCAGGTGATGATAGCGCCCAAGCCTGTGGAGACTACATTACCCAGAAGGCAAAGTGCGGACACACTTCCGTTCCCTTAGCAGACAGCTGCACCACGCGCAGCTCGGCGCGGGCTTTTCTGGGAGTTGTAGTTTCCTAGCCAAACGGTGCCTGCTGCCCTCTGATGGCAGCTCTGAGTCAAAAAGTAAAAATTTGAGTCAAGCCCCTTGACCTAGGGATTCCAACACCGGACCAAGACGGCTCAAAAGGTCGGCGATATGGGGCGGAATAGAGTGGGTTACTTAACCGCCAGAACCCGTGGGGCATGCGCCGCTGCGTGTGGGCAACCGCCACGAGGGGACTGGGGTCCGTGGGAGTTTGAGGGTGACGGTCTGAAATCTATCAGGATGTTTGTAGAGGGTGAGAATGTTCACAGAGGGAATGTTAGGAAGGGTTGTAAACGTCTGAGAGGGGCCTGGTGTCTAGAAGGGCTAAGAGGAGTCCGTGGAGCGGTGAAGGGATCTTTGATGAGCTTAATGACCTGAGGATAATTTACTGGGGACCAGTGGAGAAGCCTGAGGGGACTTAGGGTGTCTGCTAGAAGTTCTATGGATGGCTGGGTGCGGTGGCTTACGCCTGTAATCCTAGCACTTTGTGAGGTCAAGGTGGTGGATCACTTGAGGTCAGTCAGAAGTTCGAGACCCGCCTGGCCAACATGGAGGAAACCCCATCTCTACTAAAAACACAAAAAAATTAGCTGGGCGTGGTGGCGCACGTCTGTAATCCCAGCTACCCGGGAAGCTGAGGCACGAGAATCACTTGAACCCGTGTGGCTGAGGTTGCAGTGAGCTGAGATTGCACCACTGCACTCCACCCTGAGCAACAGAGTGAGACTGTTTCAGGAAAGAAAAAAAAGGTCTGTGGGAGACAGAAATTACTGGTGACCAAGGGGATCTCTGAGCGACCTGAAGGGGTGAGGGATGGTTGAGAAGCATCAGGAAGGGAATTTGAGAGTCTGTGGAGGTACTGGGGCTACAGGTACAAAGTGGGGAGGTCTCTGATGAGATTAATTAATATGTGAAGTGCCTTGAGAGCATCTGTAAAGGGCATTCTACTTGGAAGCAAGGATCTCAGAGGATATGGATGGGACCAAGGGTGTCTTCTTGCAGGAACATTTCAAGCCAGCTAATAGATTTAGGTGGGCGATTAAAGGTTAGAGAGCCACTGGAGTTTAAGGCCAAATGCCACCTGTGACATCCTACACAGCCAGAATCTGGGGCAACTAGTCTGGTAGGGCTGTGGTCTGACCTGGACAGCAGTTAGGGAGCTGAGCTGAGCTGAGCACTGATGATTCCATATTAGATGTGGTTAGAGGTGCTTTAAAGGCACTGGGCTTAGAGGCTGAGGCCAGTAGTTAGGGTCCTCTCCTCCTGAGAGACAACATCCCCATCTCCATCACCCCACCACCAACTCAGCTGCAACTATGTTGCCAGGAGACATGTCTCATCCCAGCTTCCAGAAATAGCCCAGTGGCCCCCACCCCAGGGAATGACTTACATCACCCAGGAGAGGGAGCAGTTTCCCGCAGGCCGCCTTGGGAGCCTCGGTTTCCTGCCAGTATCCTAGCCCTGGATCCTCTCTTCCCTGCCAACCGACATCATCTGGGACCACCCACCCTGGCTGGCATGAAATGAGGTGCGAGTGGGTAGCAGTTGCCAGTCAACGTTCCTTCCCCCTCAGGGTTGCACAGGGTGGAGTTTCATGGTGAAGCCAGTCCAACAAGCCCTGAATTGCCACTCCATCTCTTAGCAGCTGTGTGGCCTTGGGGAAGCCCCTTCCCCTTTCTGGTCCTGCAAGAGACAGGACTTGTCTCTAAACACACTTCCAGCCTGGATTATTCCTCCTAATTCTTTCATCCCTGATTCGAGCTCTCCAATCTCAGCTTCTAGCTTTATGAGTTCATCTCAAATCCTCTGATCCTGAAAGCCTGATCTGGATCCAACTATCTTGGTGTTAGGAAGGAAAACTCAGTTGTTGAAAGAACGTGGGCTTTGAAGTCCTGGCTCAGCCACAGGGCCCTGGGCAAGTCACTTAGCAGCACTGGTTGCCCCTACCTTACTGGATAATGAAAGAGCTACGACATTGCAGCTCGTAAGTATTGGACACACAGTAGGTCAACAGCATCGATGACTAGTGAGCCAGTCCCTTGGCTGTGTGCTGGCTGGGGATGTTCCCATGGCTGGACCAGATCACCAAGTTACCTTGCAAGGTAACTTGCAGGCTGTTCTGTTCTCCAAAGGACTCCCGGCTGAACTCAGTGCAACGAGAGGGGTGTGGGCAGGGTGTGAGGGGCAGTGCAAAAGGAAGCTCCTGGTCTTCGCTGGGGACCTGGGGTTTGGGAAGAATTCACTGCCGCAAGTGGGAAGGCATCCAGGCAATCAGAAGAGCAAGGGCAGTGGGATTGTGGTGAAAACCAGTTGGAAGAGCTTTCAAGGACAAAGTCCCCATGGAACAGAGGGGCAGTCAGATGAAGCCGGTGCATGCCCGAGACCACTATCATCAACCTCTAGGACTTAAGTGCCTCTGAGGTCAAGACACGGTTTCCCAGGCCTGGATTTGGCCCATTCTGATTAGGGTTAGGCCCTCTACACCAACCTGGCCACAGACCCACTGGCAGCCAGGCTGGGGCCCCTCCTTCAGAATCAAACAAAAGCTGTGGCCCTCAGGGGGCTGCACCCAGCACCTAGGACATTGATCACCGCATCCAAAGGTCCAAAGTTTTATTGTTTTGAATACATTCTCCAGCGGCCCCTCTACTACCCCCACCCTCAGTCCCCAATACAGAATAAGGCTTGACCACAGCCCCCCACCCCACTCCAGAGGCCCCAGCTGGGAGGCAGAGGAGGCTTCCAGTTTGGTTTCAGGGTACCCCCTTCCCATCCCCCCACCCGCCTGCCCATGGGCCAGTCCTAGGAGCAGCTGGGGGTGAAGGGGTTGGACCGGTGCTGGGGTGGGGAGTGGGAGAGGGATAGCAGGCACTTGTAGAGATCTGTGGCCCATGGGCGGCACCCCTCACCCTCCTCCGCCCCCCACCCCCCAACACATGGAATTTTTGGTTCGTTATAAAATTGTCCCTCCCTCCCCTGCTGTGACCTTGTGGGGTATGAGAAACCTAGGCACTCATGGCCCCCTGGAGGGGCAGGGCAGGCAGGGCTGGGGCTGAGAAGGGCTGGGAGTGGGGCAGAGTGGGTGGGTCAGAGGGGTACAAGAGGCAGAGAACAGGGAGGGAGACAAGGCTTTACTTCCTAAGCGATTGTAATAAAAAAGTTCCTGGGTGTTAAGGCCAAAGCCTCAATTCAAATATAAATTCCCCAGAATGGAGGTGGCCCCTTAACTTCCCCTCCCTCCCCGCTACCACCACTTTGCCCAGAGCTTAGAAACCCACAGAGACAGGGAACAGCCCCTAGCCTTGGGCACCCACCCACCCCCACCATTTAAAAAAAAGAAATTTAAGTTTTATACAAAATGTGGGGAGGGGAAAGGGAGGAGGCAGGGAAGAGACAAGAGAGCTGCCCTCACCTCCAGGGCACAGGGGGCTTAAGGCAGCAAAAGAAGCATGGGGGTTGGGGGGCACACGGGTCCCCTGCCCACAGCCCTCAGGAGTCTCGGTGCTCCAGGGAGAGCTGGGCCGTGGCATGCTGGAGGTCAGAGCTCACCCGCCTTGGGGTGAGGGGCCCCCCGGCATCCCCAGGCGCCTCCCCACGCACCTTCTTGTCCTCGCCCTCATCCTCAAAGCCCCCAGCGGGGCCCCCACCCCCTTCCAGGCGACAGTCTTCACTCCAGCGCCGCTTAAAGCGTAGCTTAAGGGGCATGCACTGGGATGCCCCGGGTGCCTCGCCAGGCTCAGGCTTGGGGGGTGCAGGTGGGGCACGGGGTGTCTTGAACACCTCCCCGTCTTCCTCATCCTCATCACTGATGTCAGTCACCTCCACCTCCTCTGACTCGCCTTCCGAGATGGGCTCCACCTTGATCTGTGGTGGCGGGGGCGGTGGGGCTAGCGCCCCTGCCCCCTCGGCCAGCCCGCCTGCGCTGCCACCACTCTGGTCAGCACCAGCTGGGGCCTTCTCCCCAGCTGCCCGCTGCCGGCGTCCAAGTGGGGGCGGCTGGAGCTTAAACTTGAATGGGGAGGAAGAAGAAGAAGAGGATGACGAGGCCGAGGAGGGGACTGGTGGGGTCTCGGGTGCCATGGGCGGCAGCGGGCACTTGTCAGGGCGCTGGGGCTGGGGCACCACCAGCCCGGGGTAGTGCAGGAAGGCGCGGGGGCTGAGGTGGTAGTTGTAGACGCTTTGGGTGTGGGCCTGCAGGTACCGTTTCATGTCCTCGGGGCTGAAGGAGAAGTGGGAGCCTCCCCCTGAGCCGCTGGGCCCCCCGCCACCACTGGGGTACATCGGGCTCAGCGTGGGCGAGGGAGTGTAGGCCAGATGGGTGGGCGTCATGGGCAGAGCCGGGGAGAGCTGAGGGGGCAGCAAGGATCCAGGCCCAGCCAGAGGTGACACAGGGAAGGGGCTGAGGGGTTCAGGGCCACCCCGAGGCCGGGGATAGACACGGAAGACACCAGGGTCATGGGGCAGGCGGGCCAGCGGGGGCCCTCGGAAGGCACCCAGATCTGGAGGGCCAGGTGGTCGGGCCCGGGGATCCTCTCCCAGCGGTTCCTCCAGCTCTGATGTGCCATCACTACAGTCACTGACTGAACCTCGGCCCAGGCGGCGGGCCACCACAGCAGAAAAGAGGGAGGATGAGGATGAAGAGCAGGCCGGTGGTGAGCGGGGGTCCTCGGTGGGGGACAGCACCTCGGAGGGCGTCGAGGGAGGGAAACGGAAGTGGCTACCACCCGACGGCACTGGCGGGGCACTCTGGGGCACCGCACCCCCTGGCGGAAGGGAGATAGCGTCAAGGCCCCTGGCCTAGCCTGAAGGGGCACGCAGACCCCCTCCACACCAACCATCCCCGGTACTCACCAGCCAACCCCACATCAATGAAAGGGTAATTGACCAGCACCAGTTTGTTGAAATTGAACTTGTAGGTGAACCGTTTCCCCTTAGTCTTGTGCAGAATGCGCTTGTTATAGTAATAGCTGTGGGTACAGAAATGCCATTGGGAGGGTCAGGTACATGGGATCCAGGTCTAGACTCCCCACCTTAACATGCACTTGGGTGTGGCTCCCAAAGGCCAACTGAGGAACGTGGGCCACAGAAGACAAATCAAGAGCCCAGAGAGTGGGTACCAGCTGTCTCCTCACATGTAAGGCAAGACTAGAGGATCCACTGGTGACTGCATTCTCTCCTCAAGATACTTCTGTGTTACCAAGGGGCTCAGGGAAGGGCTGGGAGTGGCCCAAGGTCACACAGCTAGGATTTGGCAAAGCCAGGGGTCAGACCCAATGCTTGTTCCCACAGGCAAGGGGCTGTGCAACGGGTGGGGGCAGTCCACATGTGCTCAGGGGTCCCCAGCCCGTCCTCACCGCAGGGCGCGGCTCAGCTTGTCGTAATTCATCTGGGGCTTGCACTTGCGGACGCCCCACAGCCGGGCCACCTCATCAGGGTCTTTGATGACGAATTCCCCGTAGTCCCCCTGCCAGGCGATGACGCCCTGGTACTCCTCCTTCCGTAGCAGCTCCAGGATAAAGTGCCACAGCTGGATCTGCCTCGAGCCAGGGGACGACTCTGGCTTGTAGGCCCAATCCGGGAAGGCAAACCCTGGGGACAGGAGGCAGGGAGTGGCCTGGGGTCAGGATGCCAAGTCCAGGGCTCTGGGTCCCATCCCAGGGTCCACCTCTGCCCTGCCTTCAACATGGGGAAATCTGTCTCACCTCAGTCAAGACCTGATTTAAGAGAAGACAGTGTGTGTCTGTCTGTCTGTCTGCATGTGAGGGGCTAGACAGGAGCTGGGGGGAGGGGAAGCTGGAGCCTGCTCCAGCGACACCGGGAGAAACAGGAAACCGTCGGCGGTGGGTCCCGGGGCCAGTGCCAGGGGGCCAGGCACCAAGCCAGGCTGGCGGGCAGGGCTGCCAGTGGGGGAGGGGCAGGAAGGGGCACACGTGGCCAGCCGGGTTGGGGTACAGCCCCCCAGCTTACCCCCACTCCCATTCACAGCCAGTTACACCACCCCAGCTACTCAGATCTCCTCCTTAGGAACATGCCCTGTCTCCTCTGAAGACCCAACAGAGCCCCTACTCCCACCCCAGGACCTGAGAGGAAGATTTTTTTTTTTTTCTTAAAAGGACCAGGAGGGGTGGGGTGACTGGTTGCCGATGAGGTCAGCGCTTGCACACACAGAGGCTTCTGTCTTCCCTGGAGAGTGAAACCCAGACTGTCTGAGAGGCGCCCCCAAGCCCTGGACCCTCTGAGCTACACTGCCCTCCCCAGACCCAGGCATCCAGGCCCCACCTGGCTGGAGGGCCCAGCCCAGGCCTGGAGCTTGAGCAGGCACCCTGGAGCTGTCACCCTCTTCCCACTTCTGCCTTCTCATCCTCAGCTCCTTCCCTGCCCACCTGCCTGCCCGCCCCCAGCATTAACCTTGGGTAGAGGTTGGTGGTGGGCTGGCTGGTCTCTGGAGGGGGTGGGCAGCCTGGGGTGGGGGGTGGGGGGGGCTGCGGTTGTTGTCATTTCCCAAACCCCCGGGTAATCAGGGGCCATCAATAATTCAGCACCAGGCAGCCGGTAATGGAGGGGTGGGAGGAGGGAAAGGGGAGGAAGGGAAGGACAGGGGAGGCAGGGCAGGGGCCCTGGTGCCACTAGAGAGAGAAGGCCAAGGTGGCCGGCTAGAGATGGGCGGCTCCCAAATCCAGTCAGGCTGCAGGGGTCAATCTGCCTCCCTTGGCCCCAGCTCAAGCAGGTACCAACAAGACCTCCGGGCAACACATCCACCCTCAAAGACTCCACCCAAGTCTGGAATCCAACAAGGGATCCTTCCCCTTGGGAACCCAGGGAATCAGTAGTTCCTGCTCCCACAGGGACCACCCCCTCCAAATCCAGAGCTCACTGTCCCTCACAGGGACCCAGGCCCCCAACTCCCGCCCAGACTGGGCTGCAGTACCACATAATCCCCGAAGTCCGTGCCCCATTCGGATATATCCCAGCCTTCCACCAGCCCCTCAGGGTGCCAGGGATATGACCTCCAGCTGTTCACACACCAGTACCAACAGCCCCAGTTCCATTTAAAAGTGACAGCCTTTGATAACCCCTTCCAGGGACCCCAGAGCCCCATCGCTCTCTTGGGAATCTAGGTGTTCACCCCATTATCCTCACCCTTCTAGAGAGTCCAGATCACAAGGTCTCCTGCAAGGCCCAGGATCCTTTGGAACCCAGGTGACCAAGCCACCAGCTTCATGGACCCTCACATCCCCTCCAAAAAGCTCCCGGTCCTTCTCAGGGCTCGAAGCTCCATGCTACTTCCACCTCAGCCCCAATTTGGCTCTAGACCCAGAAGGGGGGCTGAAGCCCCCGAGACATCAATCTGGGGTGGGGATGTACTGACTTCCACCCTCCCCCCAAAATTAAAGCCACCCTTCCCAGCCCACCCGCCCCAGCCTCCGTGTCCCGGTAACCAGGCAACGTGTGTGCAGCGACAGTCCTGGGAGCGGGGAGCAGGAGGCTAAAATAAACTTTGCAGAAGAGAGGGAGTGAAAGAGACTACACGCAACACAAAGGGAACTCGGAAAGGAGGTGGGGGGGCTCTGGAAAGGCCTCAAGCCGCATTCTGGGAGCTGTCCCAGGCCCCCTTGTTAAACCCCTTCCCTGAGCAACCCCTCCTCCAGGGCCTGGACCCTGGCTCCCACTTCTGGCAGGGACCCGTCCCCACTCCCAGGCCCACCCCAACGACGGCTTTCCTCATCGGACACAGCATACATGAGGGCCTGTTCCCGGCTGTGGTGGGGAGAATGAAGAGGGGGTGACGTCAGGGTGTCTCAATGGGGCTCTGTTCCCCAGGCCTTGGAGCCAGGAGCCAGGCACGGGCAAGGGGAGCATGTGTGAGTGTGCTGTGTATGCGTCCACGTGCTTAAAACAGGGAAACACCAGACCTGCATGGAGGAAGCTTGGGGGTGCGGGACCTCGGGAACATGAGGGCCAGTGAGGCAGGGAGAGAGCTGGCACATGGAGAGAGGGGTTCAGGAAACTGCGAGACAGGGTGCAGAAGTGGCAGCAAACAGACAGCAAGGGCTGGGATGGCGAGGTCCCAGAAGCACACCTGGGTCCTACAGAGGTAGGGTAGGGATTCTCCCAGACAGACTGCAAACCTGGGGGGACGAAACTCCCGGGCACCCCCCAATCTCATGTGACGGCCCAAACTTTTTTTAAGGGGGTCGGAAGGGAGGAGTGGTGGTAGAGGAAGAACACGCCGGCCTCCTCGGGGGCCCCACCACCTCCCCCACTCCAGGCAGCCCTCTATGGCGCCAGAGCCGGGAAGAAAACAGGAAGTGGGAAACAGCCACGGCAGAGGAGAGAGGGGCCGGGATGGAGGATTGGATGGAGGGGTGTGGAGTGGCAGCCTAGGAGGTAGACGGGAAAGATGCACCGATCAGAGGCCATTCCAGGCCTCCCGCCCCTCCCCTCCCCCAGCTGGAGAACCCACACACTGTTCGGCCCCCAGACAGGGTTGGGAAGCGACCTGCGGGTCCTATCAGGCCAAGGTCGGTAGCAAAGAGAGATGAGGCGAGGTTGTCTGGCCGCCTCGGCCTCCTTCTCGGGCGAGGGGAGGCTCCTGCTGCCCCCAGGGCCCAGCGGCCCGGGAGCTAGTGGAAGCCGGGGGAGTGTGTGGGACGCACGTGACTGACCCTACCGCACTCCGCACCCCGGCCCCACCCCCAGGGCCCCTCCTCGGTCCCGGTCCCAATCCTCTGGCGCCGGAGCCCAGCTCCGAGCCCTTTAAGATTAAGCCGCCCCACCCGCCGAGCAGGGGAT